>NC_056732.1:281085627-281453127 GCF_019279795.1 Protopterus annectens | reverse complement strand
AGGCCGTAAATTGTAGATAACTCAGGACAGTTTTTCCATTAAAGGTCAGAGTTGCCTGTCTAGAACCAATTCTGGCAGACTCTTAATCCTGATATTTGCCATCCATGAATTGATTTCTGAGCTATCTAATTTTGCTGACTGGCCTTGCCGATTGTCCCATGCCATTTCTATGTGCTCTGCTGCTGTGGTTGTCCTCTTTTGCAGCTTCTTAGTAATTGTTCCAAATGTCCAGAAACCATTCCAAGTTCTGTTACCTGGTCCTGCTGCTTCTCTATGGTAGCATGTTAGGCCTTGATATCCGTTACTACCAGTATCATTCTCTGGAAAAGAATCATCATCCTTTCATCACGTTAGGTGTTTTTAAAAATGCCTTAAGAGTCAGGCTTGCTTCATCTGTCTGACATCTGCACTGGATATATAGCAACAATTATTTTTCTAGATATCCATCTTTGTTATATTCTAGCCATGCTCCCACACACATATAGATTTTCACTAATAACTATTGACTCTGTATAATATGATCTGTACCTTGTGTAGCCCACAGTATGCAAAAGGCAGACACACGCATATATGCCTTCTCTTTTAATAATTGTCTCCTGAATAATTGTTTCCTGTGCTTGACTGACCTATTCTTCTGGTCAGTTAAAAACAGTCATAAAACTAAGCAAAATAAAGTTTACATTAAACACACACACACACACACACACACACACACACACACACACACACACACACACACACACACACACACACACACACACACACAATCTTTCCTCACAAATACATCTCCCAATCTGTTTTCATCATCCTGCACTCTCAGAGAACAAATCTTCAAATTTAAGTATTTATAAGTTCATAAGACATGTACAGCTTTCAGGCCTATAGACTAACCAGGATCACTGATTCCTTTAGGTGGGGAACATATACCTTATTCATTGCACAGTTAAATGATGACAAGCTACTTGACAAATATTCGTAGGAATATTATTCCATAAATTACATATTTTATTTATTATATATGAAGATGTCAGTCTTATTTTAAATAAATATGGCCAAATGTTTATACCATTATGTCTTAAGGACTTGTCACATCTACAAATCTTAACACCCAACACTAATTGCAGGACAGATCACGATACATGTTATAAGCTAATATTAGTTTTCCATGAATGTATCTGTAACCATCTGAATGTAATCCTAGTTGTTTACATATGTTGTCTTAATTTAAATCCTTAACTCTGAGGGTTGTTTTTGTAATTTTATTGTACATCCTCTAATATATGTACTTGCCCTTCTGTATACATACAAAAAATCATTATCGTACTCTTTAATTGGTCTGATAAAAGATTTAAATACTGTCATCAAACAGTCTTCATTCCTTGCAGTTAATGATCTTAAGGTATGTCCAATTTTTTAATGCCTGACTGCAAACATTGTCAACATGTTTTTCAACATTGAAGAAATCATGATTCCCATATCTTTGTAGATATCGACTTTTATCAATACATTATCTGGCAAATATATTGATCCATGTGGAATATTATTGTCAAAATATGGGATGTTACATATCTGAATACTAAACAACAAACCCATTATTTTAGCACATTATGTTAATGTTTTCAGATAAGTATTTAAGATATAATTATCCTTTTTATTCTGCAATAAAAATCCAGTTTTGCAATCATCAGCATATTTATGTAATCACAACTCTTTATGTTTTGGTATAGTTGAAAATGCCATATTAAAAACACAGGCCCTAGTACAGATCCTTCTGGAACATCTGATTGTACTAAGGTTAAGATAATCTTCTTCTTCTTCTGACTTTTCCCGGTTAGGGGTCGCCACAACTGATCATCTGTCCGCTTGTGGTTGGCAGTGGAGTTTTACAGTGTCGAGTTGCCAGCCTGGCACCCAACCTTCCACAGAAGGCACACACACAAACACACTCACACCTAGGGCCAATTTAGAGTGTCCAATCCACCTACTGCATGTCTTTGGGATGTGGGAGGAAACTGGAGCAAACCTACACAACCACAGGGAGGACATGCAGACTCTGCACAGAAGGCACCCCAGCTGAGAATTGAACCAGAGAACCTCTTGCTGTGAGGCAGCAATGCTAACCGCTGCACCACCGTGGCCGCCCACTAAGGTTAAGATAATGCACTCTTAAATTTAACACTTTGGTATCTATTAACCATTCCATAATCCATTTAGCATTATAATAATTCATTTTCATTTGATCACTGGGTACACACTATATTAACTTTTAAACTACAGATCAATAAAACAGTATTCAATTTCCAACTGAAAATGAAAACCCGCAAACAACTTTAGACTCAACTTCGAAAAAAATGTTAAACTGCTATATCTACTGTCCTGATATATACCTGCCAACTACCACTAACACTGAATTCAGTTAAAAACTTATCAAGCTATAAAGATGCTTAGATAAACCCCAGTACATTATTGTCTCACTCCCTGAACTACAACATGTTTGTATTTCATTGAAAAGGACAGTAAAATGCCCATACACCTCCTTGGTCCTTGTATATCTAACTCTTTCCTAACTCTTTCCTCTACAACTCCTTAATTTCGACACATATCAACACTTAAAAAAAAATCAAACCAAAGTCCCACCTCAGACCACTAAGACCATCAACTATTTTAAGATTTGTTATCTCTCTTCCATGTGTTCTGCATAATAGACCCTAAAGGCTGTGACTCCTTTCATCATAAATTATTCATTTTCAACCTATAGAAAAACACTAAAACCTTACTATTTTGCCCAGCCACTCACACATGATTCAACTTTATCTTCACCAAATAGCAGAAGTACAATCCCAAGAATCTCAGTTTAATATAAAACTTCAACACCTCTAATTACCTGCTACTGCCTTGCTCATTTTCATTGGCATATGTTCCATACTATTTAAATCTGTGCATACATTCCTAAACCATCAACATCAGAATTAAGATGCCAAGATCACAAAAATTGTCTCCTTTTTAAATTATTGATTTCTTTATTTCATAAATTATTATTAAGAGGTGAATGTGTTAAAGCTGTCATTGTTTTTGTTTCTATTACTATCAAAACAACAAAGGCTTCCACTGCGCAATACCTTAAACATCATTTGATGGACACCCATGAGATATATACAAATGACCCTTTAAGGACACAGAAGTGTGCCAGCTGTAGAGATCTGAACATCCACCAACTTTACTTTTCAAGTCTGTAATGACATATTTAGTACAATAAAGCCAGCCCCCACTAGCTGAAACATGACAAGTCACATTTTTTTGATCTCATAGTTACAGCATAAGTAGGTAGTTTAGCCTTATTCTGGAAATATTCAGATTATAAAGAAGGCCAACATCCATAACATTAGGGTAGCTGCAAAATATCTCAAATAACAACCAAACAAGAGCAATTGTCCCACAGAAAAGACACATAGGGAAAAACAACAGTAAAACAAACAAAAAAAGAAAACAAAAAGTCTCCATTCTGTACTACCCCAAATCTCCTTTAAAGGAAAAAATTAGATAGAGGCAAGTGACCCCTTAGGGAATATAAGTTTTCCACCTCCATGGCTTCTGTAAGCCCAATGAAATTTCTACCTTTGCCAACTCACTTTTTCCTTTTTATTAATTCAGAAGTATCAGATTTAAAAATGTTCCCATTTGGTCTTTGCAGAAATGGTACAAATTAAATAAACAAATGAAACATCCCTTTTCCTCCTGCTTAAGTACCATATGCACTGTCTTCTCTCTTACATAATAGTATTGTCTGCTGTATGCTATATGCCAGGATTGTGCAGATATGCAATGTACATGCCTGTTTGTGCAGGATGTTTGCACACAACAGGATTTCTTGTTGCATATTTTTTGTCTGTAGCAGAAATGGATATCAGAATTTATAAACAAGTGTAGTTTTAAAGTATTTTAAAAGGCACTAATGAAATGTTAAAGGAAATGAAATACTTCAGATGTAATGCTAATCCGTCTTAGTGTACTCCCAAGTCCTACCTCAATGTGCCTCCTTAATGGGCTAAAATATATTTTTAGACTGGCTGTATCAATGTGTGGACTGGATACTGCCAATCAACATTTCTATTCAGGAAAGAATAATTTATGGGTTGGAAATATGACAGTGAAGCTATGCATCCTTAGCAGGTGTTCTTTGGCTCCAGACTTCCATATTTGCTATACTTTAGCACAGGTATGAACTCATGTGAGAAATAATATACATTTACATATAGTAGTCTACATATTATTTCTTATATCAGGCACTATGTATCACATGCAAGATTATTCTTGCGTGTAAGCTAAAGGGCATCAGAATATGTGCATAACACATTGGTACTATGCATTCACTAAACACATGACAAGTGAGATGCTGCTCTGGAAAATGCATTAAAATTTCTACGTAGTACAAGTTTAATATTTTCAGCTTCTGAATAGTCAGAAATTAACTTAGAATATCTTCCATGATGGCATTACTATGAATCAAATCAAAATCCTGGGGGACTGAAACAATCCATTAAAACATATTTCAAAATTTGAAGTGCTTTGAAATTAACGAAAATTGGCATTTCCCTGACTGCAAGCTACCTCATTTTCTAAAGTGAGCTTGACATTCATAGGGTATTTGTTCTGCAGGATTGATTAATGTACATTTTCTGACAGCTGTTCTTGCTGTTACTGCTAGTTTTCTGGATACCCAGCCTTACCTAAAAGAAAAAAATACAAAATGCTGATTTCAACAATCAATAATTCACCTCGCAGAACATAAAGTCAGCAATGCAGAAAGCAAATAACACAAATCTAGAAAATGAAAAAGCCTTTGAACACCGTTTGGCATCAGAAAACAGACAGCAAGTTTAAGACTATATTAAGTGAATCCAAATTTACTGCAGAACAGCTCAGATCTTTATGTCTGTTGAAGTGCTGTTAAGCAACATGTTATTTAATTGGGTGTAAGACCTCATACTTATAAAACTCAAGCAATCATAAATGCCTCAGATAACTCAGCAGGCTTACTCTGTGTAATAGGATAGTGAATAATGCATTTAGTCAAGTTTTAAAACAAGAAGGGGTATGGAAAGTAAAACTTCTAGTTTCACCTTTAACCTTCTGCTACTGAAATGTGCAGTCATAAGCACAAATGGCATTTGCAATCTGTCAAGTCCATCTTGGCTGTTTGTATTCATACTTAAAGCATTCAGCATAGTTCCATGCATCCTGATACTTTCTTCTGCTTAATTTTGCTGGAATACATTTCTGTATGCCTACCACAACCTTTATCTTTATTATCATATATGACTTTACTTCAGTCAGACATTTTTCTACACAGAAATCCTTCTTCATATTATACCATCTTCTAACCCCTTTAAACCATTTATTAGGGAACTAGTATCTAAAAACGTTTATTCTGCCAAGTTGGGAGGGTGGCCTAATGGTTAAAGTGCTTGCCTTACAAACACAAGGTGCAGGGTTTGAATCTCACATGAGAAAATTGGCTAGGCTTAAAATGGCTCACAAGGGCAGTTAGCTTAGTGCTAATTTATGAACCTATGTTAGAACATGGACAAATGAGTCAAAGCAGCATTGCTGGAAAATGGCTATTCTATACCTATTTCCTAGGTACAGTTCATTGAAAATGTCTGCTATTTGATGGCAAAGGAACACAAACTATCTGAAAAAAAATTGCAAAAAAGAAATGTCCATTCTGTTTGCTTGTCATTAAATATAGCTCCAGTGTAAAATAGGAAAGATAAATATAGCATTTCAATATCCATAACCAATAAGCACATTATCAAACACTGTGCATTATACCAACAATGAAATGGTGATAACCTACAAAATAAACCTGTATCTCGCTCTCTATGTCTGCGCACACACATAAACCTACAGCCCCTCAAATACATGCACACTTGCACCTCTGCACACATGAACAATACACTAATTTCTAATAAAGTTCACAAAAATATCAATTACTAGCCAGCAAACAATAATACATTTGCAAAACTGCCTGAAAATAGAATATAGAAAAGAAAATAATAAAGAAAAGAAAATATTTTATGTCAAAATGGTTAGTAAAATAAACAAAGAAAATAAACACAATATAGTATGCTGTCATTATTTCATTAAAAATCAGAAATTAGTAGTAGAACTTCTATTCATGATAACTTATAGGAGAAATAATATACAGTTTTGATTTGGTACGATACTGGGCCTTACTACACCCCTGTGCAGTACGTTATTTTCTGTAATGTGTATTCTGCTGGCATTATTGGTTCCATGTCAGATTTATACTTTGACAGCATTAAAGGTTTAGAATACAGCCACTATGGTTCATTCCAAATGCTGAGGCAAGTTAGACCTTCCTTAGTTGACTAGTGGCACAGGCCCTGTACTGACTTGGATATAGTTTTTTGAAATCCTTATTAATGTGACTATCCATTAAGAGATTGTAATCAAGGTATACACCAACCTAATATGCTAAAGCAAGGATATAACGGTTCCACTTGAAATCATCAAATTACCATTTAATCGAATTGCAAATCATCGAGACCAAATTGTTGAAAACTCATTTCATCGAAAACTCATATCATCGAATCTCAAATCATTGAAATCTATAAAGCAACTACAAATAACATTCCACAAAGTTTTTACTATGTTTATGCAGGGGGGCAAGCCCCCCTGCATCCCCCATGTGGGGGGCTCCGCACCCCACACTTCCCATAAATAAACATACAGAAATCAAGCAGTGATGGTACGGAACACTAAATTACAGAATAGGTGATGCACTAAAATAGATTACACTGGTTATGCAGATATTAGATTTTAAGTATGCAAGCTAAATAAGAATACAATTGATGACATGGGATAATGGTGAAAGTGTGAACAATACAGTATTGCAGATCTGCAGTAGAGAGGAAAATATGGAGAGTAGCAGGTTAAAGATACTGAAAGTAAAGTATAGCCTTAGAACTATAGCTATATGCATCAAGAGTGAATAGAAGATATGATAGGTAACTGATATAGTAGGTTATGTGTGGCTGGGTGGCACATGTTGGACTTAGTAAGTTGGAAACACTGAATGTATATATTAATCTGTTTAGTACTAGTGGACAACTCAAAAGACTTTACATCTGGTGGCACCAGTTTTGAGATTTTCGATAAAGGTGATTAGTGCTGGACACTGAAGTGGATCCAATGATCATAGATAATCTCTACCATCATTTAACAAAGATGATTTAGATACTATAATTGGACTTCTTTAATCTCTAAATCCATTTTGTCCCCAAAACTGTGCTTCTCTTTTCATCTACAAGATAACTATGCTGGATACAATCTAACGTAGTCTCTAGGTATGCAGCATGCAGAAAAATGACAGTCAGACCAATTTCGCAATTATCACACAATTCAACTTGAATTGAATAGACTTATGTTGAACATGAAACATCTGGAGTCTGAAGCAGATGAGAAAATTAATTTGTTGAAAACAATCAAGTAAGAGAGTGAGAGAGTCAAAAAGTAGTGCTATGTATGAGACTGAGTTGCTAATCCTTTGTTAAAGGAATGTGAGTATTAAGGGGGGTGGAAAGCCATACCCTATATACCAAAGTCAGTAACAGATTATTTCCATGGTAGAACAAGAGAGGTAATTCGATACTTTCATTTTGGTATTTGAAAGATTATGCAAGCAACATCAAATTGGCCAAGGCTAGTGATAATGTTTTTAACTCTTCTTCTTATGCATAAGGTAATACATGCTGTATTGAACATGACTGATATACTAGTCTGAATTTTGATAAACTTAAACAATCCCTTTTTCAGTGAGTTTAACCAACTCCTGGAGTGTATAGAAAGAAATTCAAAGAGTATGGAATAGTTTGTAGAACCATGGCTAGAAAAAGGGAAGGTATAGTTGTGGTGTCAGGCTCTTAATTGGATGGAGGAGACAGGTAAAGTTTGCCTTTCCCCAGCTTTGATGTAAGACTATCTCTGTAGGTGGTGGTGCTTGCATAGGAAGAAGCAGAAAAATGCTTAGATGCTTTTTTGCTAGCCCAGCTGCAGGCAGAAAATTAGAATTTGCCAAGAATGACCATAAAAGTGTTGCTTTAAGAGGCAACATAATTAATATTATCCCCTATGTACTATGGAGAGAAAGGATTTAGAACTGAATGGCATCACTGTATATTGAGAGAGCAATTCAGTTTAATAAATTAAATTATTATACTTATTTTTATACGTATGAACATTATTATTTCTTATTTGTACAACTGAATACTCATTATTTATATGAGATATAAGACAAGGATCATATAGGAAAACAAAACACAACAGTCAGGAATGTAATATAATACAAAGTGACAGTGGATAATTGTTTTTATTTAATCTGTTTTTTAAATACCTTGTGAATCCACTAAAATAGGTTTTTTTTTATTTAGACAGTCTGAACAGTTGTTATTAATGAGAAATTCAGTATGCTATCTAAAACCACCCCAAAATACTGGTAATTTAAAGTGAGTCTTGTTCTGAAAATTGACTGTTTAATTTCCCAGTTCTGGAATATGAACTGAGAAGCTCCTTGCCAAGCCTGCAGATGTACAGAATGCAACCATCTTCTTGTAGACTAAATGAGACAAACAGCAACTAAAATCTGTTATAGCAAAGATAAGTTCTTACAGGAGTTAAAGTGTACTTTTACTGCCCATCCTAACCAAGTTTGTTTAATTCAACTAACCCTGATTAAACATAAGAAACAGAAGTAAGCAAAAAGCAGAACTCCTTTCATAAGACACAAAAAGGGGGTTTTGTACCTCCTCATTCTGTAATAATGTGTCTCATAGCCATACATTGACAAAATAAATTTCAACAGGAGGCTTATGCCAGTGGTATAGGGAGACAAAAGCCTTGATTGACCTAGGTGAATCTTATTCAGTTAGCGGCTCAGGAGATTGATGGCACAGGCTTGGAAGATGGATGTGCCCGTTTTGGGAATGAGGGAGGGATGATGATCTCAAGTGGCTTGCACCACTTTTCTGCTGACACAGCTGTTGCTGAGGATGGAGATGCACAAGAATGCATTGAGCCAGTGGAGGGAGGAGGTGTGTGTGACTGTCAAAGCCAATAATGGTAACACTTGTCAGTGCATGTAAAGGAACACGCATAATACCTACAAAATCCACATGCCTTGTAACTTTTTGTCATTTGAAATGGTCACATGGCTCATATTATAACTTGTTAACAATTTAAATTGAAGTTAATAATGATTTTTCCTGCTGCTTCGGCATATTTCTAACCTTATTACATATCTGTCTGTGTGTGCCGGGGGTAGTCTGTACAGTATACACTGCTCTGATTGGACCATATTTGGATTCTGGAGATGTGATTTTTAATGATCTAGGTTAAATATTCAATGTATACAGCATCAAACCCTAAGTCTTACATAAGGCCTTCTAAAAGCTTAACTGCTAATAATATTGGATAACATGTCCTAATTCCAATGGCCTTCCTCAATGTCCATTTAAATATTTGTAGACTATCTGTATTTCTTATTCTCAATGGAAGAGCATGCCATAATAGCCCCTGATTTAATATGAAAGCTGTTCATCCTTAATTTAGGTTTTACCCTAGGCAGTTTGACAAATGCACCCCAATTTCTTATATTCTGCCAACAGCAATTGAACATAATGCCTATTGACACTGCCATATTGTTAATTGTTTTCCTTACTTTTATAGGTCAGCATGAGGTCCCCTCTTACTAACATGTAACCTACTGTAATAAATATAGCTCCTACAATCTGTTTTTGTAACATAAATGACTTATACTGATAATTTGTTTTGTATAACACTTTTGGAATCTTTCCAATATATGAATCTGAGCCATATTATAATTACACATGTCATACAGTATGTGACGATAGGACGTGCTGCCAGTCATGCCAGGAAAAGTAGGGCAGCGGATATATAACTTACGCCAACACAGCTAGCTGGAATTTTGTAAATAATTATATGTCATTTGTATAGCAAACTGATTTGTTCAGTTGCTTGTGCTAAAAAATGTATTTGTCAGGTTTGCTTGTGTTAAAATGTATCAACAGTGTGCCCTGCTGGAAGCAATAGAAAGGTACGTGCATTATTTTAACTGCATTAAATGTATAGATTGTAACAGCATATAACGGAAGGGAAGATGTTAATCCACCTGACTTTGGATTACTTTATGGGTTAAGCCATAAAGATGTTACCCACAGTTTTGAAGGGAACCAGAGATGCAATGTCTGTGCTAGAAAATAGTTTGTACCTCCTGTAGGAAGAGTGAAATGGTTTTATGGTTTTATGACTTCCAGCAGCTGCAATGCTCTATCTGTGTGTGTGATAACACATATGTGCTCATCCCTGACAGCTTCTGGCAGTGGGAGTTGCATGGGAACCAGAAGACAAATGACCAGATGTATGTGATGTCATTCCGTACAGAAATAATGTTTTAATAATAGTGGAGACTGAAGTTACAGTGGCATCCTGTATTCTGTCTTGGATATGACAACAAGGACTACTTACCCATGTTGTCTTGCTCCATTCAGTAAATAGGAACAGTAATTCTTTTAGTCAATCAGGAAAATATAGTGAGACTATCTAAATACTGTTTTTTTCTATAACTGTGCGAAACTTTCCATCAGTGTTATTTTTAATATTCCCTGTGACTAAAACTCTGATGTTTTCTTTTTAGAAAATATTTAAGCTTTGAGAGTATTTGCATATATTTATTTGGTGACAGCTCTGGCCACTCCTGAAAGCCTTGCTGTTTGGTCAACATTACCATTTGTATTAATATTAATTTCACTCAGTATTATTGGGTACCCTTGTAAGAGCCTTAAAGTAGCTGGCAGGGGTTCCAGTGGCAGTGATAACTACCTTTTACTCTGGGTAGAAAGGGGCACAGCAGGTGAATCTGTGCCTGCCTTTTCCAGGTGTGTGTGTGTGTGTGTGTGTGTGTGTGTGTGTGTGTGTGTGTGTGTGTGTGTGCGTGCGCATGTGTGAAAATGAAATCTCAAAGCGCATGTGTGTGTTAGCTACTTGAAGCCGGGACACAAAGCACTGGTTTCACAGAGAGGGTCTGGGCGGACTTAGCTTGGAACCTCAGCTAAGGAATCAACTCTGAGCTGTGTCAGTGGGGAGTCTTACTGGGGATCTGGACATATATAGAGAGGAACCAGCCTCTGGACTGAGCGTGTTCCCTGGGTGCTCTTAAGGGAAATTGTGCTTGATGCAGAGAAGTCTGCATGTGGAAATACTGAGTGTATCCATTTGTATTCCAGGTGAACTCCAGTGTCATTGGTGAGGATTCAGGCTCCTTGATTACTGGTCCAGCATGGGGACGTCACATAGTATTTGATGCTTGGTTTTAACACTACTATATATGACGGTAATAGTACCTTTGCTTCCCTATAAGATAGACTACTTAATATTTAATTTCATAGGTTTGCATCAAACTGAGGATCATGTTGACAACAAGTCCTAGATCCTTGACCATATTATCCTTAGGAGTTATTTTCTTACCTATTACATGGGGGGGTGGGGCAGAGATAGGCATAATACTAAGAGTTGTGAGAGCTCAATACCTCTCAACTTGTTAGGGCAAGAAATCTGGACAAAGCCTTAAAAATGGTGGGAAAAACATCCAAGAATAGCAACAACTTTTAAATATTGCTCTTGTAAATTTAGAAAGTTGCTAGAACAACAAAATGTGTGTTGATGTGCATTTTCTGAAGGATATGAATTCTGAAACTTAAATATATATCATTATTTAGTAACTTAAATCCTTAGTGATTTGCCAGAAAAAACACACATTTTATGAAGAGCAGAACAAAAATATGACACAAAAATCTGGACATTCTGTGGAAATTTGGACAGTTGACAGCTATGGGGAGCTCTTATTTTATTAAACCTTAAACCTGTACTTATGGAATTTCACACCTCTAGCAGTTCACATATACAGCAGTTTACATATATTCCTAAATTATTTGAAATTTTCTGAAAACAGGTTAAAGAACATACGCCTAACAAATGCAAATATTGTCTGAGTAGAAAATGCTGTTAAAAGATGCTAACAGGAGTTCAGCCCATAGTCCTCTTTAAAAGATAGCAGTCAATGGATTCTCAGCCTTTCCATCAACACTATAACATGGTATAATGCAGGAAAATCTAGAATTATATTTTTTTCATAATTTTAACAAACAGCTTTCATATATTGGAAATGGTAAACATAACCATAGAGTGTCAGCAGCAGTTTTATTCAATACATTGTGGCATGAAGTTTGCTTCCTGAGTGCTTTCTTATTAAAATACTATTGTTTACTTAATAACTTTTGTATATATAGCATTGTATTTTACAACTATCATGTAATCTTTCTTGCTTAGTTGTACTATGGAGCTTTTCTTCTCAGGCCTCCGCTGAAAATGGGTTTAGCTCAGTTGGACTATCCCGGTCAACAAATGCCAGATAAATAAATAAAATATTTGCAGAAATATGACAAATTATGCCAAGACTTTTGACAGTGTCTTTTACCAAAAACTTCTATATAAGCTGTCTTTCCCTAGCCCTTGCTGATTCATCACAACACTGGTTTTATAGTTACTTTTCTAATAAACAGCAAGTAGTAAACTAGAAAGGAGAAAAATATTTTTTTCTAATTGTAGTAGTATCTGTCCCCAGGGGTAAATACTTGGTCCCTTAGTATTCAGTCTATTTATCAGTACCTCCATCCAGCAACTAAACATACCCCTATAGTAAACTATACAGATGATTATTCTATCTGCTGTACTAAAAACATTTCCACACTTCAAAAATTAACTCAGAAATCATTTTCTTCCATCAACACTTTGCTAGATGACTCTCAACAGATCATAATGCAGAAGTAGACTAAGGTCTTAACTCCTAAACAGTAACAAGATTCTTTCCAAAATACTCACTTCTAAATAAGATTTGTTACTAACACAAAAACTGAACTGGTATTAACTAACAAACTACTAGGCGTGATCACAGGTGACCACATGAGATTTGACCAACACACCCACTAAAAGCAATAAAAAAACGCCAAAAACTGGATTCCCTTTAAAGAGCAAAACCTCAAATTACTGTGACAACAAAAAACATAGCTACAAGTTGTCTGCTTCCAACAGTTTTATATGCCGCTTCAGTATTCACCAATCTGCACAATATTCAGAAAGTTAAACTAGAACAATCCTGCAACAGTCTCTCAAAATTCACAACAAACCATCATCACAAAATTTATCACTGCCTAGTAGTCAAGCAGCTAAGAATTGTAACAGTTTTCATATACTTTTATCTATGCTATTTGTACTATATTTGTATCACACTCACGTAGTATCTTCCTGATTGTTATACCATCTAGAATGAAATGTTGTTGCTCATTATTCAGTGTATATGAAGATATCGCAGTTGGTTTAGCTAAGGACCGGAATGAGTACGGATACATTTTAAAACTGCCTTTGGAATTGTTACATGATTTTAACATCAGTTATCATGCAGGATCTTAATATTGACAGTTAGTTTTAATGCTTTATATTTTTTCTTTCATGTTTTATGCATTCAAATATGAAGAATGTTTTTGATTGTTATAAGCTTTTAACTTTGCAAGCACCAGAAGTTCTGGTGTTTGCTTGATTGCTTAATTAAGTGAGATAACAAGCCCGCCAAAAATGTTTCCCATGTATAAAAACAAGTTTTAAATGTATGTGTAGTTGTTTATCTGAAGAAGCATAGCTTGGCTATGCGAAAGCGCTCATCCATTCTATTACATTAAACACATTTTATCTTTTGCTACAAACGGAGGTTATTTTTATTCGTGGTGACTCCTTCTGTTTTCCTGATTTTGGCTACCTGATTTTGGATACTTTTATCTATCCATAAACCACAAACCTATCTACAAACCATAACATTTTCCAACACTGAATAATTTTATCCAACACTAAGCCTCATGTAGAACTATAAGATCTTGAGATAAACTACTACAGGAGGTGACTAAATAAAATCTGCAAGTGACTCATTGTATTCAACTCTTGTCTCATAAATGTGGAACTCCATTCTACTACCATGAAAATGATATCCATCCAACCATCCACAACCCCTTTTCCCATTTTTGCTTATGTGGTCAGGGTGTCACTTCAACAGTGACAATCATCTAGACATGAGATTCATACAAAGGTTCATGCCATCAGGTGGCTGGCCCTGCCACAGCTGCCTTTCCGTACCACACACTTGCATGCACACTCTCAGCTATGGTTAATTCAGAGTGTCCAGTTCAGCCACTGCATGTCCCCAGAATGCATGAGAAAACCCAGGAGAACAAAGGGTGGACATGCAGAATCAACACAGAAGACACTCCAGCTGAGACTGAACCGAAGAACCTCCTGCCATGAGGCAGCAATGCTATTCCCTGCACACATACAAACACACACACACACACACACACACACACACACACACACACACACACACACACACACACACACACACACACACACACATATATATGTTGTTGTTTGTCTTTTGGCTTTTCCCAGTTAGGGGTCGCCACAGCGGAACTCCGGTCCGCTAATGATTGGCAGTAGATTTTCACGAACGCCGAGTTGCCAGCTCAACGTTCAACCTTCTATGAAGGCACACCCATTTACGCATGTCTTTCAAATGCCCATCCAACCGCGGGGAGGACATGCAGATTCAACACAGAAGGCCCTCCCCGCACCCTAGCTGAGAATTGAACGGGAGAACCTCTTGCTGTCAGGCAACAACGCTACCGCTGCACCACCGTGGCATATTGTGCTCATCAGATAATATATTTAAAAAAATACCTGGATAAAATTACTTGAATTTTAATTTAATCTCTCAGCATTTTTATGACAAGGAGAAATGTATTTCTCCTCAATTGAATATTTGTTAAATAATCGCTGTCCACAAAAACACACATCTCTAGAGAATTTGGAGAGAATCTGTTCTTTCTGTTGAAAGTTTGGAATTTTGCTATTATCTGGTTGTTGTTTCCTTGATGCAACTTGTGGGGCATATTCTCCATGTACCCTTTCTGAGTGAATGTTCTGACTTGGTTTACTTATTTGATTTTTCATAAATTCTGTACAATTTGTACCTTCCACCACTTCAGAAATTGCCATGAGTCTCAGATTCTCATGTGGGATCTGTCTTCTTGTTTAGTTTGTTTTTGCAGTACCTCTTTTTGAAATACATTGTACACTGCTTGCCTTTCTTTTATTTTTTTCTGTCTGGTTTATAGATGCCCACTAGTGCCCTATAAATATACATAAATGCACACACACAAACGCGCACACACGCTCACGCACACACACTCACACACACACACACACACACACACACACACACACACACACACACACACACACACACATATATATATATGCACACACACACACACACACACACACACACACACACACACACACACACACACACACACACACACACACACACACACACACACACACACAACACACACACACACACATATGCTTTTTTTTTGTTTTTCTTCAAAGAGCAATCATTTCTGTGTGGAGGGGATCCCTTCCCTTATGGAAATTATATGGCTGATTGCAGTTCCTGTGAAACCTCAGAGTTGCTCAGTCTTGAAGCAGCAAGTAAGTACTGACATAGTCTACACTCAGATTGCTGATTTCCCTAGAAGAGTGCAGGTGTGGGAGGGAGCCAGTGCTTTGTGAAGCTCGCTAGTTATTGTATACTGGGTAGGATACAACCCACATAGTCAAAGGCTACAGCAGCAGCAAGAATGATTAACATTTAGTGCTGACAAAGACAAAAGGGTGATATTAACAGCCATATTTGGCATTTCCTGCCTCAGGTTTTGGATTTCCCTGGGGAGCAAGAGGAATCAGAGGAAAAGCATACAAGAACAGACCTGTCCAGTTGATGGAGAAGGTGTCCATTGCTGAAATCGCTCTGCATTGTACTCTTAACCAAAACTTCTTCAGATGTTTGTTGTTTGGTAACACAAACCAATCTGCCTGATGAACACCCCACCTGTGCATTATCTGAAGGAAGATCTCCGCCTGTTACATGCATTCATTTGGGTCTGTCTTCAATAGCCCTTGCATTTTGTTGAGATGGTATGCAGATTACTACAGTGAGTAACATTCTCTGCTGTAAAACCAGATCCCAAGCAGTTACTGCAACAAAGGAATAGGACCTGGTCACCCTTCAGGTCATAACGCAAGCTGTACTTGGTGGACTCACATGCTCTGCTTCTGGTTGACCCAGGATAAATAAAAAAAAAAAAATAAAAAAAAAACTATATAATAATTTCTACCACTAGCTAACTAAGGGTTTATATACAGTCTACTTTCCTGTTAATAACTCGGTCACTCTAATTCCATTTCACTCCACTATATCCTTTGTATTACTACCCTCATTTCCATACTTTCCTTACCTTAAACATCCCTTTGTACTTATTTTTTTTCTCTTGGCCTTGCTGTACTACACATTTTGCATAACACACACTATCACCTATCTAACCTTTCCAGTCTAATCTGTATTTCTGAACTCAATTTCTACTAGTCACTCTATCTGTAAACCACAGTATTTCACTCTGACCATCTTCCTCCCCTCCAATGCTTTTTTGTTTTCTCAACTTTAGATCATACCTTGTATGCATCCCTTTCATATACTTGGTTTACTAACCTGTCTATTTTACCCATACTATCACCAATCTAACCCCTTAACATGAATACATAACTTAATTTATAATGTTAATTCTCTGCAAAAGTGTTTTTGAACAGTGTAATATACAAGTACATATATTATGTTTTTTCTGTAACTTGAAAATCTCTTTTTCCTTTTGATATTCCCCTCTGGTTATTGTGCTATTGCTCTCTCCTTTCTGTAATACTTACTGTATGAATAATACTCATATTTTGTACTGCATTATGTTTTAATATATCTGTAAAATCTGTTTATAATAATGTATGATGTTTATAATTTTCTGTATTTTCTGTAGCTTTTCTTCCAGGGATTCTGCTGAAAAAGGCTTTGTTCAGTTGTACTTTTCCAGTAATCAAATGCAAATCAACACCAAGAATGTAACAACACAATAAGGAGCTTTGAATGTTAAAATGTAGCACACAAAGGCTGCTATAGGTGTGAATGAGTTAATTCAACCCTTGTCTTTAAAGAGATATGAGGACCTAAAAGGCAGAGTAATACATGATGAAACTAGGACTTTACAGCTTGCAATGAGGTGTAGGAGACTTTTAATTCAGCTCTGTGGTCTCAGGATGGATTTTTCTGTTGGGGAATGTGTTACATAAAAGTGAGACTGAGAACTAGGCAGTGTTGTATAACTAAACGTGGAGGCAGGATCCTAGGCAAATCAATGACTTACTATTAATGTAGAAGATAGACAAGGATGAGGTTATAAAATCTTATAAGGTCAATGGAGAGGAAGAAGCAAGTCTCTGGGAGCTCAAGGAATGGTATGAGTACCTTCAAAGCTGACCTAAGAAGAAGACTTGTACTTTAGGGACACTGTGGGTCTTCAAATCTTAAAAACAAGAAAGTAATAAAGAGCAGATAAAACGAGGGTGCTCCTGCAGTACAGCTAATATATGTTAATGCTATTTTAATACAGCATATTTATGAGCGATCATTCTTTACATGGCTGCAGACATGGCAAGAAATATGAGGGGAATATTAAGAATAGGACAACTAGAACAGTAGCAGCAGACACCCCCACCCAAAAAAAAAAGTATGTGGCTATGAGTAGAAGGGATGCAGTGACTAAGCAACAGTGTGCAGAAAAGTAACAGACAGACAAAGAAGAGTTGAATTGCGATGAGTAGTGGAGGTGTGAATGCATAACAGGATGAGGATTAGAACATTAGTGGAGTACTGTATAACACTGGTCAGTTGTTTTAAGTCAATCCAAATGATAATTTGCTATTAATTATGGCTAATAAATATTATGAGCACACTGGGCAAACTTGATGCAAGTGTAGGCTGAAAAGCCCCACGCACAAGTGGCTTGTAGAACAATCAATTAATGATTCTTGGAATCTACTACAAGGAAAGAGTTAAAGCATTGTTATTTGAGAAATAGTGACCTTGATGGGCCCTTGAGCGCAAGATCTTATAAGGAATATTTGACAGGGTCCAACCAAAGACTTTTAGCTCTTATAAGACTACATTTCGGGAGCTAAATAAACAACTTGTTAGGCATATGTGAGATTGCATAACATGGAACTTAGTAGCTGCACTACTATGAGAGGTAGTGGGAGAAGGTATGAACCTAAAATATAAGTGCTAATAATTTCCATGGGAATGCAAGTCTAGGCTTCTTAAGATCCTCAGAGAACAATAGACTAGTAAGTACCTATGAACAACAGGGTGTGCTGTTGATGCCTGATGCATTTCTTGAAGGAGCATCGTAGCACATGCAGTTGGGATACTGAAGGGAGAACAATGGTGTGAAGACAAACATGGGTTGTGCACTAAATGATTAATGGCTTCTTCAAAAGAACAGTGTCATAAAAGCACATGGACTAAGCCACGAGCACATATTTAAACAGAGCTTATGCTCGCTATCTTGAAGTCCTTTACTACAAATAAATAAATAGAGGCTAACACTCTCAGGATAAATTCACAAGAATCCTTTATTTGCATGATCTGCATATACTGACTCTACAAAAATGTTGGCTGTAATTAGAAACTTGAAATATACAGTTGAGCTCTATGGTTAGGTCAGGGCTTCATGCAATATAACAGACTCAAGAGGAGGTCTGGTGATAGCTAAAAAATGAAAATGTGTCTTTTTGACATTTGTAATTGTATTTGGAATCAGCAAGTGTACAAGTCCAGTGCTATATGTTTATAACATTTGCCTGAAAAAGGTCTTGCAAGATGTAACATGACCACTAAAAAGACTAGACACAAATCTCCATGGAGGAGTCTATAAGAGACTGAGGACAGAGACAGGGCTGCCAGTGTCTTGGTAAGTAAGATTTTTGAGGTCACTGATCCTTTTAGTTAGTAACCCAAGCTTTGTCGCAAACATTGAGTGACATGGTTAGATAAATACATGCCAGAAGGGACATTATACGTAATAACAGATATGATGAGATATGAGCAAAGGGAAATTAAACCTTTGGATCTATTGGCAATGTCTTCAAAAATTAGATATCCAGATGAAAAGCTTTTCAAATATGGTGGTCAAAAGAAAAGCAATTATCACCAAGAGTGCCTGTAACCCTTACTACATTGTCTAAGTTGGACGGTTGTGTCACTTTTATGATATAGGAAAATGTTTTATTTAGCAAAATGAACTATACTACATTTTTCCACAATTAATTTGAGATGATATCCTTGCACCGATTGTTAACATGGTCTAACCTATATAGGAGCAATTTCTAGTCAGTGAAAGATTGAATAACACCGCCCAATTTTCAGTCCTTGTCTGCAAATTTAGATAACAATAGTTCAGGAATGTTGGCCTGAAATTCAGTGAAATAGATGACAGACAGGAGAGGATACAGCACTGTGCCCTGCAGTAAATCACTGGTATTTTTTTTTTGTTTGTTTGTTTTCAGAAGTGACACTTGTGACTGTAAATCTTGCTGTTTCTTTTAGACAGCCAGTTAGTTATCCGCCTCACAAAATAAGGATTTCTAACCAGATTAATCCCTGGGTTTGACATCTATGTCTCTAATGGACACAAACAGCCTCTAAATGATTAATTTCCCAAGCCACTGCTTGGAAATGTTTCATCTGTCAAACCCCTGCTTACACTTATCAGTGGTATGAGAACATGCCAGAGATTTGAGATGCATGGCTAGGCTTAGAAAGGCCCTTGTGACTGTTAGCTGAGTAAATACCTATGAAGCTATGATTTACATGTCTTTCAATAATGCCAGGTCCAGATGTGTTGAATGTATTGAATAACTGATATCCACTGCTTTGGTGATTTTGTCAAAGAAATTGATGACAACAAAAAGGTAGGTCCTTCTTTGACAAACCATATTTTCAATGTCACTGTATGCCCTGATTTAGATCAGCTATTTGGAAAGGTGGAAATCTATGAGTGAGAGAAAAATAGATTAGGGGAACAAACAGATGACAGTGGTTGGAGATCAAACATGCCAGAAGATCCAATGTAAGATTATATACATTTAACAGAAACTACATAACTCAAACAAAATAAATTGGATATTTTTTAATCAGCACTCTAAAAGCGGATGGAGTGAGAACAGTAGTTGTAGTGTTTAGGAATATATGTGGTCATATCCATGTCCCATCTCAAACAGAAAGGGTTGATATGGCAGAAATGAATGCCCCAGTGTAACTGAGCAAGGTATAAATATGAAAATAATAAAAGAATACAGATCCTTGAAGAGGTCGTTTCTTGAATACGGAGAGAAAATAGGACTACGGTTATGAACAATCTCACTCTGTGGTGGGATGGTGTGAAGGTAACATTTCAAGCTAAACTGTTTAAACTAAGAGCAGAAGAAAGACCAAACAGGATAAGAAGAAAAGATGCTTTGAAAGGCCAATTTTAGAAGTGCAGAATAAGACACAGGAGCTAAATGAGAGATGACTATCATTAGTAAGGGAAGAAGCAAGGCTAAAGGAGGAAATAAAAAAACAGTGTGTTATCAATGGCAGTCATTACATTTGAGTGCCAGCATTGAGAGGTATTCATGTAGAACCAGGAATGAATAAATGGGAACTAACTAGTCATAATGATAAGGACTAAAAAAGAAAATAGACATTTGAAAAAAAATAATGCTGATGGGTAGTGCACTTCTAGGGAAGATATGCCTATTTACGAAATATTTCAGGAGGTCTATAAGGAGCACTATGTAAGTGCAGTGGATGAGAGCCTGTCTAATGGGAACTGGACCACTGGTTCACAGAGCAATATTCTTCAATGTTGAAAATGGAAAGTATGTGAGGCCCTTAACAGTTAGAGGTCAGCTGGACAATAAAATGAATGAAAGTTGTGAATGTTGGGGACTCAGATGGATTCCAGTTGCGTTTTATAAGTGAGGCAAAATTTACTTGCACAGGAAAATGGGCATCCTTCTTGTATCTATGAATAAGGCCCAGACTGTTGTATTGCTAAAGGATGCAGAACATACCTCAAGTGGGGGCAAATGTGCAGATCTGTGCAGAATGTGGGCAGATCTAAAGATACTAGAACTACACTAAGTAATGTTACTCACAAAATATCATAAATTTGGCCAATGTGATTTTATGAGGAGCCAGTAGGTAAAAAAATCAAATTAACAGCAAAAACTAGATCAAATACAATGGTTAACAGAGTCTGCAGAACAATGTCAAACTGACCAGAAGAAATTTCAGACTCGGGAAATGCCAACTGGTTTTATTCCAAACAACAAAGCTTTTTTTTTTCATGTTTACACTGAAGAAGAGTGAAAACCCAAAAGATTTGTTGTTTGGGATAGAACCAGTTGACGTTTCCAGAGTCTGAAGTTTCTTTGAACCAGTAGGCAGCAAATAGCTGTTGGGCAGTGGCCAGTTTTATGACTTGCATAGAGGAACAGCCTTTTGTCTGGATCTTCGAATTCTGGGATAGTTCTCTTCAATCTAAAGAAGGTCTTTGATTTAGTAATCTGGGGGTTACTTTGTAATATGTTGTCTAATGGGAGCATTGGCAAGGATCTTGTATATGGTATGACTGGGTTGACCTGTACCACTGTAAAAATTGGCTGGACAACAGGGCATCTGTTGGGTCTGTAAAGAATAAAATGTGCACACTTATTTGAATAAAAGTAATTAAATAAATATGGTCAAGCCAGTTTAGTTTTCTGAGAGCATGACAACAGTGGCTTTATTACAAAAGTTAGCAATGTATTTTGTTATTTCATCACAGCTTTGCTGAAGTGCATTTTGTTGGTCATTGTGGCAAATGGTAAAAATGTGGCTGGCACACAAAAGACAAACTAACAGTTAAGAATTTGCAGTTGTAGTAGAGAATTGTTTAGAAAAAGCTTCAATCTATACAGCAGTCTGAAGTTTTGCATCATTTTTGATACTAGAATTAGCACAAGGATCAGATTTTAGCTTGTGATAAATAAGTCCTAGAAGCTTGTTACTTTCTACTTCCTCTCTTTGAATGCTAGACAATGAAAAAGTTGGAATGCCAGCATTTAGCATGGCATCGGATGTATTATTCAATTAAAGAATGATTTTAGTTTTGCTAGCATTCAGTAGGAGCCTTGATGAAGATCATCAGTTTGGATACAGCAAAAAATTTGAAGGTTAGAATTAATTTCCTTTATGGACTTAGCAGCGGACATCAGGGTTGATTAATCAGCATATTGGATAAGATACAATGCCAAATGCATGTCAAAGATAAGGGGTCCTAGTGCTGATCCTTTGAAGGATTGCCAACATAAATAGATTTAGCTTTCAAGAGAGATTGTCAGTGAACTGACATACTGTGCTTTGAAAGAGTAAACAAACTGAAGGTTTTCACAGTGATGCCTATCAAAGTCAAACATATAATGACATCAGAGTGCTAAACCATGTCAGAGACTTTTAAGAGGTCTAAAAAGAGATAGCCAGCAATTCAACAATCATTAAACTATACTGTTATACTTTCTACAGAAAATGTAAATATGAAACCTTTTGCGATGGAAGCAAGCTCCTAACTGTATATCAAATGTTCTGGTGTTTGATGCATGGAGAGTGTTATTTTTGCAATTCATTTTGTGATAAGGATGGCCCCTTGAATATTTTCTTGAAACTCCTGATGTGAATTCATGTATAATGCTCCACTTCCTAACTAGTGCATAATCTATTATTTTTCTAAGGGTAGCATCAAGGGATGTCAGATCCTAGTAAAGAAAGTTGTCAGTTACGTCTCAGAGGTAGAACCTCCTACATTAAAAGTTAACACTTGTGATGATTTTTAGTAAAAACACAGAGAAAGTAGTTTTCCCTCTAGAGATGTATGATGTTTTGATTACTCACAATGCTTTGCTGGTGTATATAAATCATTGCTAACATTATTCTGTGGAAATGATCATAAGAAAAAAGTGAAACTAAAACATCAGAAATGTGATAATCTTTGCATTATTTTAAAACCACACAAAGCTTTAACATCAGGAGTGCGTCCACAAATAATTAACTTTATAACAGATGCCTAAGACATCTGACAATACATTTAAGCTGATGGTATGGGTAGAGCAGAAGACATGTTTACTTAAAGAAAGAAGTTTATGATCTCTTAGTCTGGTAATTAATTGTTCTGAATACATTTTTCAAGATTTTAGACAGAGGAGAGAGTGGACCAATGCTGAGGAGCACCTATATATAATACAAATAATGAAAGAGGACTTCCTATACTATGGGACACAGTTTTACTTCATGGACTGATTGTTTAATATTTAGATAGGACACACAGTCCCATTTATTGAAAGACCAACATCATCTGCACCATTCATCAGTGGTAAGTGAGGCTAGTCTGGACTTAAGTAGGAATTTAAAAACTTATCAGTTATGGACAGAGGGTGAGGTGAAAGCAACAGGAAGCCAGAAAGAAGTTTTAATATCTCTCATAATTGGTGGTAGTGACATATAGACACTCAAGCCTTTAATTAAGGACACTGAACTTTTTGCAGCATCAGTTATGGATAGTCTGATAAAGGGCAGAGCTGAAATTTCTTGACCAGTTGATCAGCTATTTAATTTTACTCCAAAAAGTTTGGAGACTGTCTACATTTATATACTGATGATTAATAAGGTTTTCCTTTCTGCAAATTAAAGAAGTTTTAACCATCAATGCTTTAGTTTTGTTAATTTATTTTGATAATTAGTAATATAAGGCCTGGTTATATTAAAGCATAAAAGATACACCCCCAGATTCTGCAAGCCCTGCAGGTGTGCAGGACTAGTGCAGGAGCTCCAGCAGGCAATATGTCTGCTGTGCAATCCAGGAATAACCTGTAGGGACTTGTACGAGTGCTCCTGCATTAATCCTGCACAGACTCAACCCCTGTATGCAAATTACCCCATTTGCAGGAGAAATCCATGCAAATGAGGTGACTTTGCAATCCAGGAAGCTGGAAACTGGCCGTGCAAGACTAGTGTAATCTGCAGAAATGTGCTCCGCCAGTAAAGGAGTACATTTCTGCAAATTAAAATATGGATCCATGACAACTCCAAATAAAGAGCGGATATCATGTAGAAAGCATGCCAATAGCCAACTATAAGGCCATTGGCATGGAAAGCATTTGCAAAAATAAAAAAATCAGCTTTTATTTGTTTTTAGCTGATCTCGGCTGTTTTAAGGATAGGGCAGCAGGGCGCAAATGGGATCTGGCGGAAAATAAGAAAAAAAACATAAAATAAGCATTCTAACCAAAATCACTATTTTGCCATTATACGCAATGGCAGGCAGAAGACAACATGGCTAGTGAATAGTGATTGCTAAGGGGGGAGACTCAGTGTGGGACATGTAACTATGCATCAGCAGGCAATACTATGAAAATGAGGGGAATGATGCTGAATCCCATATTTCCCCTGCATGCTAGTCAGCACCCAACAATGTAAGAGCAGGAATAGCTTGGTGCAAGCCTAGGTAGGAGTTAACTGACATCATAGGGGTGTGCGTCAGGCATACTGTAAGTGGAATGTAGCCCTGTGGCATGGGTTTGCTCCTAGCTAAGCAAGGGGGTGTGTCTGAGGCTGCCTAGCACTCTTTACATTGCCAAAAGTGAGTGTGTGCACCACACACTGGGTTTTAAAGAAAAAAAAAAGTAAACCAGGAAATAGCAGCTCTGTGCACATTTGAGCACTGTGTTTGCGTGGGGGTGTGCCCCTGGGCTTAAACAGGAAGGCGACTGGGAAGGGAAAGCAGCAGCAGGAAGGTAATCTAGGAGAACTAGCATAGCTAGCAGGTGAAATGTATCAGAATCAGCCAATTACACAGGCAGCAGACCAGCCCAGCCCAGAACACTACTATAAACTATGCAAGCACCTTTCCCTCTGGTTTTTCCCATACTCTACACCACTGGTGTATACAAGCGAGGAAATTTTAAAAATAAAAACAACAAAATGATAGTGGCTGCAATAGCTATCATACAACAACATGTGGAAGAGGCTGAGTGTGGTGAGGATGTGAATGCTGTCGACCAACCCACAATAAGGAGATGGAGAAGAGTGTACAGACCCAGGGTAACCTACCAGGGGCTACATGAGATGGAGATAGTGGAGTGCTATAGGGTGGACAGGGACCTCCTACAGCAAATTGTTGAGCTGTGCCGGCCACGCCTGACACACAGAACTAACAGAGCGGAACCCATCCCAGTGGATACCAAGGTATGTGTAGGCCTAAGAATACTAGCTACAGGTACCTTCCAAAGGCCAACAGGGGATATGATGGGGATCTCACAGGCATCAGCATCCAGGGTACTCCACCAGTTCCTGGATGCCATGTCAGCACATGCTGG
This sequence comes from Protopterus annectens, assembly GCF_019279795.1. NCBI lineage: Eukaryota > Metazoa > Chordata > Ceratodontiformes > Protopteridae > Protopterus > Protopterus annectens. The sequence goes on along the minus strand of NC_056732.1, from coordinate 281,427,585 downwards.
TGAGCATGTATATTTCCCCAACACTCGTGAGGCATTGGCCAGCAATATGCATCTGTTCCAACAAATAGCAGAATACCCTGAGGTAGTGGATGCTATAGACTGCATGCACATATGCAACAAAGCACCATGCAGTGAGTGGGGTAGGGTCTACATCAACCACAAGGGCTTCCCCTCCATCAAATGCCAGGCCGTATGCAATGCCCAGGGCATAATAACGAATGTGTGTGTTGGCTGCCCTGGAAGCAATTACGATTCCCACATCTGGCATCTGACGCAGCTGTACCAGAGATTTGCCAATGGGGACATCCCTTATGGTCACCTAGTGGGGGATGCTGGTTTCGCACTGAAGCCGTGGCTGATGACACCCATCATAAATGCACACACACCCGAACAAGAACTCCATAATGAGGCACACGCACAGACTAGAATTATAATAGAACATGTGTTTGGGATGCTCAAGTCACAGTTCCGGTGCCTGGACACATCCGGTGGAGCCTTGCAGTACTCACCAGCTACATGTACCCAAATTGTCATCGTATGTCCAATTCTACACAATATGATCCTGCAGAAACAGCTGCAGCAAGAACAGCATGAAGCAGGGCCACACAGCCCCCCACCATTGCAAGGCCTGCACAGGCACAGAGTGACTTGGAGGAGGAACAACCTGAGCCTGCCCCAGTGGGCAGAAGAAGGCATGCCCAGTATGTAGACCTTGGCAAAGAAGCAACGCATAGCACATACACTGACACAGAAGGGACCCAGGGAATGACACCGCTCTCTGACTTGCACATACAGTAAAAGGGATGCCAAACATGACACTACCTGTGCTCAACCATGTGTAGGGAGTGTACTATGTGCATCTGACATAGGCAGCTCTTCAGCACCACCCTCAATACTGGCACACCCACAAGGTAAGTCACTCAACCTACCAATTGCTGAATGTAGTAGTATGTGTTGTTACCTGTATCTATGGTATGGATGTGAGCATGCAAGGGAATTGGGTGGCTGAATGTGATGCCAGCAGATAGTAGACACCTATAGTGGCAGCCTGAGATTTGTAACAAATATGGGTGTCTCCATAGTAGCCAGTACTACACATGGTAACAAAACCCACTGCAGAAAATGTGCAGGGCCACATGTGTGTCCATATGACACACACATGCCAATCAGGGAGGTTCACATGCCCAACAACAGTCACAGCCAGCAGTATAGGTGTAGACAAACACAAACAAAGGCTGTACTAAGGCCACTGAATGATGCCAATGGGTACCCCCCCCAGCCCTACACAGACAGACTACATGAGGTCAGGCAGGGGGATGTTAGTTCTGAAGGGTAGGAAGTCAGAAACTAATATGTAGGTCAATGAAACGCAGGACTTGTAGTACACTGCCATGCCTCTAGTCAGCATGATAGGTTAGAAAACATAATGAAATGGAGTACCTGACATACCAGTACAGTCATAGCAAATGTGTACTAGTGTCAGGTGTGCCCCCGCCACCAATCCTGTGTAGCAATGTAGAAACAGTCAGGTGTGCCCCCCCCATATCCTATGTAGACAGTAGTAAGTCAAGTGTGCACCCCCCCAATCCTATGTAGACATGTAGTAACAGGTGAGCCCTCAATCCCATGTAGACATGTAGTAGCAGTCAGGTGTGCCCCCAAATCCTATGTAGAAATGTAGTAACAGTCAGGTGTGCCCCCCAATGCTGTGTAGCAATGTAGAACCAGTCAGGTGTGCCCCCCCATATCCTATGTAGACATGTAATGACAGTCAGGTGTGCCCTCCCCAATCCTATGTAGAAATGTAGTAACATGTATGTGTAGGTATAATACCAGTGAAGCAAAGATGCCCAGAGGTGGCCAAGGTAGCAGGATCGATTGTAGCATTTTCACAATATGCAGGTATGTGTGTGTTAGGTTGGTGTGAGTTTCATATTGTGTGAGAGTGGTCAGTATGTTTGCATGTTGAGGTATGACCTGGTGGCCATTACCCACTACTGCTGATGGCAGGGCCAAGTCCGCACAGCTGCAGTGCCAAACACAATTCCCACCAGTATAACACATGCTAGCAGTAAGCCATTGTAAATGTATGGTGGTAATATGTCACCATCTGAAAGATTGACATGTCATGGCTGTTGGGCTAGATATACAAGCAGTAAACAGGGGAAAGTACCCCAGACATACAGTATTTAATGTGTAACTGTGAAATGGACACACACTTGGAATTGTACATACAGGTATGCATCACATTATCTGGGTCTGTAGTAGGGGATACCAGTGTCATCTGCCCGAGCACTTGCAGTTCACAAAGATGGTAGGACTGAAGATATTGGGAAACAGCTGATGTACCTGCACATGCTAGCATAACTGGAATGCCCCATGCATATCTGTGTGTCAGATGCAAGTAGTGTCCATAGCACACATGCATCCAGCGCACCCAGACACCACCCACAGGTACCTCTCTGGTCATATCCCTGCTGTGAGGAATGGGTGCAGTATGACCCCACCTGTATATGGCAATAGCGAAAGAATGCAGCATGCAGTGCAGGTGTCCCATGCAGGTAGCACCCTGCCAGCATCCACACCACCTGATCAAGACTGATAGAAAGTATTGGCATGAACACCTAGCACACCTGCCCTGTCACCCCAGGGGAATATACTGCATGGTGGTCTGAGACTGCAGGACTGACAGAATGCAACGGCCTGCCACAGCTGGCCTGCATCAACACCAAATGGCCTACAGGCCTCTGCCAAAGGCCTGTGTCTTACACATACTGCCAATGCATGTTATGTCATGGACACCCAAATAACAACATAACACACCCCACATAAGCCATATATATGCAAGGCCATGTGGACGAACCACAGTAACATGTCCACCATGTCCCACTGCATGAACTGTGGCCCAACACCAAAACACAGCTTTGATGAGGTGATAACCTAGGGAAAGTATCAGAGAATGTATGCATAATGTATGGAAGAGGATAGAATAACAGAGTGGTGGGTGGGAACATGGGCAGCATGGAATGTGCAAGGTCCGGCACACAGCTGTGTGCACACACTATCCCTGGCTGCAAACACATAAATGGGTGGCTACATACCTGCCCATACACCACAATAGGGGTAATGTCCTGACTCATATCCCCTGCCTCTGGGTAACCTGTGTGAATCTGTACAGCTGTGAGGTATTGCCACAGCAAGATAAGGCCATACTGTCATGTTGTGGATGTACAAGTATGGGATCCTCTGCCAGCACTGTACCAAGGTGCTGAACTGGATACACAGACTCAGCAGCAAGTGTCTGTCGCTCACCATCCAGAATTTCATAACTTACCATGAATATGTAGGCATCTGCCCACAATACCGGACACAGCTGCAGTCACCCTTGTCCCCCACGACATCACCGTGAGCAAGAATGTCCACCTGAAAGTACATGAGGACATAAAACATCACAGTGTATAACAGTGCACATGTCTGAATATTTCTGCTAACAGCAGTACCATGTAGCAGAAGCAGCACAGACACAATCACCTACAGTACACACTAAACCCTGCACAGTTTGTCCCCATATTGCCAAATGATCTACAGATACCCTGCAGAAACAGATTGCTACCTGTAGATCTACAACAGAAAGGTCTGCACTGGAGTACAAACTACTTGGAATGGATCCACACATTCAATACAGAAGGGCATACTGGGCATGCTCACACACTTAGAAAAATGAAGGCAATGTCAGACAACAACATACGGAAAGTTCATACTAGGCATGCTTTCACACTTAAACAAATGAAGCCCATGTCTGCAAACAACAGTGGACCATACATATCTGATAGTTGCAGATGTTAGTGCATACACTCCTCAGTATGCACTAGTCATGCTTTGCACACACAGTGGATAGGAGTACAGACATATATCCAAGGACAACACACTATAATAAGCCAAATGTAGACATACATAAATGTGTGGAAGAGAGTGGCTGTGACAAAGAGACATCCATCATGAGGCCTGTCACATCCAGCACACAGCCAAATGGCTACAACCACATGATGTGTAAATGTCACTCACTGTAGACATTAGCCACCGATATCCATCAGCATTAGACTATGTGGTGCAAGTGCTAGCTGTGCAACATGACTGTACAAGGCAGGAGTAATCTAGCAGCTGTATAAACATACCTGTGAAATATAACCCTGTGTGTGCCCGCATGTGGTGTGTCAACCTCTAGATGAATGGGTTATGGCCCATGCACACACACTGACGTCCCCATAGCCCTACTATGACAAGCCTGCTGAGGTCATCCACTTTGAAATGCACTTTTGGGAATGGAGTATCCCAGTAATCTAAGTGGCACTTTCTAAAACTGCATAATGCTGTAGTGTGATAAGCTAGATATATAGGAGTTCTAATCCCAGACATGGCAACTGTGTGTGTGTGTGTGTCTCTGTGTAGGGAGCAATGCTTTTAGGCTAGTCATGCTCACTACAATTCAAATGCCCTACTTTGGCAAGGCTGCTGATGTCATTCACTGTGAAATACACCTTTGGGAATGGTGTATCTCAGTAATCTCTGTGGTGCATCCTATAACTGCATACTGCTGTATTCTGATAAACTAGTTAGGTAGGAGTTCTAATCCCAGACATGGCAAGTGTGTGTGTGTGTGTGTGTGTGTGTGTGTGTGTGTGTGTGTGTGTGTGTGTGTGTGTGTCTGTCTGTGTAGGGAGCAATGCTTTTTAGGCTAGTCACACTCACTCCAATTCAGTTGCCCTACTTTGGCAAGGCTGCTGATGTCATTCACTGTGAAATACACCTTTGGAAAAGGTGTAACCCAGTAACCTCTGTGGCACATCCTACAACAGCATAATGCTGTAATGTGATAAAGTACACTGGTAGGGGTTCTATTCCTACACATGGCAAGTGTGGATGTTTGTGTGTATGCTTTTATGTCTGTGTAGGGAGAAATGCTTTATAGGCTAGTCACAGTCACTACAATTCAAATGCCCTACTTTGGCAAGCCTGCTGATGTCATTCACTGTGAAATACACCCTTGGGGAAGGAGTACTCCAGTAATTCCTGTGGCACTTCCTATAACTGTGTAGTGTTGTAGTGTAGTAAACTAGTTAGGTAGGAGTTCTAATCCTAGACATGGCAGGTGTGTGTGTGTGTGTGTGTGTGTGTGTGTGTGTGTGTGTGTGTGTGTGTGTGTGTGTGTGTGTGTGTGTGTGTGTGTGTGTGTGTGTGTGTGTGTGTGTGTGTGTGTGTGTGTGTGTGTGTGTGTGTGTGTGTGTGTGTGTGTGTGTGTCTGTGTTTATCATTCATGTCCTGTATGGAGGTGGCTGGGAGTGTGTAACATTTGGAGTCATTGTGTAGTGGGTTTTGCAAATTTCTTATATGGTGGCCCTAGTATATGTCACAATGTCCACCTTACAGGGATAACAGATGTGAAATAGCCAAGAGGCTAGGGTACAAATCCATACCCCTAAGGGTGACATCAAGGCTTGGTGAACAAAGTTAGCAACCCTTGTATTACCCAGAGAACACTCTCAACCCATGTCTCACACACACCCCCTAACTATATATTCTAACTCCAGGGTCGCACTGCAGTGGGGAAAGGGGCATATTCCATTTTCTTGTTAATAATACTTGTCAGTCAAATGAAGTGTCAGGCAAATGGAGTGTCAGGCAAATGAAATTTCAGTCAAATGGAATCAGGCAAATGAGTGTCAGGCAAATGAAAGTTAGGTCAAAAGAAGTAGACCCGCCCATATATATGTTGCACTATACAGATGTGTATACAAATATATGCATGAATATACATGTTTATGTACATGTAGACATATATCAACCTATTATATGTATATATCCATATTCCTGTCATGCGTAAACCTCACGGTTGTGTATACTCTCCCAGATGTATGTCACCGTATGTATCTGCTATGTGTACATCATGTTAAAACAACACGTGATGCAACAGTCATATTAATAACAAGTACTACGCAATTGTGGTAGTAAAGGCAATTGTTCAATACTGATCAATATGTGTATTTACAGATATATTGGAAATACAACAACTGTCTTCACAGTGGTCATAGCATACTGGTTAAGTGTTGTGACTTTAGTGTACAGGGTCCTGGGTTCAAACCCTGCAAGGGCTGTTCATTTTGTTAATGGGCAGAACAAGGGCTGTCAGATACAGAGTGGTTAAGGTAGTTTTGAGCAGCTTTAAGTGCATTTGCGTGAAGCTAAACGGTGCTAAGCTATGGGTAAACATACAGGTGCTTACACAGTGTAGGCTTTGCTTACCAGTGCACAAATCAGCTTAGATGTTATATTGGAGCAATGTTGATACATGCTAAGCATGGCTTAGCCCTGGTAACCAGTTCACACCACCCAGTCTGATAACATAGCAGGGTAATGACATCTGTAATAAGTTTATGTAATGCCATGTACAATACATGCACCTATGTGCTGTCATTGTGGTAGCAAGGGGGTGTAAGTGTCATGTCTGGGACACAGGCATATGTGAGGCCTGTACAGCACTGTTATCCATGTGACGTTGTTACATACAGGAGTAGTACCCCAGGGTATGTGCTGTCGCACTGCATGTAATGTATGATGGCGGTACTACTGTTGACAGTGCCCACCCATGCAAGAGCAGAGTGCTAAATGTAGTACTGACAACAGGCACACCTGCAGGCATAGCTGGACTCTGAGGCCTCCCTGTTGTATCCCTGGTGTGTGAGCAGTGTCACAGTATATAACCCCTACTGGGTAATGATCCGACATGTGGAATGTAACTGTAGACTACCGTCTGTACAGCACATGATAGCAAGGGCTCCTAACATGTAGTTATGGCATACATATTGTTGTCAATCGTCTATCTGTCATCACATTCATCCTACGGCATACCTACTTGCCAAGCGGATAACTGCCAGTCCCTGTACAGATGTGGCAGATGGCAGGTATCCGGCTGGAATATGTACAGGCATCCTAAGCTTGACTGACACTGACATGGTCTGCCCAGCTGTGTAAGAACTGGCAGATATTGGAGATAACACCCTGTATGCACCACATACCATGGGTACCTCCAGTACACTACCACAGTCAACTGAACATGCTTGGGTACAGGTCTCCATCACAGACACTAACCATGTGTTATAATGCATGTTGCATGCATGTCAACTGAATCACCACAGTGGCCATTTGCAGGAGACACCTGGCAGAATGGCTGATGCATGTCACTTCCACCCTGAGGGTCACCACAGTAGTGTCTGTCGATGGGTTGTCTGCTGCCACATGGCAGGTGGCAGGATACCACTGTACACACAACCCCTACACAACCCACCTCTCCTTGGACAATAGCTAGGTACACAGCTAAGACCACCTGCAGAGATGCACTCCAGTACTGACACGTGTATGTGTGCATGACTGAGTACAGCAGTGTCTGTGTGTTAGCACACCTGTATGTGGAAATTCCATTGAGAGCCTTCACAACCACCACAACACCCATTTCCATAGCCAGCTGTGGCTGCTGCTGTATGGGACATTACATGTACCCTGTTAAGCTCCTCTTCATACCGGCTACACGTGCCTTGTAGTACCATCACAACATCATTGTACAAATGGGTTGATAGGCATGGGATACCCATTGTGTTCTGGCAAGTGTGTGTATGTGTGCATGTCCGTTTATCTGTAGGTTACAGCATTCCTAGGCCACATACTCATCAGTGAGGTATGACAATGCAACACCCTGCTATGCGTGTGACATGTGCATTAGATGCATATCCCTGTAGTACCCCTTTTGGGATCTACAATGAGTTGTATGGCAGTCGTGGCCAATGTGTGATGTGGGTATATCAGAGTGTCATCATGGGTATCAGGGAGTACAATATCCACTGGGGGATGTGGGTGCTGTGTACACTGTCATTACACCAAGGTACACCCGGTATATGTCCAGTGTACCACGTTATGGTTACCACTGTCACCATCAACCATACAGGTAACTGAAACAACATTCCAGGCCAGTTATGCATGTGCTGTGTACAGTCTACCTGTAACACATTGGACACTTGGTCATGCTAGATAACAGTGAAAGACCCTGGTCTCTTGAATGTTTATCTGCCTGTTATGTGTCTGTATGTGTATATGAAGGTATGGCACACTATATATTGTCCATATACACCCATTACATCCCCCATTAGCATACTATACATGTCTGGGGATGTTCTGCATGTAACATGTAACCTGGAATACACCTCGCCCTAAACGCTGTATGGTGTGTGCAATGGAAGCCACACACTTCAGTATCACTACATACCTAGGAAGGGGTCTAGTCCCAGTGTTACCAAGTAACAGTGTGCGTGTATGTGGATGGGTCTACATCAGGTTGCAGATTATACACTCCCCAGTGTGTCACCTGTTCATGTGGCACAGGCAATAACTGTTATACTAACCTGTGATGTGTTCAATGAAAGATATGTCACAACTATGGTGTCACCACAGTGCCATACCCCGTTGTGGAATATGACTGCAGACCATCCTCGTGCTGACATATGTACACCTGCAACACAAATGGATAACATTATAGAGACCACAATCAACCAGTGTTACTAACAGCTATAATGCATCATTGCTGGACAACTACACTACCTGACATATATTCATTACACCTTACTCCTTACAACATGTTACACTGCAGTATTGTGGTACACTGTAGTACAGTCACCGTGTGCATCAGAACCATATTAGCCTATCCTTGCATTGATGGTATGGATGACAGGGATGTGGCACAGGTATCATCATATGCAGAGGGTGTGTTGTTGGTTTGCCAGAGGCCGAGGGTGGGCCATACATTTGACACCATGTGTGTGGGTGAGGGGTGTACCGAGGTGAACTGTGTGTGGTGATGTGGTGTCTGTAGGTATGGGGTTGACCTAGGTGTGTTTGTATAGTGTGTGGGTAAGCATGCACACAGTTCTGCCACAGGTGTTTATGGACAGCTGCAGACCATACCTGGCAGGGTGTACAGTTCACTGCCTCTGGCCACAGACATGTGGACTGTGCCTGCCAGCAGTTCCATGGGCACGTCCAGGTACAGGCCTCGATGTGATACTCTCACCTGACAATGACAAATGTGCACTGGCGTGCAGTTCACTGCCTCCAGCCACAGACACGTGGACTGTGCCTGCCAGCGGTTCCATGGGCATGTCCAGGTACAGGCCTCGATGTGATACTCTCACCTGACAATGACAAATGTGCACTGGTACCAGGTCCCTCCTGGGACTGGCCAGGACCACATGCTCATGGCCTGCTGTGGTGTGGTGTGAACAGCACCCCCCCACACTGTCGGGGCTGGTACTGCCACTATGGGAGACCCTTGGTGTCCTAGCACATCCATGTTGAATACCAGCTGTTGGTTTTTGCTGGCCTACGTCCACGCAGCTGTCTCCGCACCCTCACCACACATGCAAGCACGGACATACCACAGTCGATGAGGGCTATTATCTTACCAGACTGTCTATCCATCAGCTCGGTATAAGCACGGATGGCACCTGACAGTTCATGGAAGTTGTTGCTGGCAGATGCGAGAGCAGCTCTCTGCAGCCTCAGGCCCTGTCTTGTGTAACATTCCATACATGCCTGCACCTCCATGACAGCCTGAAACATGCACATGCTGGTACCAGCTATGTCACGTCTGCCAGTGGCATGATGTTCAGCGACCTTACCAGGAGCACCCTGAGACATCTGCCTATGTGGTGCCTTGTTGGACATCTGGCTATACCTGCTGTGACCAGACACAGTAGGCATGGTTACCACACTTTCCTGTGCACTGCTGCCAAACGTCAGCTGTCCCTCTGCTATGGCCACTGGTGATGGGGTATGTATAGGCACTGAAACTGAGTGCGGGGTTGGCGTGGCTAAAAGGGGGATGTCGAATGATGCTGCTGTTTCAGCCCCTGACAACCCCACCTGTGCCTCAACAGTACTATCATTATCTTCAATGTCTGTATGGACACCAACATTAGATTGCATGCAGGAGGGACCCTGACCCACCTCACCACTTGTGGGGGAAAACAATAAACACACTTTAAAACCTGTACAGCATTGCCTAACAGTATACACACACACACACACACACACACACACACACACACACACACACACACACACACACACACACACACACACACACCACTGTAATACCTACCTGTCCCTGACTTTACAGACAGTCCCACGTATATTTCCATGTGTTCCCCGTCCTGCATCACACTTGGTAACATACACACATTGATACCACTCATTAACATATCAGTCCTATAAATGTGTAGACAATTGATCACAGCACAAGACCTGTTACTACATTACATGCCTGACCTGTGCTTAGTGGTTTTAGATGGCCTCACTGCTGTCATTCAGTGTTCGCCCTGTGTATGTCCAGACATCATGAGCATGGCCCCTATATGTGTGGGCTACTATGTTCATACCATAATATCACACACTGGTGTGTCATGTATGTATTGCTCAGTACATGCCAGATATGCTGCACAATCAGCCTATCATGTTCATAGGTTCATAGGTAAGTACTAAGCTTTCTGCCCAAGGTCATTTATAAGCCTAGCCAGAATGTGTTGGCTTTTGCCACCCCCTTAGATTAAATCCCTGTGCCTCTGTCCAGCAGAGCCACTACAGTGATCCCCGGGGTAAAGTTTCTGTTTCCCATCCACCCGTCAAGGTTTCTCTTGAAGAGTGTTATTGAGGGGCTCTGCCTGATGTATATTGGAATCCTGTTCCAAAGCATGGGGAGTCTCTGGGACAAGAATCTATCACTCCAGCATGTCCTATTTATCGTTGTGGTGAGGTTTATATCTCTAGAGTGTGTGGCTCTCCGGGATTTGTTTTTTTTTTTTAGGTGGAGCATGTCCATCAGTTCTGGGTTGGACATGGCCTTGTAAGTCAGGCAGAGATCACCTCTGAGTAAGCGGTATGCAACTGAGTACAGCTGGAGTTTCTTGAGTCGGGATACATAGGGCATCTGTTTGAGGCCAGTAATCTTTTTGGTGAGGTACTTTTGTGGTCTTTCCAGCTGTTGCAGGTGTCTTGTAAGGTACATCCCAAATGGGGCGTTGTATTCTATGATGGGTCTAATGAGTGATGAGCAGAGAGGCACAAAAACCTCTTTTGTTCTAGATGCAAACCCTTTTGTGATTAGGTGGGCCACATAGAAGGATTTTCTAACCACCTTGGTAATATGATTATCAAAGGAGAGATTACTATCTACTTGGTTCCCCAGATCCCTTATTACATTTTCTGTATTTAGGGGACTACCACCTATGTGGTAGTTCACGGGTACTTTATTTTTTCCAAAGGGGATGACTATGCACTTTTTGGCATTTAGCTTGAGGCCATGATTTTGACACCAGGTATCCATCACAGTGAGACCCTTGTTGGTGATGACCAGGTCCAATATGTTCCTTCTGGAGGGCGTGTTGACCAGTTGATCCAGGGCACTTGAGTTTATAAATTCTAGGAAGCGTTGGGCAAGGGAGTTAGTACTTGACTAGTTCTCCCAGTTTATGTTTAGGTAATTGAAATCACCTAGTATTAGGGTGTTTGGTAGGACCTTCATATTTCCCAGTGTCTCCAGAAATGCAGAATGGGGGGTCCTGGGTCATGGTGGGTGATCTGTAGCAAGCTACAATTTGGATTGTAGTTTTGCCCGTTGTTAGTTGCACATGGATGATCTCTGATGCATTGTGCTGCACCAATAAACTGGAGGTGTGGGTATCCTTTATGAATATGGATACACCCCCGCCTTTTGTGTTTCGGTCCTGGCTCTGTGGCCGAAAGGTATGGTATGAGTTATAGCCTGGTAGTGCTGGGGTACTCTCAGGAGCCTTAAACCAGGTTTCTGTTACTGCACAGATGTCGATGTTCTCCATACTGAGGAGTGCCTCGAGTGTGTGCATTTTGAGGTTTAGACTTCTGGCATTGAGTAGCATTACCCTCAGTTTTTGGTTACTTGTGCTATTTATGGTGCTGGGTTTGTCTTTTGAGCCTTGCCTAAAAAAGGCACTATGGGGGCGGCAAGAGCCTTGGCCATTATTCGAAAGCCTAAGGGTGACAGGTGCAAGCCATCTCTTGCAAAGCAACGTGGCTTGTCAGGCATGTCATCCCAGACAAACAGATACTGGATCCCCTTTGAATGACACCAGAAACTTAGCCAATTGTTGAAATTGATCATTTTTTCTTTATACTGTGGCATCATTCTTGGTGAGGGCAGGATGCTACTCAGGGTCAGGGTCTCTGGAGGGCGTGTTGACCAGTTGATCCAGGGCACTTGAGTTTATAAATTCTAGGAAGCGTTGGGCAAGGGAGTTAGTACTTGACTAGTTCTCCCAGTTTATGTTTAGGTAATTGAAATCACCCAGTATTAGGGTGTTTGGTAGGACCTTCATATTTCCCAGTGTCTCCAGAAATGCGGAATGGGGGTCCTGGGTCATGGTGGGTGATCTGTAGCAAGCTACAATTTGGATTGTAGTTTTGCCCGTTGTTAGCTGCACATGGATGATCTCTGATGCATTGTGCTGCGCCAATAAACTGGAGGTGTGGGTATCCTTTATGAATATGGATACACCCCCGCCTTTTGTGTTTCGGTCCTGGCTCTGTGGCCGAAAGGTATGGTATGAGTTATAGCCTGGTAGTGCTGGGGTACTCTCAGGAGCCTTAAACCAGGTTTCTGTTACTGCACAGATGTCGATGTTCTCCATACTGTGGAGTGCCTCGAGTGTGTGCATTTTGAGGTTTAGACTTCTGGCATTGAGTAGCATTACCCTCAGTTTTTGGTTACTTGTGCTATTTATGGTGCTGGGTTTGTCTTTTGAGCCTTGCCTAAAAAAGGCACTATGGGGGCGGCAAGAGCCTTGGCCATTATTCGAAAGCCTAAGGGTGACAGGTGCAAGCCATCTCTTGCAAAGCAACGTGGCTTGTCAGGCATGTCATCCCAGACAGACAGATACTGGATCCCCTTTGAATGACACCAGAAACTTAGCCAATTGTTGAAATTGATCATTTTTTCTTTATACTGTGGCATCATTCTTGGTGAGGACAGGATGCTACTCAGGGTCAGGGTCATAATGGCCTGGGCTACATGATCAGAGAGCTCTTTCATGTCTCTTTTCATGTAGTCCAGGGAGGTACATCTGAGGTCATTCACACCAACATGGACAATGACAGAGTCGTATTTGTACTTGTTCTGGAGTGACCTGAATACTTAAGTTATGTGGCGGATCCTGGCACCCAACAGGCAGCTAACTATAACCTTCTCCTTGTCCAGCCTAATTAGTGGAACATCAGTGTGCCTGACTATAGAGTCGCCTATTACTAGTGTGTTCGGTATGTTATTTTGCCTTAAGGGCTGTGATTGCGTGGCACACTGATTGGTTTCATGGTTGGTGATGGGGTGTGGAGGTTGTTTGGATGTCTGCTTTGGAGGTCACTGTTGCTTTTGCAGATTTTTATTTAGAGCCTCCGAGTATGTTTTCATGTATTCATGTGTGTTATTTGCCGGTGTTGATTTATTAGGTCTATGTGAGACTGGTGGCGTGCTGCAAGTATTACCCTTCTCCTCTTGACTGTCAGTTCCAGTCTTGGGTTGAGAGAGCTTTGCCTCCAGTTTGGCTGTATAACTGCATCTCTCGCATGTGTTAGTGTTTGGTGGTAGGAGGAGAGGGTTGTCTGTGTACATGAGGCAGTTGTAACATTGCCTCAAAATGCCCAGATTCACCAGTTGGACTGGAGAGTACACTGAAAGCTGCCCTTTGGGCATGCCTGAATAGGTAGATTAAGCTGTTTTTCTGACTGGCTGGTGGGGACGAATAGAGAGCCTTGTCCTTCTGGACAGTATAGGGGGGTCTAGTGCTAGGGTTAATTAGTGCTTGCTATGAGTTTTAAGCAAGTGCTTGACTGTGAAATGAATGGTTTGAGTGCTAAAGTTGAAGGTTTGTCTGGTTCCAAGGGAAAAATTGAAGAGTAGACTTTGTGGAGCCTAGAATAGTTTAACTCTAGCTAACCGGCCCTGCCCGATGCGCAAAACCACGCAAATGAGCTTTTTATAGCAGGGAAGAGATAGAAATTAGACCAAAATGGCCAATAAACTACTAACTTCTCAGCTGAAACCACTTCCTCCAGGGACAGATAGGCTGCTCAAAGCTCCCCTCTCTCACAGGTGAACAGAGAAACTTCCTTCTATCCAAGTAAGGTATGGGCAACACAGAAACTTGTAACACAGCCCTGGATTCAGCAATAACCAGAAAACTGGACTGTACTAGTTCAGAAAGGCGGGAAAAAGTATATATATATATATTTTTTTTTTCAGAAAATAGAGCAGATACAATCAAAATTAGCCCAAAATTGCCAATAAGCTACTAACCTCTGGGCTGAAACCACTCCTCCAGGGACAGATAGGCTGCTCAAACCTCTCTCACAGGTGACCTGAGAAACTTCCTTCTATCCAAGTAAGGTATGGGCAACACAGAAGCTTGTAACACAGCCCTGGATTCAGCAATAACCTAAAAACTGCACTATACTAGTTCAGAAAGGCGGGAAGCAAGTATTTTTTATTTTCAGAAAATAGAGCAGATACAATTAAAACAACACTTTAAATGCACAGAAAAGGCTATCACACTTTAGTGTGTAGCTTACAACAGTAAAAAAGATTATTTAAAAACAAAAATGACTTAATTCAAGTGCAGGCAGCAAATAAGTACAATATGTAGCAATAACAAACTTTTTAAATCACAGAAATGCTAAAAAAATTGTGTTTTAGGTGGATTTAGTTAAGACAGCAAGAAAAGCAGAAAAATTATACTTAATCACTCCAAAGTCTCTCTTTTGTCTCTCTGCTGCTGTAGACTCTGCAGACCACCTGGAAGGCACTTGCTGAGTGGAATACAAGTGCAAAAACTGGGCAAATGTGGTTTTTATAGCAGGGAAGTGAAAGAGATAGAAATTAGCCCAAAATGGTCAATAAACTACTAATGTCTGGGATGAAACCACTCCTCCAGGGACAGATAGGCTGCTCAAAGCTCCCCTCTCTCACAGATACAATCAAAACAACACTTTACCCAATTAACCAGTTAAAAAGCTTAAAACTGAGCCCTGTTTCAGCAGTCTTCAATCAGACAAGTTCTAACTGCAGACTCCTGCCACTAGGGTACAGAGAAACCATCTCCAAAAAAGACGGCTTGGATCAGATCAGTGCACAAGTTATACAAACAAAGCTAGATCCAGCAGGCCTGAATCTAGTTTATGCTACAGCAAACAAGTCATACCGATTTCATAAAGAAACAGTTCAAGTATGCATGTGCAATAAGCCTTTAACCAGAAATTCCCAGCTCGGAAGGGCAGAATCGAGTCTCTCTTCCCACAAGAGTGCAGACCACAAACCTTATTAATGTAAAATAACTGGCCTGAAGCCCAAATGCTTAACACAGAACTAATACACTTTTAGAATAACAGACACTGAGCCTACAATCAGCAGTTCCCAACTTAAAAGGATGTACGCTACCTGTCCTGCCACAACAGTGCAGACCACAAACCTTCTTAATGCAAAACAACTGTTTGAAGTCCAAGTGCTTAAACCAAAGGCCTTAGAATAACAGTTACAATTTAATCAGGCTACTAACAAGCAGTAATAAAGGCAGCAGAATAAATTCAATTGAGTACTTTTAAGAAGAGGCAAAAGCAAAATAAGGTACTAAAGTAGGAAGAAATACAAATACAGAAAAGCAGATGAAGTGGCATTATTATTATTTTTTTTTAGATTAAGATACTATATGGGAATGTCCTTCCCAAGTGCTCTCTCTGTACACAGCGAGGAGATGGGACTGGTAGGAGTATCTGAAATCAAAATATGATCTCACTGTACTCAGTTGAGTGAGCAAATGAGATGGGTCCAGGAGGAGTGTGCAAATCACATTTACAGCAGGGGCAGGCAATTCCAAAGCCACCAAGATTAACACCACAACAGGAAACGAAAGGGGGTGGGGAAATAACTGCAGATAGAGACACACAATATTTACTGA
The DNA here is from genome assembly GCF_019279795.1 of Protopterus annectens. Taxonomy (NCBI): domain Eukaryota; kingdom Metazoa; phylum Chordata; order Ceratodontiformes; family Protopteridae; genus Protopterus; species Protopterus annectens. Next base: position 281,411,506 of record NC_056732.1, on the reverse strand, counting down.
ATCAAATCTTAAATAAGTGCAGAGAAAAGTATACTTAAATCAGCTTGTGTCCAGTTGATATATGCAGACAAGTCTCAGTAGCCACCAACTCCGATTAAAATGATTAGTCTCAGTAGCCAGCAACTCCGATTAAAATGATTACTAGAAATGTAACCAACACAGATTTTAATGCAAGCAGAACCCCCCAGGCTAACACTAACACAGGAATTTCAAAGCAGTCTAACAACTTTCAGTGAGCCCAGATGGCTACACTTTTTCACAATTCAGGCAGCTAACTGTAGATAGACAGACACACACAATATTTACTGAATGAAAGACACACAATATTTACTGAATCAAATCTTAAATAAGTGAAGAGAAAAGTATACTTAAATCAGCTTGTGTCCAGTTGATATATGCATAACATATGTGACAACTGTAATATATGGATACACTCCCTGGTGTTGACTAGTACTTCCCCAATGCATCTGTAGTGCTGCATACAGGGGTTGTAGGTCACCTCTCTGCTGAGTGTGATATTAAGGGTATACCTGGTGTCTACCTTCCCTCTCAATGCCTGTTCCATGCTACAGACCATATTATACTCTCAGCTGTCCTGTGAATACATACATGACAAGTATTCCTGGTGTGTAATGTGGCAGTTCATGTACTGCACAATCCCAAAGGGAGGTACTGCTGTATGAACACCCCACAATCACACATGTGCATACATAGCCATCCACACAAACACACACACACATGGACACATGCATCCTACATGCATCAACCTCCCTCAAATTCACCAGAGTGACCCTTCAGACAAACTACCCACCAGGACGCACACACACACACATACAGGTGAGGATGCACCATGATAGTACACACAGTCCTCCTATTACCCATCTGTCAACATGCATAACATATGGTACAGAACAGCATGCGGTGTAGCTATAGTTAATCCATGCTAGCAACAGTATACATGAGTGTGATGCATGTGCTGTGTCACTAGGTGATGCCCCTTCCCCTGGATACCACTGCACCCATGTACACAATATTGCTATGCACCTGTTCTGCACCCTGCCATGTACTGTGCACCACACCTCACACGTGTACAAGCCATTGCTGAATGTTTACTACTGTGTCAGTTATGTCAGCTTTAATGCTCACAGCCCCTATATTTTTCGGCAGCACATACCTGGGATGATATGTGGACAGATGTCATTTGTGAATGCCTGATGTCTGATTTACATCTCTCAACATTAGTGGACCATGTATGACCAATCCAATACTCTTACACTGACAACCATCAGAGCATACTGTGGCTATGGGGGGTGTACACACCGTTATTGATATGACGCACCCGTCCTTCATCTGCCATGGGACCATATCACCACATATCTTAACAGTACATGAGCCCAATATGTGACATATGTCCTGTACGTTCACATGCAGTGTCTACAGAATGTGTTAGGTGTGTGGATGCTGGCCACGATGCATACACTCTGTGTGGACATATGTGTGTACACCCTTATCATGACAGTGTGTCACACCTCCTGTTATGCGTACTACAGCAGTCACTACTCTTGGCAGGGGTATACTAGCGTGGGCCATCTGCATTTGCCAGTGTATGTTTAGTCTGCCCTACACATGTCTCCTTAATCTGCATGATTGCAAGGTCTACTCATGTGCACATCCCTTGGTATGTGGTCATTCAGCAGGATTTCATTTTCAGCTGCTGTGTAGGCTGGCAGCCTTCCATGGGACATTGTGCCTGAAAGACATAAAGATGGACACAGGTGTGAGCAAGTCATGCAGCAAAGTTATCACGGTTCGTAATACACATCACTGTCACCCCCCACCATATCAGCGACAACAAACTGTACACACAACTCAATAGGTATGGCTACAGCATACCTACCAGTGGGGCAGATATTGTACTGTACCACACTTTGTGCAATGTGTTTGTAGCCATGTTCCCTGTGTGGACACTATCATTGCTGGTCTGTTACAGACTATTCACTTGCATGCCATTGTCAGGGCCACAATGATTCCATATATGCCTGTGGTATGCTTGCTATGTGTTTGCTGCACATCTGACATTCTGTGTTATTGGGGTTATCTATGCATGCTGTTGGACATGTTCCGGGATTGTGTCGATTATTACTACTGACACATGTTCTGTAACAGTGGCACAATAGCATGTATATGTACTACTGGCCAGCAAAACCACCTCTACAGATTTATTTGCACATGTTACCAGGCTATATCACATGTGTGACCCACCCTGGGTCCTCCTCATGTACTGGTCCAGCAATACCATCAGGTGGAACCAACCCAGGGGATGTTGTACCCCCCGGTGGCACACACAGACATGCTCCTGTCCCCTGAGGTTAGGTCCAAGGTCTGCTCTATACCAGGCTCCACAGACACATGTGGGATGTGCTCCCTCACCTTGAGGTACCCAGTACACATTGACAGGGCCCACATGATCCTCCTGCTCAGACTCCAGGCCAGGCACCTTCGGGATGTGGACTGCTGTTGTGAGTAGCAGTGAGTGGGAGGCTTGTTCCCATTGTGTCCATATTGGGGCCCATAGGGCATCCACATCACAGACCACACACACCATCCAGGGTGTTTACCCACCACACGTGTCACATACCACCCCTGTAGGCTGTCCTCTATATCTACCAATCCTGACCAACTCCACAACTTTACTTGCCATACTTCCCCATATACCCATTCCATACTTCACAGACAAGGGCAATGTCGTCCCAACAAGGGATTTACATGTGACATACTCGTCCATGTTGCAAACACTGACAGCTGTAGATATCTGTGTGGATTGCTATGTGCGCTGCTTCCTTGCACATAGCATGCAGCACTGTGGTAGTAATATAGGGGACATGTATTTACATACATATATGTTTGTGTGTGTGTTTGTATATATGTAGACATGTGCATATAGGTATATATCTATATATGTGTAGATATATATGATGTATATATGTGTTCATATATATGTCTACACATGGGCATCTGTATATTTGTGGACATACATGTAGATATATATATATATATATATATATATATATATATATATATATATGTACACATATGCATACCTATATGTGGGGTACAGTCAGAATTCAGGTCCACAATCTCACAACACCTTCCTGCACAGCTGCACTGTTCTGCCTTGCTACAACACAGACAGGTGCCACATATGGACACAGCCTGACATTAGGGGGGGTATATATAGGGCCAGATTACAGGTAACCCTATTACACACCTATGGCATTCCTGCAATACAGATTAACCTGAGTATCCTGCAAGAGGTGGGCTGTGGAACCCATATGTCCATCATTATGGCATTACTTCCACCACCAACTATTGGCCACTTAATATACATACTTCCCTCTACACAACACACACTATGATGGCTTACATCTTATCGGTCAGTGTTGCTCTGCATGGTTGACGGGTATGGCCCGCTACCCACAGGGACAGAGTCTATTGTCCTTAGCAGTTGTTCAGCTGAACATCATTACAACAACAACAGCTGAAGGCACATATAAATCATTCCACATCATCTATCCCATTATTAAGGACCAAGTACTACAGTCAATTACATACATATATACTTCACGTACCTGTTCTGGGAATGCAGTCACTTCTGTATGTTTTTTTTTCTGTGCCTTACACACACACTTTCTCTCTCTCTCTCTCTCTCTCTCTCTCTCTCTCTCACTCACTCTCAGTCTCTCTCCAGTAAATGGAATGAGCTGCTTTGCATAGATTGCAGCATGGAATTTGTTGGTGATGCACATGATCAGGTGATGGCCTCTGCACCAATCAGTGTCTTCCACTTGCTACCTGCATGCACCATGCTGTGTAGTATTTCCAATTACCACTGTCATGGCAACCGACTACTATAAATCCCTACATTATGTGGGCATGGTCCCTTTACCTTTCCTGTATGATGGACATCCTTCCTGTGTGTGGGCAGCAGTGTTACAGACAGCAGGTAGCAATACCTCTTACAGGAGAACCTGCACACTCAGACCAGCTACATATTTGTAGGAGGTTCCAGAACTACAGACAGAGTGTGAGTAGTGTTCTTGTATAGCACTGGTGTTATAGGGTTTGTGTGTGCATACTAGTTTAATTTGGAATGGTTTCTGTCTACATAGCTCTCAACTGTGATCCTATCCACTTGATGGCCAGAGGTATGCCTATTATGTTTTGTCTGTCCACCGCACAGGTCTTGTGTCAGATATATCACTGGCAGTGTGCGTGTTGAGTGCTATCAGTACATGGCTACATCCATTTCTGTTTCTAACTTCTTATTCCTGACTAAGGATATGCTGCAGACTATCATGTAATACCAGCTACTTGCTTAGTGTATGACAACAGGTTTACACATATGGGCCTGCATTCCAGCCTCTGTCCTCCACCTACATATCAGGCTTTGTACATATGATATGCTGTCAGGGGTTGTTATGTAGTGGGCTGTGAGTATGTCATGTTGCCATTCCTGTCATCAGTCCACTGCTGTTGTGTCCCCCACACATACTGTGGAGTTGAGTCCATATATGTGTGGCCTTCACCAACACAATACGTGTGCCCTTATGCACTCCAGAGGCCAGTGTATGTAACAGTGGTATATGGCCCTGTATTATTGAGTCTAGTGGGAAGCACCGTAACTAACCTAGGCTGTTACAACATGAGATAATGGACAGCTATGTATCAGGTGAGAATATTTTTTGGAAACAGATTGCCCTTTTTTTTTTAGGTGAGAGTGGGATGTTGGGAAGGGATAGTAGATATATTTGGGGAGGTAGGTTGGGTAGGTTAACAGACAAGACAAACAAGATGCATACAGGGCAGTATATGACACATCTGGGGGGTAAACACCTTGATGGGGAGGGGTGTTGGGAAATCGGAAGCCCATGAGCCCCCTAGTGGAAACAGTGGGACTGAGATCCCCACCCATCGGCAGTCACCACTGCACCTTCACAGCCCAGAAGGTGGCTGTGCTGGGGGCTGAGTCAGAGAGCCAGGCCGACCCTCTAGCCATGACACGCGACCCTCGAGCTGGCGTAGAACATCTTCAAACTGCTGATCAAGCTCTCTACGCACCACGACCCAGACCTGGGGATGGGTGACAGCTTCCTGTCCGCACCCGTTCCCGGGGGGGCGAGCCCCATCCCCTGAAGTGGTTCCACCCTAAGATAATGCAGGACCAATGGACAAGGAGGTCTTGGGTTGGGCCCCAGATGTGCTAGTGCCCAGTGCCACAGCCAAGCTGAGGTGGGACAGATAGTCCGCTGCGACCCGCATTCCCATACGTGTTATGGTGTATCAACATATGTGGATTAGTAATAGTCAACACATTCCAGGGTTAGGTATAACAGCATGCATAGATATTCCCATTAACCCAGACACCAGATACAGAACAGCTGCATAGCAAATGGAACATATGCATATATGAGACCACAGTGGTAATAATAACAGCATGCAGGTACACTGATGGAACCATGCCACCAATGTCGGAGTATTTCAACATAGCGCATGCACAGAAACAGATTTAAATAATTATCAGTCAATAGGACATATGTCCCAACATAACAGTGGAGTCATTATATACCAGTTGAGGTGGGTATTTAGTGTATTGTTGGAGATATGGTGGGGGGGAGAGAAAGATGTCAATTAACAAATGGTATATTCCTGTAGTTCACATTACTTTCCTAGTCAGTGCTGTTATCTGTACCTTACAAGTATTAGTACACTACCCTATTGCCTTAGTTTGGACAGTGTTGTCATCTTTATACATGAACTGGTTTTACCTGCAGTCTACACCTCTTACTTGGTATACCTGTGGGAAATTGTTTAACACGAACTGTTTCTACATACACTCCCAGATACCAGGTTGATGTTATGCTCATACTTGTCCATCTCTTTTTGCACAGACTCCGGTCATGTCTTGACCACATGCAGGTGAACCGGGACATATCTAGACTATTGCCCTCTTCAACCTTTAGTGACTTACAACACTCTTATACAGGATTTCCTACACAGTTATATTATGTAGCATAGTGTGGATGACAGTGATCAGTGATACGTTATTATTCAGAGCAACTGCAACACTCACAATTCCATACAATACCAGAGTAAACAGTACCAGTACAGGGTATCAAGCTTTTATTTCTCGGCACAGTGTTCGTATCCGATGTACCTGTGGGAGCAATGTTTGTTAGCACTACCTGAATGTTGCCACACAAAGTACTAGATTTCGCATTATTATGCACATACATCTCACTCAGTTACTGTACACACTCTGTTCTCAGCTTGACAACATGAGAGTGTGAATGGGACATACCTGACTTATTACTCTGATAAGATTTTGGGGAGTTGCTAGTGTGACAGGTTTGTTCTCATAGATGTGTGACAATCAGTTGTATTTCCTGTTTGCTGCCTAAACATCTGTGATCATCCCACTGATTTCCCAGGGGGACAGGATGACAGGCAGCAGATATGGGCCCATATACTGGACATTCTGGACTTATCTGTACAGTTGTGAGGTATGATTCAGTATGCAGCCTACTTCCACTTCCTGGATTCAGACCATGGCTGTGTCTGCTGTAACTAAAACACTGTCCATCACAGTTGTGTGTGCTATGTAGATATTGCTGTATATCTCCTATCTGCTTTCTGTCTTATAATTCTCCTGTGGTTTTACATTCTGACCTTGTATTATAACACTCTTATACAGGATTTCCTAGGCAGTTATATTATGTAGCACAGTGTGGGTGACAGTGATGAGTAATACCTTATTATTCAGAGTAACTGCATCAGTCACATTGTCATACAATACCAAAGTAAACATTACCAGTACAGGGTATCATTCTTTTATTTCTGGGCACAGTGTTCATATCTGACAGACCTGTGGGAGCAATTTTTGTTAGCACTACCTGAATGTTGCCACGCAAAGTAGCAGATTCCACATTAGTATTATGCACATATATCTCACTCTGTTACTGTACACACTCTGGTCACAGCCTGACAACATGGGGGTGTAGATAGGACATACTTGGCTTATTACACTCATAACAGCTTCGGGAATTGCTAGAGTCACAGGTTTGTACTTGTAGATGTGTGACAATCAGTTGTATTTCTTGTTTGCTGCCTGTACGTCTGTGATCATCCCACTGATTTCCCAGGGGGACAGAGTGACAGGCAGCAGATATGGGCCAATCTACTGGACATTCTGGACATATCTGTACAGTTGTGGGGTATGATTCTGTATGCAGACTACTACCACTCCCAGGATTCGACCCATGGCTGAGTGTGCTAAAAATACAAAAGTTCATGTCTCAGTTGCATGTGCTATTGGATTTTGTTCTCTGTCTTTTCACTGTTTTCTGTCTATGTCTCTCTCAGTTGTACTAAATGATCTCTGGGGATTACACCAGTCATGTACAGACATTCCTACACATTCTATTTATGTTGCACAGTGTGGGTAACAGTGGTTAATACAACAGTACTATTAAGTGATTGCAAATCTACATTACCATATGATGCCAGAGTATACACATGCAGTCCAGCAGTTAGACCTTTATTGTCAGGCTATTATGCTTTTATTTACATACAAACTATATGAGACTCTTCCTGCCATACTCTCTGGTCAATGCTGTACTTGCCTTAAAGAATACAGGTTTTATACTGGCAATTAACTTACTAATGTTTTTAGATTTATTTCCTATGACAGTCCATGCAAGAGTATTACTAACCTGCCTCATATTGCAACCTCTGCAGGCGACAGCCATGGGCCTCCTGGTTCTCTGCCCACACACTTGCTGTTGTGAAGGACATAAGAGGAATATTTAGCCATACTTATCCATAATATTCATTATTTATAATTATTAAACACATAGTGGAGTGATACTTACACACAGCTGGGACAGCCCCTGCCATTCTAGCCTCTTGGATCCACTGATCCAAGAGATCCCCCTTACGCCGCTTCAGATTGGCATAGTGATGCCTGACCTGCTCATCAGTTCAGAGTATGCCAGTGGCACTGGTGAAGTCACGGGCGAGATGGTCCCAGGCTTCCACCTTATATTGGGAACCCTGGTACTGGCCCTGCAGCAGTCTCTGCTCATGGTCTTTGACAAGGAGTCCTGCCATGACTCTGGACTCCTGGATGCTCCAGCGCTGCACCCAAAAGCACACTCCCTCTCCCCTTTCTGCCATGGTGCCTGCAAGTGGAAGATACAACCAGTTATAAGATGTATTCCCGCCTGTTGGGTTTACGTAGGGCCGAATTCCCGCACTGCCGTGACTGGGCTGGTTTACACATTGCTTACACCAACTAAGCTGGCCTGTGCAATGCTTAGTGTTGCTTAATATTTACTTAGCATTATGTTTGCTTTTTGGCATTGATTTATTATTCATTACATCTTATATGTATGTCTGGTATCCATAATTCATGTGTACATACACTGTATGGGTTCTTGTGTGTAATAGGGGATTTCAACACTCTATTACAATTACACCTCACATCTGGGCTTACCTCTGTACTCCAGTTCACATATTTATGTTATGTAGTAGGTTATAGAACATATGATTATATACTGGTTCCTTTCACATGTTCAGTTTGATTTTACTATCGTGAGGATTTGTTTGGTGATACCTCATTCTTATGTACTGCTGTGATGGCTTGGTGGTTAACTACTGTGACTATAGTGCATAGGGTCCTGAGTTCAAGGCCTGCAAGGCTGTTTATTTTGTTGCTGGGCAGAACAAGGGCCATTGTTTACAGCGTGATTAAGGCACTTTTAAGCACTTGTAAGCGGGTTTGCACAGGTTTGCGTGAGGGTAAGCACTGCTAACCTCTGGTTAAATATGCTTACAGAGAGTTGGCTTCAATATTGCTTAGCCTGTGTGCACATTGTTTACCCCTGCGCAAATGGGCTTAAACCCGCTTACTAGTGCTTACATATGCTTACTCCCGCTTACTACTGCTTAATAGTGCTTACACTTACTTACTGGTGCTTACTCCCGCTTACCACTGCACTAATTTAGATAGTAATGTGTAATGGTTTTTGGAAAGGTGGGAGATTTGGAGGCTGTTTGGAGTTGTCATTCATTACACATTCTACCTTCCATTTGTATCCCTGATTCCTGTGTGCATACACTGTATGGGGCATATGTGATTATCTGTTGACTTTGCAACATTATGACACTGACACCTCACATCTGCATTTAATGCAGTACTCCACTTCACAAATATATGTTATTTAGTAGGTTACACAACTAAAAATATTGGTCATAAAGTGAATTGAAATGGAAAATGGAATGTGTTGCCATGGGACTCGTACCGGGAATGCCGCCTCGTAAGGCGAATGCTTTGCCAACTACACTATTGCTATACTGCTTCATTTGCATATATCTTCCTTTTTATCCTCTTCAGCCATTTAAGCTGCATTAACCATAGCTAAGTATTGGGCAAACCCGTGCACCTATGGTTAGCTTTAATCAGTTTCATAAAAAAAAAAAATTGGTATGTTTATATTGTTTGTGTTTACTATTGCTGTTGTACATGTGGGGGGATGCTGCTGGTGGTATGCGGACACCTATGAGCAGTCTCACTAATTCTTTTGGGCTTTCTGCTGTTCTTCATTGGAGGGGCGTGTATATTCTGAGAACTCTGCTCTCGGACATGCCCCCTGCACTCATACATGCTCCGTGTAAGATTAGGAGCTCAGGCAGCGCACCTTCATTAATATGGATGGCGCGCTGCCATCCTGCTCCTAAATGGCTGCTTCCGTGCAGGACTAAGCTAGTCCTGCATGGAAGATTAGTAAATCCAGGGGACAGTTTTTTATGTAAACCAACGAACCAACCTAGCCTTGGCTTTTTTTCATGTGAGTAAGACTGCACTGTTAAGAACATCAAATAAGAATCCAGAGAAGTGCTCAACAAAGTCATCAAAATGGTGCTGAGTTATAGGAAAACAGATCTCTTTACTAATATAATGAATGCTAGTAAATTAAACTTTTTGGGATCTTTTTTTCCATTCCTGTTGTTTTCCTAACCTCTGTTTATTCCAGTGTAGCAAAACAGGTGCTTGGCACTAATCCATTCAAACACCATGATTTTATGGGTCTATGTTAAATAATCGAAAGCTCCCGTCAGTGAACGGCATTACATCGAAAATGCCGTTCATCGATTTCCACTCTTGTAGGGGGCTGTGCCCCCCACAACCCCCGCTAATTATATATACCAACTCCGAGATCGCACTACAGTGAGGAAAGGGCAAATTTCCTGATTCTCACTGTATCACAATCTCACTACGGACAGTTTGGTGAATGGCATGTTCGATGTAATAGCACCGAAAATGCCATTTGACTTATGGTCCTTTCGATTATTTAATATAGACCATATTTTATGATGTTTTCAGAGCTAGAAGATAGACTCCAGCTAACAGCACTATCTTTACTTGCTGTTCTTTCTGATGTAGCAAAAAAGGGATATGTCATGTGAGACTAAAAGGATTTACTGAAGGATGTTGTTAGTCATCAGTAGTTGCCACTGACGAATCAACCTGAAATCAGAAAGTGCAATTATTTCCTCTTGTATATTAACTCTTACTTAGGACATAATGTTCTCAGCAGAGCATGATGGAACATCTGGTTGTTTGTAGATAAAGACAAAGGTGAGGAATTTGCAATAAAACTTTTACTGTGCATAAAAGAGCTTCATAAAATAAGGAAGTTCAAAATTGAATGTAAACTAGGAAGCATTTAATAGATTTGTGGTGGCTAATATCAGCACACCTAGCCTCTTTGAAGGATATTTCACAGAAGATGATCTTGTAATGAGAGGGCCAAATTTCATCATCTGAAATATGTGACTTAGTCTATGACTGAAGTTGCTACACTTACTTAGAAACAACTACAAAATTGGACAATCTTGCTACATGCACTTTAGACATTTAGGTCAATAATTTTCAGGATTCAAAATGATATCATTCAGTGAAATAGTTTAACATTTTTAGAAAAGTAAATCTGGATGCGATGGACATTGCGACATATGAATAGTGATCTAAAGATTTATCTATGCCTGATCTTTTCATTGCTACATTGTCAGAAATATAGATACCTTTATGGTTTTCATTTGTTGATAAGAAATACATTGAATGTTAATTGCACAGTTTTTCCTGATTCTTTTCTCTAATAGAATTGGCAGAGTTTACAATATATTATATTTACCAGATGGTAGAAGGATACAATAATCCAATCTAGTCTGACCTTTTAAGTGCCTTAACATTCTAATCCCCTTCCATCCCTGCCATCCCCCTTGCTCTTTCTACCCTCATCCCTTGCTGTTTTGAATGTCTCAGAAGATTCCCTCTACAGCACCCTTTCTATGGTTATACAACCCTTCCTGTGCTAGAATACTTCAAAAATCTTCTGAGTAGATAGTCCCTGCAATCTGCTGCTTGAGCCCCTCCTTTCACAGCTGTCCTTGCAGTTCAGAAGGGCCCATCCACATCCCCTTGAATTGATCTAGTGGTGCTCTAGCTGCTTTAGCCTATAGTTATATTCCTTCACCTCCATTTCAGGGATTTTTTAGATAGCTTTTCTCTGAATTCTTTCCATCAATATGATGTCATTTTCCTTATACAGTGACTGAAGCACTATAGCATGGAAGCATTATGTTTTTGCTTCTGGAATGAATTCCCCTGAGAATACATGGAAAAATTCTATTTGCTTCTCCACTGAGCTCTCACATCTCTACTACTAGGAGGTTTAGGAGACCGATACTTGGTCCACTCCAGCTGTAATGAATACCCCAGATTATTTGTTTGATCTATAAACATCAGCTGTACTAAATCCAAATAAAAACTCAAACCAGGGTTGTTATACTTTACGTGCTATTTTGCTTTTGTTTTCATTGAACCTCAAGTGCTACTTTTTTACCCATTTGTTCAGTCTATCCAAATGCTTTACTAGAATTTTTTACATTCCACTCTGCTGCTCCTGTCTTTGTCAAATCAGTAAAGAGACTGCTTCTGTTTTCTATTCCTCAGATATGCCTGGGCCAAACATACTGAAGATTACTGGAACCAGGACTGATGGCTGTGGTACACCCCTTCACTACAGCATCTGTATTCTATCATTTAGTCATCTTCTTTCCCAGTCATGGCCCTAGCCCTGTCACTAGTTTTCTTACTAGCCTCTTTTGCAAGGCAGAGTTAAAGGCCATGCTGAAGCCCAGATAGACTATACCTATTGGTAGGGTCTATATCATAACATCGAAAGGAACAAATCTCGAATGGCATAAATATCAAAATTGCCATTCATCAAAATCAGTTTTGTGGGGGGCTGTGCCCCCCCCCACTAATTATATATACCAACTCCGAGATCACACTGCAGTGAGGAAAGGGCAAAATTCCTGATCTTCACTGTACTGCAATCTCACAAAAAACAAATCAATGAACCGCAATTTCGATATTTAAGTCGTTCGAGATTTGTTCCTTTCAATATTATGCTACAGACCCTACTGGTAGGCACCTGTCTATTTCATCTCTAATCTTGTCATAAAACCGCATCAAGTATAATTATCACCTCCTTCTAGCCATGAACTCAAATCTGTTGGTTTATTAAACTGATATTATCGAGAAATGCTACAGCCTTTCCCCTCAGAATTATTTCATTGATTTTTCCTTGCCACTTGTGTTAAACTAACAGGCCAGCAGTTCACTATATTCTGTTTGTATCCCATGTCCCCCATACAGTCTGTCTCATATCGTCCAGTTTTGCTATGTGTTTAGCTTAGCTTTTAACCCTGAATTTACCCTTTCCCCATTCAGAGTTTGGTATTTTTTCCTCATGTCTATTTTCACACCTGCTGTCTTCCTTTATATACAGATTGCTACCCAAGTCCAATATCTCAATTCTCTGTCTTCATCAATAGCATAGACCCAAGCACATCTGGGTAGCACCCCTCTTATCACTGGCACATGTTTCTGAGATAACAGCAATATCACTTCATCTGCTGCATCATTGCTTGCTGCTCCCCTGCATTCCTACCTGGACTCCCTGCACTGGGGACTAGAAGGTAGAGGGATATATCTTGCTGGAATGACCCAATCTATATTTTACCTACTTTGCTCACTTTGTAGTGCTGACTAGAGGTTAACAGGAATTGTTCATTACAGTAATTACTTTTAAACTATCAATCAATAGTCTAGATCATCCCTCTTTGCTGTTCTGCTATGTTCTGCATCTTCTTCTACTCTCTCTCTCTCAGCTGCCTAAACACCTATACCCCCTTCTTCTGGTTCTGTCACCCTCCCTCCCTCTGTCTTTAATTCTACTTGAAAAGTCACTTCATTGAGATGTACTTTTAAAGCCCAGTAGTAAGCACCAGAACCGTACCTTGGTTATCTGGCACCATTTGCAGTTCCATGATCCAGTCTTCTGCTCTAAGACTAAAGCACCACTACCATTAACTGATACCACCTCCTAACACCTTGCATCCATGGCAGCTTCCCCTTTCGCTCCTACCTGGCAATGCTTCTGCTAGCACAATTCCCCTTTCAAGCTAAGATGGATCTTGTTAATCAAAAAAGCACAAAAAACGACAAACTTAGAAAACCTGAGAGCAGAATGAAGAGGCACACACTGAGATTAATGTAAAGCGCTTTTCGTTTATGCCACAACATAAACTTCATCAGACAGAGTGACAACACATGAATGCATTTAAATACACAAAAGTAGCCAATCAAAATGATTCTAGGCACATTTCTTTAAAATGACAGTACATTAAAACATTAAAACATTAAAATAATTATTAGTAATTAACACCACCCTCTAAGTTAACTTTGTAGTACACTGAGCCCCACATAAAATGTGAAACTATTATGTTTACAAAGTAAAATTGTCTATATATACATAAAATTAACGTTTTAAATTTCTTAATTTTAAAATACTACTAATGACACATCCCTCATTTAAACCTGGCGTATTATAAGCATTAAGCCTAATTTGCCAGGCTAACTCTAACTCTTCGAGTTTTAGGGCTTCTGGTCCACCTCTAACATCTCTCTGGACTTGGTCAATGACAATAAACTTGAACCTGTGATTGGGAAATTGGGCAACGTGCTTGGCCAAAGCATTTTCCATTTTCCCTTTCTTTATTGCATATAAATGCTCGTACATTCGGTTGCGAAGTTTCCTCTCAGTTTTGCCTACATAAAATCCAGGACAAGACTGACATTTCGCAAGATAAACAACCAGACTAGAGTTGCAGTTATTTCTCCATCTTAGTGTAAAGTGGAAATCATTAACACTAAACCTATTGGTTTCCATAATGTACGAGCAATAATTACAGGATTGGCATTTATACATTCCTGGAGTCTTAGCTGTATTGCTCTTAGACTCACAGTAGTTTTTTAAGATTCCTGCCTCTCCTGTATGTAACTATAGGAAAATTACCTACACTGTTGAAAACTTGGTGGTCACCCTTAAAAAGTTCCCAGTTTTTCGACAAGATCTTAATACACCTAGCACTGTCCACATTGTAGGTAGTTATAAAAGACGTGGATATAACATTCATTTCTTGGTCCAAAATAGTACTGTTTGATAAATTAAGTGACGAAGTAGAGGTATCACCTGTGTTACTAGATGCAAGACACACAGTTCTATTCAAGAGTGGAGTGTAGAACAAAGACTGACGTTTCAAGGAAACTTCATCAATAATTTCATTAATTAATGGTTCAGGGTAACCTCGTGCTAGGAACATACACTTCATAAAATCGCATTCATTATTGAAGTCACTGTCAACTGCAATGATCCGGGCTGCACGAAACAGTTGACCTTACAAAATGGCCCGTTTTTGGTGATATGGGTGATGACTAGAGTAATGAAGCATGGAATTACAGTAAGTGTTTTTCCTATGAATTTTTGCTGTGTACTTATCCAAAATATTGTCCTTAGATAATAAAATATATAGATACGCTATTGAATTAGTGTCAAATAAATGTGTAAATTTTAAAAAATTAGTGGTTGAGTTAAAATAATCAGCCAGACTGTCTCCTAGTACGGCATCACCATCAAGTAAGATGAAGATGTCGTCAAGGAAACGTGTGTAAAACACTCTGTTGTCTTTGAAAACACTATTATGCATAACAAATAGGTGCTCCCAGTAGGCCATGACCATATTGGCCACACTGGCGCCACAGGGTGACCCCATGGCTACACCTACTTTTTGAAGGAAAAGAACTCCTTCAAACATGAAAAAATTGTTAGCAAGGATAGTGCTTAAAAGTTCATCAACCAATAAACTTTCATCAGGAGGGCACCCCTGTAGTTTGAGAACCTCGTTTGTCCACTCAACAGCTTCTTTATGAGGAATACACGTATATAAATCCTTGACGTCTATCGTCAAGAAATTATAACTAGATTTGTATTCTAACTCGTTAATATTCCTCAGAAATGTCCAAGAGTCCTTGCAGATTTGTTTAATGTCAATCAGGTATTTTTGGAGGATAAAATCCACCACTTTGGCACAAGCATAAGACAAAGACCCTCTACTGTCCACCAACGGGTGCATGGGGGGGGTTTGTCACGTCTTTGTGGACTTTGGGTATGCCAAATAAGCAAGGGACTCTTGGATAAGAGATAGACATGAATTTGTACATAGTTTGAGTAATCCTACCTTCTAAGTAAAGGTCTTCTATGACATTCCTAATCAAACTGTATGCCTTATTGAGTTCTGACTTAGAACTTAAGGTATACGAGGGGGAATTTAATAAGTTGCTCATTCTATAAGAGTAATCTGAGTTGTCAAAAATGACAACACCACCCCCTTTATCAGGCTTACAGATTCTGATGTCATTCATTTTTATAAAATTCAAACAGTCCTTTTCAACCTGAAAATCTTTGTTGATGTTATAAAACCCAGTATTTTTATTTTTATTCATGGCTAGATTGCGAATATCTAGTTCGCAAAACTGTTCAAATGTTTTAATAATAGGATTTAAGGGGGGGTTAAATGTACTAGGGATTCTAAATTCACTAAAGTTGTCACCACAAGGTTCCCCCATCAACATGTTTAGGTTAAGTTTCCTGGTATATAATTTCAAATCAATGATGGTTTCAACAAGGTTCATCCTATGAGGTGGTACATATGTTTGACCCTTAGACAACAGTGTTATTAAATCCTGGGATACCTCCACTTTAGAAAAATTATAAACTGTGAAGTCACCACTAGCGTTATACAAAATAACTGGTGAACTTTCACAAGTAACCTCATTTTCACAGTCAACAGGAATGTCCACAACAGAAGCTATACTATTATTAACGTCCTCGTTATCAATCATGTTACATATCTCTAAGAGACCACATTTGTTACTGTTGTCCGCTAAAATATTAATACAAGACGAGGCACAAGGTACACACTCTTCTAATTCTTGTGTTTTTTCTTTTGTTTCACGGACGCTGGTGGTTGTTTTGGTCATGCCCCTAAAAAATTAGGGTTGTTTGATCTTAAGTTATAATGACCCAAGTGTTGATTTTGTTGCACAGGGTCATTGGTATTAAGTCCTTGTTGGAATGAAGACTCTTGGGGGGACCTATTGTTAGAATTCCCAGTATCATACTGGTCGTTGTCAAAGCAGTCACTGTTACTGTTAGTATGGCTAGAAGGAACATATGATTTTACATTATGCCGTGTCTGAGATGAGGAAGGCTGTGGATATGCTAGGCCTTCTTTATAGGCCTTAATATCCCTATCCAGTTTCTTTATTTTATTAGCCTTCAATTTATCAAGGTACGCGTCAATACTAGAAAAGGTACGATTGTACTCGTACTTGTACCTCATAAACTCGTTGTCAAATTTAATTTGTTGATCTAAATCGCATACCTGAGCTGACAAGGCATCAATTGACACAAGATAGTGTTTGCACATAAGATTCAATAGTTCTAGACCATGTCGATCAAAAAGAGATGCAATGTCCAAGTGAAAATCAGAATTGGCCACTAAACCAGTTGGATACTGCCAACGTCTAAGTCCTTTAGGTACAATTTTGTTGTTAATACACTCAGTAAAGTAGGCATCTTCCAACTGGTATTTCTTTAATTTGACCAATAATTTGTCCATTTCTTTAAGTTTACTTGAAATATCAGGTGTTACTGGTTCCGAACTATTTGGCCTATGCATATTACTATTTGCACCAAAAAAGGATTTGTTGTTAAGCCAGCTATTGATGTCAAAACTGTTACCTGTGAGTATTGTATTGTTTTGAACAATACCAGCATATGAAACGTCTCCTAGTCCTGGAAACCCGTTATTAGTGTTGTTAGAAATATTGTCACTATTATTAGCGATGTTGTTGCTGACATGATGAACCGGAGCAACACTCGATGTTGTAGCCCGTGAGCCTTGTCCACAGGGAACACTTGTAACAGGTTCGTTTTGAAATCCTTTTTTGGTGCAAATAGTAATATGCATAGGCCAAATAGTTCAGAACCAGTAACACCTGATATTTCAAGTAAACTTAAAGAAATGGACAAATTATTGGTCAAATTAAAGAAATACCAGTTGGAAGTTGCCTACTTTACTGAGTGTATTAACAACAAAATTGTACCTAAAGGACTTAGACGTTGGCAGTATCCAACTGGTTTAGTGGCCAATTCTGATTTTCACTTGGACATTGTATCTCTTTTTGATCGACATGGTCTAGAACTATTGAATTTTATGTGCAAACACTATCTTGTGTCAATTGATGCCTTGTCAGCTCAGGTATGCGATTTAGATCAACAAATTAAATTTGACAACGAGTTTATGAGGTACAAGTACGAGTACAATCGTACCTTTTCTAGTATCGACACGTACCTTGATAAATTGAAGGCTAATAAAATAAAGAAACTGGATAAGGATATTAAGGCCTATAAAGAAGGCCTAGCATATCCACAGCCTTCTTCATCTCAGACACGGCATAATGTAAAATCATATGTTCCTTCTAGCCATACTAACAGTAACAGTGACTGCTTTGACAACGACCAGTATGATACTGGGAATTCTAACAATAGGTCCCCCCAAGAGTCTTCATTCCAACAAGGACTTAATACCAATGACCCTGTGCAACAAAATCAGCACTTGGGTCATTATAACTTAAGATCAAACAACCCTAATTTTTTAGGGGCACGACCAAAACAACCACCAGCGTCCGTGAAACAAAAGAAAAAACACAAGAATTAGAAGAGTGTGTACCTTGTGCCTCGTCTTGTATTAATATTTTAGCGGACAACAGTAACAAATGTGGTCTCTTAGAGATATGTAACATGATTGATAACGAGGACGTTAATAATAGTATAGCTTCTGTTGTGGACATTCCTGTTGACTGTGAAAATGAGGTTACTTGTGAAAGTTCACCAGTTATTTTGTATAATGCTAGTGGTGACTTCACAGTTTATAATTTTTCTAAAGTGGAGGTATCCCAGGATTTAATAACACTGTTGTCTAAGGGTCAAACATATGTACCACCTCATAGGATGAACCTTGTTGAAACCATCATTGATTTAAAATTATATACCAGGAAACTTAACCTAAACATGTTGATGGGGGAACCTTGTGGTGACAACTTTAGTGAATTTAGAATCCCTAGTACATTTAACCCCCCTTAAATCCTATTATTAAAACATTTGAACAGTTTTGCGAACTAGATATTCGCAATCTAGCCATGAATAAAAATAAAAATAATGGGTTTTATAACATCAACAAAGATTTTCAGGTTGAAAAGGACTGTTTGAATTTTATAAAAATGAATGGCATCAGAATCTGTAAGCCTGATAAAGGGGGTGGTGTTGTCATTTTTGACAACTCAGATTACTCTTATAGAATGAGCAACTTATTAAATTCCCCCTCGTATACCTTAAGTTCTAAGTCAGAACTCAATAAGGCATACAGTTTGATTAGGAATGTCATAGAAGACCTTTACTTAGAAGGTAGGATTACTCAAACTATGTACAAATTCATGTCTATCTCTTATCCAAGAGTCCCTTGCTTATTTGGCATACCCAAAATCCACAAAGACGTGACAACCCCCCCCATGCGCCCGTTGGTGGACAGTAGAGGGTCTTTGTCTTATGCTTGTGCCAAAGTGGTGGATTTTATCATCCAAAAATACCTGATTGACATTAAACAAATCTGCAAGGACTCTTGGACATTTCTGAGGAATATTAACGAGTTAGAATACAAATCTAGTTATAATTTCTTGACGATAGACATCAAGGATTTATATACGTGTATTCCTCATAATGAAGCTGTTGAGTGGACAAACGAGGTTCTCAAACTACAGGGGTGCCCTCCTGATGAAAGTTTATTGGTTGATGAACTTTTAAGCACTATCCTTGCTAACAATTTTTTCATGTTTGAAGGAGTTCTTTTCCTTCAAAAAGTAGGTGTAGCCATGGGGTCACCCTGTGGCGCCAGTGTGGCCAATATGGTCATGGCCTACTGGGAGCACCTATTTGTTATGCATAATAGTGTTTTCAAAGACAACATAGTGTTTTACACACGTTTCCTTGACGACATCTTCATCTTACTTGATGGTGATGCCATACTAGGAGACAGTCTGGCTGAATTTTTTAACTCAACCACTAATTTTTTAAAATTTACACATTTATTTGACACTAATTCAATAGTGTATCTTGATATTTTATTATCTAAGGACAATATTTTGGATAAGTACACAGCAAAAATTCATAGGAAAAACACTTACTGTAATTCCATGCTTCATTACTCTAGTTGTCACCCATATCACCAAAAACGGGCCATTTTGAAAGGTCAACTGGTTCGTGCAGCCCGGATCATTACAGTTGACAGTGACTTCAATAATGAATGCGATTTTATGAAGTGTATGTTCCTAGCACGAGGTTACCCTGAACCATTAATTAATGAAATTATTGATGAAGTTTCCTTGAAACGTCAGTCTTTGTTCTATACTCCACTCTTGAATAGAACTGTGTGTCTTGCATCTAGTAACACAGGTGATACCTCTACTTCGTCACTTAATTTATCAAACAGTACTATTTTGGACCAAGAAGTGAATGTTATATCCACGTCTTTTATAACTACCTACAATGTGGACAGTGCTAGGTGTATTAAGATCTTGTCGAAAAACTGGGAACTTTTTAAGGGTGACCACCAAGTTTTCAACAGTGTAGGTAATTTTCCTATAGTTACATACAGGAGAGGCAGGAATCTTAAAAACTACTGTGAGTCTAAGAGCAATACAGCTAAGACTCCAGGAATGTATAAATGCTAATCCTGTAATTATTGCTCGTACATTATGGAAACCAATAGGTTTAGTGTTAATGATTTCCACTTTACACTAAGATGGAGAAATAACTGCAACTCTAGTCTGGTTGTTTATCTTGCGAAATGTCAGTCTTGTCCTGGATTTTATGTAGGCAAAACTGAGAGGAAACTTCGCAACCGAATGTACGAGCATTTATATGCAATAAAGAAAGGGAAAATGGAAAATGCTTTGGCCAAGCACGTTGCCCAATTTCCCAATCACAGGTTCAAGTTTATTGTCATTGACCAAGTCCAGAGAGATGTTAGAGGTGGACCAGAAGCCCTAAAACTCGAAGAGTTAGAGTTAGCCTGGCAAATTAGGCTTAATGCTTATAATACGCCAGGTTTAAATGAGGGATGTGTCATTAGTAGTATTTTAAAATTAAGACATTTAAAACGTTAATTTTATGTACATATAGACAATTTTACTTTGTAAACATAATAGTTTCACATTTTATGTGGGGCTCAGTGTACTACAAAGTTAACTTAGAGGGTGGTGTTAATTACTAATAATTATTTTAATGTTTTAATGTTTTAATGTACTGTCATTTTAAAGAAATGTGCCTAGAATCATTTTGATTGGCTACTTTTGTGTATTTAAATGCATTCATGTGTTGTCACTTTGTCTGATGAAGTTTATGTTGTGGCATAAACGAAAAGCGCTTTACATTAATCTCAGTGTGTGCCTCTTCATTCTGCTCTCAGGTTTTCTAAGATGGATCTTGCTTCTTACATATAGCTGTCTCTCTATTGGGCATCTCCACATCTTACTAATGTTCCTAAGCATTTCTCCCTTCCCACTGTTAGACTAGTCATTATACTTGTTAATCTTCTCTTTCCTCTTTGTGTGGGTACAGGTAGAGGTAACACTTCTGAAAAAGGTAATCCAGCTGCCTCTCCTGACAGCTCTCCATTACCTGCCTGATCCTGCTTGCTTCCATCTGAGATATCTCTTCTGATAGATCATCCATTCTTAGGTAGACCACAACATGCCCACTTCTTCCACTTAGTGGTCATTTTCTTCATGCCCTCTTTTCCTAAGATATTACGTCCTGATAAGACTTACACTCATATCCTCACAGAGTGTAACTAGTGGCTAAATGAAGGCAGCATAGTATTATTTCATGCTCACAATGTTAAAATGGAGTTAATCTAGAACAGCCTGAGTTAGGAGCCAAATAACATACTATGATGTCAGTGGAAGATTCACGTACTAATGATAACAGGCAAAACTACTACAGCTTTGCTTTTCTTTTTTTACATGGAGAGGGGATGATATATCTTGTTAGAATGACCCAATCTATAATTTACCAGCTTCACTCACTTTCTAGTGCTGACTAGGGGTTAACATGTATTGCTCATTACATTATTTATTTTTATTTAATTCACTGCTACCTTGTTTTATGGAAATCAATGTCACATAGCAGCCTTATTCAGTAGCCCAGATTTCGTCAGAAAGAACATTTTAAAAAGTGGCAATATGATAACTGGACATTTATCAAACATTCCTACAACTGATTAAAAACCCATCTGATATTACAGACGACAAAACTTCTGAAAGATAAAGACAATTTTGGAGTCACTTTAGAAGGATAAAGGACATTAGAAGTAATGGTTTTGAATATGATACCAGAGAAAAGCCTGAGCTTTTCTACTGAAGATACTTACTGGAATATCTATAGGGAGACAGTAGGAACAAATCTGATGCAGTTATGAAATGTTTGATATAAAAATGGTAATAAAGAGTAATAAAGTGACGAAACAAGGGAGGATAGGAAGATGAAGACTTGTAATAAGAAAATGGAGACATCATGACCAATAAGCAATCTGTAAATAATGTGGATTCCCAACCTGCACCGCGCGGCAGATGTGGAGAGTAGAAGGTTGGATTTCTGAACACTTTGCAGAAATGTAGGCAAGACGAAACGACGAATGTGTGGGTCAAGACTACTAAGGAACTGAAAAAGAATTTCAAAAAAGGAAAGTGTGACAGAGTCAAAAGTAGTTTAAACCTGGTTAACTGTAGATAGAGTGAATGGATGGCGGGGGGAGGAGGCATTTTTGACACAAGCGGAAGGAATGAAGAGTTACTTTGCAAAAAATAAAAGAAAGAAAAATCTAGAGAATTTAAAGCCTTTGTAAGTTTGTTGAAAAACATAAGTTTAGTGAGTGTATTGAAAGAAGAGGTTTAAGAATCTGCAGAAAGTATTAAAGGATTGTGATCAGAATATAAACAAATGACAGATGAAGTAAGCTGCAATGCAAGAAAGGGGGTGTCAATTACAGGTAATGTATGATCAAAGGAAGGAAAATCTGTTATGTAAACCTGGATGCAGCAGAAAGGGTACATGTTTTTGTTGGAGTCAGCAAGTGGTAAATAGTTGCAAATGTTAAAAGTAATTGTTAGTGCTGGGATGAAATTATTTACTAGGAATGGGTGGTACAGTTACCATGGCTGCATGTGTAGGTATAATTTTTAAGTGAAATTAAAATAATGCAGCCCATGGGAAGTTCCTACTGCAGCAAAAAAAATAAATAAAAATAACAAAGTAAGCCACATTTCCCAAGCTTCAACCTAGATAACAATAAAACAAAAGCTGTAACAAGGATCCATAATACCTGACAGCTGTGAGTGTAAAAAATAGAAAAATAAATGTTCAGGCTCAAATGATAATCTGGGCAATATTTTGTCAACAGAACGCTGTTTAAACATACATCCCACCACCTAGTGAAATGCCTTCAATCAGACACCAATGGTGACATTTCTACAGGTGTAATACACAGACACACACACACACACACACACACACACACACACACACACACACACACACAAACACACATATATATGTCTATATCTATCTATATCTTATATATATATATATATATATATATATATATATATATATATATAAGAGAAAACGTAACCCAATTTTGGAAACTGCTAGGCAAACATTGAAATTCACTGTACAAAGATGCGCATTGAAACCACTTCAGGCGTTAAAAAACTAGATTTAATATAGTACAGAAAACGTAAGCGCTTTCACGGAACCTGTCCGCTTCCTCAGAAATTAAAAAAACATTTACATGCCATTGAGCTTGTATATCAATGTGATGCATCAATTAAGTAATTACAGCTTCTTGAACACTGATACTTAAAGATACAAGCAAAAGATAAAAAATATAATAACAATTTTATAACATTCTTATAAAACAACATTTCTTAGGAAATTCAAGCTCCGTTATTGAATTCAACTGTAAGGATGTATATAAAGAGTATAAAAAAAATATATAAGGAATTTGTACATAGAAGATGTTGCATTCAAACAGAAAATCATTATAGCATGCTAGGCTATATATCGTACTGTTACATCGACTAAACAAATATAAATACTAAACATCCAATATTTAAAGACATAAACAACACAAAATTATTTTGTAAATACTACATTAAAACTAATTATAATTGATAAACCTAATATAAACTAAACACTTAATAGATGGTGTAATGAAATATACAATAATTATATATAATATATAAGCTTACTAAATATGTATAACTAATAATTGATTAAATATAATGATAAATAAAATGTAATATATATAATATATCTAAAATAACATAATTTAATATTGTAGTTAAATAAATAGTGTTCCAACACTCCAATTATTTACACCCCCTAGCATTCAAGATAGGTTTAAGGGAAACAGCATCATTTAGCCCTTTACCTCTATAAGCACCTAGTCTGAATATCCATTTGAGTTCTGCACTTTCTGTTTCATTAACTATATCACCAATCCGTAGATTCTCATATTGAATGTGCAGTATTTGAAAAAGAAATAAATGTGTGGTTCCATATTTTTTAACATGTTTTGCTATGGCATTATATTCCTCTTGCCTACAAATGCTGTAATAGTGATCCCTTATACGTTCCCTCAAAGATCTATTAGTTTTGCCCACATAAAAGCAAAAACATACTATACAGTGGGCCACATAGACAACGTTCCTGGTTGTGCAGCATCCTTTATTTCTAAGCTCCCAAAGATACCGCGTTTCAGGGTGCTTGTAAAATCTAGATTCATCTATATACTGGCACTGAGCACATCTCCCACATTACTTGGTGCCCATTTCCAAAGGATTTATCCTTGATTGATTGTTCCCTGTTCCTGTTCGATAACACAGATGCTGTTTCACGTTCTTACAATTCTTATAAACATAAGATGGATATTCACCTACCAACTTCCTAGTATGATCATCTACCAATAGAATATGCCAATTATCTGTGATGGCATCCTGTATTTTATTAACATTATTACTATAAGGTAGAATTATGGACAGTTTAGTTCTGTCCATTCTCTTATTAGTACTAGTTTTTGGTACAACCTTTCTTTTAGAATAAAAAGGTTTAGCTCTATCCTTCCTAAGTTCCCATGTATGTTTGTAAATTTGATCGATATCTCCCTGAATGTATTCTCTGTTTACAAGATCTTGCTTCAATTGGGACATTTCTGATGTTAATATTTGTTCATCACAACAAAGCCTGGACAATCTCATCGCTTGTCCTTTCACTATGTTATTAAAAATTGTTGGATTGTGTATGCTTTCTCTGTGAAGAAATGCAGGGCAATAACAAGATTTCCTGTAAATTTTCGTCTTCATTATATGTGCATCAATATACACAGTAATGTCTAAATAGTCTATACTGTGATCAGATTGTTCCATTGTGAATTTTAAAAAATCACTGGTAGTGTTAATCTGTTCAAGAAAGTCTGTGCGACCTATCTCATCTCCTTTCCATATGAGAAAAAGGTCGTCCACAAAACATCTATAGAATAGAATGTTGGGGTTGCCTATCAGATGTTCCTTTTCCCACGCAACCATAATAAGGTTGGCGTATGTATTGGCCCAACTCGTGCCCATGGCTACCCCCTTTTTTGTTTAAAATATTTGTCCTGAAACATAAATACATTGTTTTCCAAAATTAGTTCTAATAGTAAACAATAAAATTCAGCTCTGGAGGTTTCCACTCTATTGTCATCAACCAACAAGCTGTATAATATGTTAATGCCCAAATTATTTGGAATGCATGTAAACAGAGACTCTACATCCATAGTGATGAGAGTTATTCCTTGTATACTATCAACATTCTGTGTAAATTCAAATAGATCTGTCAAAAAATGCTCTGTGTCCCTCAAAACATAGGGATATCTATTTAAAATGTTTTTTAATTCGCATTCCAAATATATGGATAATGGTTCTGTTATCCATCCAGCCCCGGCCACTATAGGTCTAAACTTTGGCCGGGTTGGATTCTTGTGTATCTTGGGCAGCCCATGCAGTCTGGGCGTAAGTGGATACTCAACAAGAAAATACTTGAACAGATCATTTGTTATAATGCCGATATTATTGCATTCTAATATAGACATATAAACATTCTGTGTAATCTCATGCACATCATCAAAGACAATTTGTTCATATGCATCACTATTAAGCATTTCATTCATGGTACTATAATAATAAATGGCGTCCATGATAACAATTGGACCACCTTTGTCAGATGATTTAATGACAATTGTTTCATTAATCTGTAAACTTTTTAAAGCTTGCATCTGCTCCTTACTTAAATTGAAATTACAGTTAGGTTTGCCATAGTCACTGCTGTTGTAAATACTGTTCTCAAAAGCTTTCAAAAAAGTTTCCACGTTAGCAGGTAATTGTGGAGTATAATTACTCTTCCTCTTGAAAGAGTGCTTTTCACCATTATTATCAGAACCAAGGGCTAACTTCAAAGTCAAGTTTCATAGAAACATACGTACTGACAGAACTGCGTCACTTATATCTACACAGTAAGTGGGTATAAAACCCAATCCTTTATTTAGAAGTGCTAGTTCCATTGTGGACAGTACATGGTTGGAAATGTTCCAAACCAAACTTACTGTGTCCACATTTTCTTTAGAGTACGCACCTGCTGTTGTGGTGGTGCTTCTTTCCGTTTCTGTCCCCGTTGCGTTTCTATTACTACTGACTTCTTTCTTACAGATTTTATCGGTAGCGGAAAAGCCAAAAAATCAATTTTGTATGCTCCTTCCGCCGAAGTCTTCCTTCTAACATCAGTCATAACACCTGCATTCACTTCTCCCTCAGCACAGGTATATGAGCGACCCAACAATTCATTAGATATTAAACTTGTTGATTCACTTTGCGATGGAATAACCAGCTCACCACCAGGGAGTTCATTACACTGTTCATGACTCATATTCAATGGATTACCTTGTAGATCTTCCGACGCTTCAGGTGAAATGCGTTCCCCTCATTTCATATTCGAATTATTCGTCACTTCCTCCACAATGCGAGCAACATTGTGACGTATTTCCTTCTTCGGCTGCTGCTGATTACTATTAGATGTTAGTGTGCCATCAATATGATGATTTCTCGACCAAGTGAAAACATTTTGTTTCCTAAAGTCTTCCATATCCCTTAACAATTTCTTTCTCTTGTACTCTAACAGTCTGTTTTCATAACGTAAAACTTTATCGATGGTTTCCTGTAGATAAATCTCAGCAGAACCATCACCATAAATGCCAAAACGTTCTTCCTGTTGATGTTCAATTTCATTTCTCAAGTTAAACTCTAGAGGTTCAAAGTATTCCAACAGGAGTTCCATATATGCCCTGCTAGTATTCAGATTTATTTGTTGCCACTTCGATAACAAGTCTGGGTATATATTCCCATATGTAGGCATATTCAAAACCCTTAGTCCATGTGGAATCACTTTGAGATTCAAACTGTGTTGCAGGTGATAGTGCTGACATTAAAGCCTTTTGAATCTAAAGATATTATTGTCAATGTCACGCTTAAGATTCCTGATGGTATTCTCATCGATAGTACTCACAGTTTTGTTTGGTCTTTCATTTGTTAAGTCGATATTCATCAATGGGATTTATCATTGTAGTAAGCAGCCCCCAAAGTCTGCTATTGCTGCTTAACTCATTAACTTCATTCATATCCATAGTAGTTGCTGCAGCTTCCATTCTACCAAACTGCCAAGATAATTAAGTAAAACCTCGGAACTACAAATTCCCAAAGCAATGAGAGTAAACGTAACCCAATTTTGGAAGCTGCTAGGCAAACATTGAAATTCACTGTACAAAGATGCATATTGAAACCACTTCAGGTGGTAAAAAACTAGATTTAATATAGTACAGAAAACGTAAGCGCTTTCACGGAACCTGTCCGCTTCCTCAGACATTAAAAAAACATTTACATGCCATTGAGCTTATATATCAATGTGATGCATCATTTAAGTAATTACAGCTTCTTGAACACTGATACTTAAAGATACAAGCAAAAGATAAAAAAATATAATAACAATTTTATAACATTCTTATAAAACAACATTTCTTAGGAAATTCAAGCTCCGTTATTGAATTCAACTGTAAGGATGTATATAAAGAGTATAAAAAAAATATATAAGGAATTTGTACATAGAAGATGTTGCATTCAAACAGAAAATCATTATAGCACGCTAGGCTATATATCGTACTGTTACATCGACTAAACAAATATAAATACTAAACATCCAATATTTAAAGACATAAACAACACAAAATTATTTTGTAAATACTACATTAAAACTAATTATAATTGATACACCTAATATAAACTAAACACTTAATAGATGGTGTAATGAAATATACAATAATTATATATAATATATAAGCTTACTAAATATGTATAACTAATAATTGATTAAATATAATGATAAATAAAATGTAATATGTATAATATATCTAAAATAAAATAATTTAATATTGTAGTTAAATAAATAGTGTTCCAACACTCCAATTATTTACACCCCCTAGCATTCAAGATTGGTTTAAGGGAAACAGCATCATTTAGCCCTTTACCTCTATGAGCACCTAGTCTGAATATCCATTTGAGCTCTGCACTTTCTGTTTCATTAACTATATCACCAATCCGTGGATTCTCATATTGAATGTGCAGTATTTGAAAAAGAAATAAATGTGTGGTTCCATATTTTTTAACATGTTTTGCTATGGCATTATATTCCTCTTGCCTACAAATGCTGTAATAGTGATCCCTTATACGTTCCCTCAAAGATCTATTAGTTTTGCCCACATAAAAGCAAAAACATACTATACAGTGGGCCACATAGACAACGTTCCTGGTTGTGCAGCATCCTTTATTTTTAAGCTCCCAAAGATACAACGTTTCAGGGTGCTTGTAAAATCTAGATTCATCTATATACTGGCACTGAGCACATCTCCCACATTTCTTGGTGACAATTTCCAAAGGATTTATCCTTGATTGATTGTTCCCTGTTCCTGTTCGATAACACAGATGCTGTTTCACGTTCTTACAATTCTTATAAACATAAGATGGATATTCACCTACCAACTTCCTGGTATGATCATCTACCAATAGAATATGACAATTATCTTTGATGGCATCCTGTATTTTATTAACATTATTACTATAAGGTAGAATTATGGACAGTTAAGTTCTGTCCATTCTCTTATTAGTACTAGTTTTTGGTGCAACCTTTCTTTTAGAATAAAAAGGTTTAGCTCTATCCTTCCTAAGTTCCCATGTATGTTTGTAAATTTGATCGATATCTCCCTGAATGTATTCTCTGTTTACAAGATCTTGCTTCAATTGGGACATTTCTGATGTTAATATTTGTTCATCACAACAAAGCCTGGACAATCTCATCGCTTGTCCTTTCACTATGTTATTAAAAATTGTTGGATTGTGCATGCTTTCTCTGTGAAGAAATGCAGGGCAATAACAAGATTTCCTGTAAATTTTCGTCTTCATTATATGTGCATCAATATACACAGTAACGTTTAAATAGTCTATACTGTGATCAGATTGTTCCATTGTGAATTTTAAAAAATCACTGGTAGTGTTAATCTGTTCAAGAAAGTCTGTGCGACCTATCTCATCTCCTTTCCATATGAGAAAAAGGTCGTCCACAAAACGTCTATAGCATGGAATGTTGGGGTTGCCTATCAGATGTTCCTGTTCCCACGCAACCATAATAAGGTTGGCGTATGTATTGGCCCAACTCGTGCCCATGGCTACCCCCTTTTTTGTTTAAAATATTTGTCCTGAAACATAAATACATTGTTTTCCAAAATTAGTTCTAATAGTAAACAATAAAATTCAGCTCTGGAGGTTTCCACTCTATTGTCATCAACCAACAAGTTGTATAATATGTTAATGCCCAAATTATTTGGAATGCATGTAAACAGAGACTCTACATCCATAGTGATGAGAGTTATTCCTTGTATACTATCAACATTCTGTGTAAATTCAAATAGATCTGTCAAAAAATGCTATGTGTCCCTCAAAACATAGGAATATCTATTTAAAATGTTTTGTAATTCGCATTCCAAATATATGGATAATGGTTCTGTTATCCATCCAGCCCCGGCCACTATAGGTCTAAACTTTGGTCGGGTTGGATTTTTGTGTATCTTGGGGAGCCCATGCAATCTGGGCGTGAGTGGATACTCAACAAGAAAATACTAGAACAGTTCATTCGTAATAATGCCGATATTATTGCATTCTAATATAGACATATAAACATTCTGTGTAATCTCATGCACATCATTAGAGACAACTTGTTCATATGCATCACTATTAAGCATTTCATTCATGGTATTACAATAATAATAAGCGTCCATGATAACAATTGGACCACCTTTGTCAGATGGTTTAATGACAATTGTTTCATTTGACTGTAAACTTCTTAAAGCTTGCATCTGTTCTTTACTTAAATTAAAATGACAGTTAGGTTTACCAAAATCACTGCTATTATAAATGCTGTTCTCAAAAGCTTTCAAAAAAGTTTCCACATTAGCAGGTAATTGTGGAGTATAATTGCTCTTCCTCTTAAAAGAGTGCTTATCACCATTATTATCAGAACCAAGGGCTAACTTCAAAGTCAAGTTTCGTAGAAACATACGAACTGACAGAACTGCGTCACTTATATCTACAAAGTAAGTGGGTATAAAACCCAATCCTTTATTTAGAAGTGCTAGTTCCATTGTGGACAGTACATGGTTGGAAATGTTCCAAACCAAACTTACTGTGTCCACATTTTCTTTAGAGTACGCACCTGTTGTTGTGGTGGTGCATCTTTCCGTTTCTGTCCCAGTTGTGTTTCTATTTCTACTGACTTCTTTCTTACAGATTTTATCGGTAGCGGAAAAGCCGAAAAATCAATTTTGTATGCTACTTCCGCCGAAGTCTTCCTTCTAACATCAGTCATAACACCTGCATTCACTTCTCCCTCAGCACAGGTATATGAGCGACCCAACAATTCATTAGATATTAAACTTGTTGATTCACTTTGCGATGGAATAACCAGCTCACCACCAGGGAGTTCATTACACTGTTCATGACTCATATTCAATGGATTACCTTGTAGATCTTCCGACGCTTCAGGTGAAATGCGTTCCCCTCGTTTCATATTCAAATTATTCGTCACTTCCTCCACAATGCGAGCAACATTGTGACATATTTCCTTCTTCGGCTGCTGCTGATTACTATTAGATGTTAGTGTGCCATCAATATGATGATTTCTCGACCAAGTGAAAACATTTTGTTTCCTAAAGTCTTCCATATCCCTTAACAATTTCTTTTTCTTGTACTCTAACAGTCTGTTTTCATAACGTAAAACTTTATCGATGGTTTCCTGTAGATAAATCTCAGCAGAACCATCACCATAAATACCAAAAAGTTCTTCCTGTTGATGTACAATTTCATTTCTCAAGTTAAACTCTAGAGGTTCAAAGTATTCCAACAGGAGTTCCATATATGCCCTGCTAGTATTCAGATGTATTTGTTGCCACTTCGATAACAAGTCTGGGTATAAATTCCCATATGTAGGCATATTCAAAACCCTTAGTCCACGTGGAATCACTTTGAGATTCAAACTGTCTTGCAGGTGATAGCGCTGACATTGAAGCCTTTTGAATCTAAAGATATTATTGTCAATGACACGCTTAAGATTCCTGATGGTATTCTCATCGATAGTACTTACAGTTTTGTTTGGTCTTTCATTTGTTAAGTCGATATTCATCAATGGATTTATCGTTGTAGTAAGCAGCCCCCAAAGTCTGCTATTGCTGCTTAATTCATTAACTTCATTCATATCCATAGTAGTTGCTGCAGCTTCCATTCTACCAAACTGCCAAGATAATTAAGTAAAACCTCCGAACTACAAATTCCCAAAGCAATGAGAGTAAACGTAACCCAATTTTGGAAGCTGCTAGGCAAACATTGAAATTCGCTGTACAAAGATGCGTATTGAAACCACTTCAGGCGTTAAAAAACTAGATTTAATATAGTACAGAAAATGTAACCGCTTTCACGGAACCTGTCCGCTTCCTCAGACGTTAAAAAACCATTTACATGCCATTGAGCTTATATATCAATGTGATGCATCAATTAAGTAATTACAGCTTCTTGAACACTGATACTTAAAGATACAAGCAAAAGATAAAAAATATAATAACAATTTTATAACATTCTTATAAAACAACATTTCTTAGGAAATTCAAGCTCTGTTATTGAATTCAACTGTAAGGATGTATATAAAGAGTATAAAAAAAATATATAAGGAATTTGCACATAGAAGATGTTGCATTCAAACAGAAAATCATTATAGTGCACTAGGCTATATATTGTACTGTTACATCGACTAAACAAATATAAATACTAAACATCCAATATTTAAAGACATAAACAACACAAAATTATTTTGTAAATACTACATTAAAACTAATTATAATTGATACACCTAATATAAACTAATCACTTAATAGATGGTGTAATGAAATATACAATAATTATATATAATATATAAGCTTACTAAATATGTATAACTAATAATTGATTAAATATAATGATAAATAAAATGTAATATGTATAATATATCTAAAATAAAATAATTTAATATTGTAGTTAAATAAATAGTGTTCCAACACTCCAATTATTTGCACCCCCTAGCATTCAAGATAGGTTTAAGGGAAACAACATCATTTAGCCCTTTACCTCTATGAGCACCTAGTTTGAATATGCATTTGAGCTCTGCACTTTCTGTTTCATTAACTATATCACCAATCCGTGGATTCTCATATTGAATGTGCAGTATTTGAAAAAGAAATAAATGTGTGGTTCCATATTTTTTAACATGTTTTGCTATGGCATTATATTCCTCATGTCTACAAATGCTGTAATAGTGATCCCTTATATGTTCCCTCAAAGATCAATTAGTTTTGCCCACATAAAAGCAAAAACATACTATACAGTGGGCCACATAGACAACGTTCCTGGTTGTGCAGCATCCTTTATTTCTATGCTCCCAAAGATACCCCGTTTCAGGGTGCTTGTAAAATCTAGATTCATCTAAATACTGGCACTGAGCACATCTCCCACATTTCTTGGTGCCCATTTCCAAAGGATTTATCCTTGATTGTTCCCTGTTCCTGTTCGATAACACAGATGCTGTTTCAAGTTCTTACAATTCTTATAAATATAAGATGGATATTCACCTACCAACTTCCTAGTATGATCATCTACCAATAGAATATGCCAATTATCTTTGATGGCATCCTGTATTTTATTAACATTATTACTATAAGGTAGAATTATGGACAGTTTAGTTCTGTCCATTCTCTTATTAGTACTAGTTTTTGGTACAACCTTTCTTTTAGAATAAAAAGGTTTAGCTCTATCCTTCCTAAGTTCCCATGTATGTTTGTAAATTTGATCGATATCTCCCTGAATGTATTCTCTGTTTACAAGATCTTGCTTCAATTGGGACATTTCTGATGTTAATATTTGTTCATCACAACAAAGCCTGGACAATCTCATCGCTTGTCCTTTCACTATGTTATTAAAAATTGTTGGATTGTGCATGCTTTCTCTGTGAAGAAATGCAGGGCAATAACAAGATGTCCTGTAAATTTTCGTCTTCATTATATGTGCATCAATATACACAATAACGTCTAAATAGTCTATACTGTGATCAGATTGTTCCATTGTGAATTTTAAAAAATCACTGGTAGTGTTAATTTGTTCAAGAAAGTCTGTGCAACCTATCTCATCTCCTTTCCATATGAGAAAAAGGTCGTCCACAAAACGTCTATAAAATAGAATGTTGGGGTTGCCTATCAGATGTTCCTGTTCCCACGCAACCATAATAAGGTTGGCGTATGTATTGGCCCAACTCGTGCCCATGGCTACCCCCTTTTTTGTTTAAAATATTTGTCCTGAAACATAAATACATTGTTTTCCAAAATTAGTTCTAATAGTAAACAATAAAATTCAGCTCTGGAGGTTTCCACTCTATTGTCATCAACCAATAAGCTGTATAATATGTTAATGCCCAAATTATTTGGAATGCATGTAAACAGAGACTCTACATCCATAGTGATGAGAGTTATTCCTTGTATACTATCAACATTCTGTGTAAATTCAAATAGATCTGTCAAAAAATGCTCTGTGTCCCTCAAAACATAGGGATATCTATTTAAAATGTTTTTTAATTCGCATTCCAAATATATGGATAATGGTTCTGTTATCCATCCAGCCCCGGCCACTATAGGTCTAAACTTTGGTCGGGTTGGATTTTTGTGTATCTTGGGGAGCCCATGCAATCTGGGCGTGAGTGGATACTCAACAAGAAAATACTAGAACAGTTCATTCGTAATAATGCCGATATTATTGCATTCTAATATAGACATATAAACATTCTGTGTAATGTCATGCACATCATTAGACACAATTTGTTCATATGCATCACTATTAAGCATTTCATTCATGGTATTACAATAATAATAAGCGTACATGATAACAATTGGACCACCTTTGTCAGATGGTTTAATGACAATTGTTTCATTTGACTGTAAACTTCTTAAAGCTTGCATCTGTTCTTTACTTAAATTAAAATGACAGTTAGGTTTACCAAAATCACTGCTATTATAAATGCTGTTCTCAAAAGCTTTCAAAAAAGTTTCCACATTAGCAGGTAATTGCGGAGTATAATTGCTCTTCCTCTTAAAAGAGTGCTTATCACCATTATTATCAGAACCAAGGGCTAACTTCAAAGTCAAGTTTCGTAGAAACATACGAATTGACAGAACTGCGTCACTTATATATACACAGTAAGTGGGTATAAAACCCAATGCTTTATTTAGAAGTGCTAGTTCCATTGTGGACAGTACATGGTTGGAAATGTTCCAAACCAAACTTACTGTGTCCACATTTTCTTTAGAGTACGCACCTGTTGTTGTGGTGGTGCTTCTTTCCGTTTCTGTCCCTGTTGCGTTTCCATTTCTACTGACTTCTTTCTTACAGATTTTATCGGTAGCGGAAAAGCCAAAAAATCAATTTTTTATGCTCCTTCCGCCGAACTCTTCCTTCTAACATCAGTCATAACATGAAACAGCATCTGTGTTATCGAACAGGAACAGGGAACAATCAATCAAGGATAAATCCTTTGGAAATGGGAACCAAGAAATGTGGGAGATGTGCTCAGTGCCAGTATATAGATGAATCTAGATTTTACAAGCACCCTGAAACGGGGTATCTTTGGGAGCTTAGAAATAAAGCATGCTGCACAACCAGGAACGTTGTCTATGTGGCCCACTGTATAGTATGTTTTTGCTTTTATGTGGGCAAAACTAATAGATCTTTGAGGAAACATATAAGGGATCACTATTACAGCATTTGTAGGCAAGAGGAATATAATGCCATAGCAAAACATGTTAAAAAATATGGAACCACACATTTATTTCTTTTTCAAATACTGCACATTCAATATGAGAATCCACGGATTGGTGATATAGTTAATGAAACAGAAAGTGCAGAACTCAAATGGATATTCAGACTAGGTGCTCATAGAGGTAAAGGGCTAAATGATGCTGTTTCCCTTACACCTATCTTGAATGCTAGGGGGTGTAAATAATTGGAGTGTTGGAACACTATTTATTTAACTACAGTATTAAATTATTTTATTTTAGATATATTATACATATTACATTTTATTTATCATTATATTTAATCAATTATTAGTTATACATATTTAGTAAGCTTATATATTATATATAATTATTGTATATTTCATTACACCATCTATTAAGTGATTAGTTTATATTAGGTGTATCAATTATAATTAGTTTTAATGTAGTATTTACAAAATAATTTTGTGTTGTTTATGTCTTTAAATATTGGATATTTAGTATTTATATTTGTTTAGTCGATGTAATAGTACGATATATAGCCTAGCGCGCTATAATGATTTTCTGTTTGAATGCAACATCTTCTTTGTACAAACTCCTTATATATATATTTTTTTATACTCTTTATATACATCCTTACAGTTGAATTCAATAACGGAGCTTGAATTTCCTAAGAAATGTTGTTTTATAAGAATGTTATAAAATTGTTATTATATTTTTTATCTTTTGCTTGTATCTTTAAGTATCAGTGTTCAAGAAGCTGTAATTACTTAATTGATGCATCACATTGATATATAAGCTCAATGGCATGTAAATGTTTTTTTAACGTCTGAGGAAGCGGACAGGTTCCGTGAAAGCGCTTACGTTTTCTGTACTATATTAAATCTAGTTTTTTAACACCTGAAGTGGTTTCAATACGCATCTTTGTACAGCGAATTTCAATGTTTGCCTAGCAGCTTCCAAAATTGGGTTACGTTTTCTCTCTCATTGCTTTGGGAATTTGTAGTTCGGAGGTTTTATTTATGTATGTGTATATATATATATATATGTATATATATATATATATATATATGTATGTATATATATATATATATATATATATATTTATATATATACATATTTATAAAATCCATTTGGTACTTCTTTAGCCTTCAGTCATTATATTCTATATGAAAATATGAAAAAGAATGTTTGTGTGTGTGAGTGTGTGTGTGTGTGTGTGTGTGTGTGTGTGTGTGTGTGTGTGTGTGTGTGTGTCTCTGTCTGTGTTCACGTGTTCCAGCATGCATCAGTGCTTGTGTGTGTGTGTGTGTGTGTGTGTGTGTGTGTGTGTGTGTGTGTGTGTGTGTGTGTGTGTGTGTGTGTGTTCATACAAGGACACTGCATACAGGACACTGAATACAGGTCGTAGTAATTATATACAGTTTAGAATAGGGCTGTGTTCATAGGTTACTACCGGTGGGATCTGCTTTGCTTTACATTGCATTTTGTTTTAGTGCAGTGCAATTAATTATAACCTTATGTGGGAACACACAAGTCTCCAGGATTCAGCACAGAGTGCTACTGAAGTGCATAGACATCAATGCAGTACTGCAGTTCGCTTGACTCAGTACAAGAAACGTTAATGTATAATGCCATAAGGCAAGTGTTTGTCATTATCAATAGCACTGCACTGAATCTCCTGGCTTCCTGTTTCTAAAGCTACAGACATAACATATAGAGTAGTCAGTGATGAGTTCAAACAACTTTTGCAGAAAAACTGTTGTGTTATCACTTTTAGAGGAAATCCTCTGCTAGCCTTGTATCCTGTTACTGTTTAGCTGTGTAGCACACAAAAATCAGGAATCTTATTCCTGGTCATTTGAAAGGAAAGGAAAACAAAGTATGCAGACCTGCAAATGTTGTCACAAGCTTAAAAAAAAAGAAAAGGAAAAGAAAAAAACAGGAAATGTTAACCAATGTTAACCGTATAGCTTTTTGTTGTCGCAAAACAAAGTTAATGAAAGTTAATATAATTATGGTTTGTGTGGGACACTGTAAAAGTATCTGACATGCTTTTTCTCAAGAAACACTAACCAAGGGTTTAGCTTAACTACATTACAAATAATGAAAGTTATTACTAGCAACAGGGGAAGGTACTGCTCCTGGAATATTTACACTTAGAAATAAATAGAAGAAAATAAACGGAAGCTCAATGGTATAGAATGCGTACCAAACAAAAATAACAATGAATTGTAGACGAAAGTTAAGTGCATTACAGCAGGTCGTCATAACACAATATGGAGCAGTGAAGAAGACTAGCCAGGGTAGATGTACTAGCATTTGTAAGTATTTTACTTCTGCAGCAGTGGCAGCAAATGGGGGTTATTGACAAGGTGCTGTTCCAGCAACAGCTGACGCATCCCTCTCAGCATTACCAAAATGCATGAGTCAGTGAGAGACTAGAGGACAAAATGTGACATCATCAAACCTGAGACTAGAATTAGAAAACAGTGAAATAAAATGTGGTGACATTGCAAATAAAACAGCAGCATATGTTACTACAATGTAGTGCATGAAGCATGCTGATTGCACTATTATATGTGGAAAAAGACAAATCAGTTAAGTGCCCAAGTGGCATGAGACCTGGCCTTAGCAACACCATCTGCTTAAGTTGTTAAGGTTGAGTCTCAGGCTAGGCAATAAAATCTGCTAGTACTGACCAGCAAATGACAGTGGCAGAAGTAAAATATTTGTTTCTGCCTGCTATCCATACTGACATTGTGTACCTGACTGCCTGTTAGAAAGTTGCTAGAAAAACAGGATAATTTTCCTGAAGGATACAAACACTGAAACAGAAATATGTGTCTTTATTTTAGCAATTCAATCATTAATTTTTTGTAAAACCACAGACTTAAAGAGGAACAGACCAAATATACAAGGCAAAAATGTAGAAATTCTGCGATAATCTGTACAGTTCAGATGCATGGCAGGGTAAGTGTAAATGAAAGGGACTGTGTTATACTTTCTGACAGTGCTCACAATGTGTTTTGTTGCTTTGACAGCTGGCAAAACACTTTGCATTTGGTTTTCTTTTTTACTTTAACTAGTAATATATGGAGTAGATAAAAGCTCCATGCACTACAAAGAATTATGATTAGGTCTCTGATCCTAATTTATTATTCTGTGTTCTCAACATGGATTCCAAGGAGGGCCAGTGTTAGCATTTTGGGGGCCTCCAGCAAATGTGACATTGGGAGGCCCCTAGGTATTTATAAACTAAGTAGCACCCTGTCACTGTCACCTCCTCTAAGCAGCATTTTAGCTAAAGTTTCACACTTTTTGAAGTAGTATGCACAGACTGACCTGTAGCTACAATGTTCTTACATTATAGCAGGCTTATGTATCACATTGTGTTGGCCCATCTACCAGAGACATTCACAGTTATAGGCATTTAGTTGCAACAAATAATCTTTACAACTCTGTGTACAGGGCTGGACTTAGGTGAAATGGTGCCCTAACACTGCCTACTGTTTCAGCACCCCAAACACACACATACACACACATCCTCCAGTGCTTTCCTTACTATGCACATTACTTTTTTCTTCCTTTTATCACATTTTGTTTATTCTTTAGGTTTTTCAAGAAGCTATAACTTTCTATATGCTCTGATGAGAATTTTTAAGTGTTTTTTCTTTTCATACAGCCTTTTCATCCAATGATGGCTTGTACAGAAATTATGATTAAGGACAGAAATTCATTTTGTCATTCAGCCTTTGTGTTTTTTTTTTTTTTTTTTTTTTTTGCATCCTTTCAAACACACCTTCCCTGATCAGGACAGTACAGTAATAATCATTTAGGAAATAACTCAATTAAGCCAGTGCCCCCTGAAACCATAGGTGTTACAGATTTAGAGCATTTCCCAACCTTTTAATCAAATGGTGGAGTAAACAATGCTGGGAGGGGTCACTGATGGTGTCAGCCAGCTAGCACTGTTGATTTTAGAGGGGGGCAGGTTGCACAAATCCAGTGTAAGATTCATTGTTAATATGTTTATCATTTCTGGTTGGGAAGGTGAATAACTGGGTGAAACCAAAGAGGTTAATTGATAGGGATGGCAGGTTGAAGTTAATAATAGAGTAGTCTATGTTAAAGTCACTTAGTATGATGGTTTCATTTTGTATATTGTGTGAGGTCCAGTCTAGGATTTCTAAAAGGATTGGGGCATTACCACCAGGTGGAATATAACTGAATATGATGCATATGCTCTTATGTTTGTTGAGGTGTAGAAGTGAGATAATTATTTCAGCACTGATGAAATTGGGTAGTAGATGAGGGTAAGTGGTGATGTTCAGGGTGCTATTGTAGAAGATGGCTACTCCTCCAACTTTTTATGTTGTTTGTAATTTCTTATTATATTACACCTTGGGGAAAGGATGTCTTCATCTTTGGTGTTAGGTTTTAGCCAGGTTTCAGTAGCAATATATATGTAAGGGTGCGTGCTGCTATGCATGCATGTTGGTCAGGTAATTTATTTTAAATACTTTTTAAATTAAGATTCATGAGAAGTAGGTTGTTAAGTGTAGTGGGAAGTGACTGGTGTAGGGTAGGTGTGGTAATAATGTAGTCTTGGAGCCTGGTTTGATGAGGGGGTCCAGAGTTGGGATGGATGTCCTGCAAGGACAAGAGTGATAGAGGAGTGGTTGTGGTAAGACCATTTTACTGTGCTTGTTTTTCAGCTTTTGGTTCTGTATCCTGGGTTGGTGTGTGTTTCTTTGATATGTGTGTATTTGATGAAGGACTGGGATGAGACAGGTTACAGACTAGGAGATATGAGAATAAGAGTAAGATGAGGTTAAGGGTAGATGATGAACCGGAGAACCTCTTGCTGTGAGGCAGCAACGCTAACCGCTGCACAAAATAGTGCCAAGCTAAGTAGCAGCAGGTCACTCAGTTCCAACTGAGTGAAGTTGGATTTTCAGTATTCAAAAGAAGTCAATTAGATGTTAGAAACTTAGATTAAGATTATCTGAATGCCAGTCAAGCTCCAAAAGAAGAAAAGTAAAGGAGATAAGGGACAGAAAAATAGAGTGCAGCCCGATTCATCAGAAGCCAAGATGGAGGAATAAGTGTCATCAGCTAAAACATGGCATGAGATAAAAGAAATTTTAGATATGCTCCAGAATAACCTGGCAAACAGGGAAGGAGAATGGAGGAAATGTAGGAAGAATTGAATTAGCATCCTGACATACTGCAGTCCCTGACAGATAAAAATGAAGTGTTAAAGCAAGGGTAGAGGTGGAGGAGATGAGATTAGACCGTTTGGAGGAGAAGACAACAGGGCTAGAACAAAGAGTATTAAAATAGCATGTATTCCAGAGAAATTGAAGGCAAGTGATTGGATGGGTGATATGTTGACAAAATGGATTAGTATTTTCGAAGATGATGTGAAACTGGAGAGAGCTCACAGGACTGCATGGTAGCTAGAGACAGAAGGGACCAACAGACCTTAACCAATAATACTGAGATTTCTTTTGTATGTAATGAAATAAAGAGTGCTGAGTAAAATCTGGAAACTTAATGGTGATTTTTTTTTTTAATCAAGTTTCTCCTTTGAGACTAAGAAAAGGAGGAATGCTTTTATTGCAGTAATTTGGGTATGAAAGGAGAAGGGACTAAGATGGAGACACCTCTACCTGGCTGAACTGAGGATTTTTATGCAGGGCACAGCTAAAACCTTCTCTGATCTGAAGACAGCAAATGAGTTTTTGCTGAAGCTAGCAAACCATCTGAGCAGACCAAACAAGTGGGAATACAGGAGAAAGACACCCTGGCAAAGCAGACGGAAATGGCTAACGCAAGGGTCAAAAGAAGATGATACTTCTCCCTGCTTGTGAAGTAACATAGGATGAAGGAGACACTAGAGACAATCATGGAAATGAGAAAGAGGGTAATTGAATGGCAGAATTAAGATGGAGAAGTATTCAGTACTATAGAACAGGAATCTTCCTGCACTCGGCAATGGGCACATTTGACACAGAAAGGTCATTTTACAAACTGTATATCTGCTCAGTAGTATAGTACCTTATAACTATAAGGTTGTATTACTATTAGCTCAGAATTATTGTGATTGCACTAAAACTTCTGTAGAGGTTTGTTTTGGTAGCTGGTCTTATTCAGTGTCCCTTAGACAATTATATTTCTATTCATTGGGAAGGTGTTCCTTGAGATTAGTCCAGAGGGAAGGAAGGCCGGGTTTGTCGCTGTCCCAGTAAAACTGACAGATTATTCCAAAAGCAGTGCCCATTTCGAGACTGTTTCTCTCTAAAAAGACATACAAACAGGTTTCTTAGGGTTAGGTTATTCTTATTCTTAGGCTATATACAATGTTTCATGCTGTATGTACAGAGGCTGGGGTACAAGAACATAGACTAATTTGGCAGATATCTTGAGAGTAACCAGGTAACCAATTTATCTTATTTGTAGAAGACAGTGACATGTTTTGATATCACTAACATGCAATAATTCAAGGCTACTTGGGGTGAACAGTGAACAAAAGGAAACTAATAGCAATACAAAGTGAAGAGATCTGTTTAGCATAGAGCTAAGCATTAAAATACATGCTGGATAAAAAGAAATCAAATGTTAATGTTGCTAGAGTTGTCTACTAAAGCTTGAACTACATTATATCAATGGACTTAAATATAATTACAATATTTATCAATAAATCTCTAATTGTATAAAGTGCAACATTTAGTAACTCAGTTAACCACTAGTTGCAGTCATGTCATTCAAGATGTAAGCTATGTATGTCACTGTATTGAGGCAGGCAGTGGTGCAGGCAAGGTGGATATTCCTAAAGCATATGGGGAGGGAAAGAATAAGGCCAATACAGGAGTAAAGTTCCAAGTCAGACTTTCCGGGTAAACAAATAATAAATAAATAAATATTTTTGTCTTTGTGCAGATTTCTTGTGCTGAGCGACTGAGAGGTAGGTTATTATTTGCTCAGAATTATTGCGCTTAGGAGAACGTACATCAGGTCCCACAAGCAGTTCCTTGTAAATAAAAAAAAAAAAAAAAAAAGACAACTTGCTTCCCTAGTTGCTGCAACCAATCAGGTCTTCGGTTCACTGAAGTAGACCTGATTGAGTGCAGTTTACAGGCAAGTATTTAAAAAAAAAAAAAAAAAAAAAAAAAAAAGACGGAAAAAAGTTTGTGATTTGACGATTGGTGACATCATGTCACACATCTGTACAGACATCCACTAGATGCCAAACTGAACAGACAAGGTGGAGAAACCCGCAGCTGCTAAATGGGGGCCCTTGTTCGAGGGGAGATAATTGGGGGCTATCCATGGCCCTGGGTTCGGTGGATGCCTAACACAGGCTTTAATTCCAAGAAATTGATTTCTTAGCTTCCCTGTCTTGAACACATAATGAGTCAGTTAGTATTGACAACCTGCTCATAATCCTCTACGCTAAATTTCTGAATTTCATTCAGCAGTGTAGAAAACCGCCTTTTCCCTGCAGTGTAAAATGTTTCCATGAACTAAAATGATTAAAGCAAATCATAATACGTGACAGTTGAATGATATGCCAGGAAAAAGGAAAATTCCAGAGAAAGTACTAAGACAACCTACCACTCTTCTTTTATTGAAAATACTTCTCTCCTTTCCTGTCGTCTACCGCCTTTCAGAATCCACCATCCCTGAATCTCCTCCTGCTCTAATTCTTGTTTCCTTCTTCATTACTACTTCACTACTACCTTACAGAAATAAAGTACAGAG
The DNA here is from genome assembly GCF_019279795.1 of Protopterus annectens. NCBI lineage: Eukaryota > Metazoa > Chordata > Ceratodontiformes > Protopteridae > Protopterus > Protopterus annectens. The sequence goes on along the minus strand of NC_056732.1, from coordinate 281,368,615 downwards.
TCCTGTATTTAATTATGCTACTCTTCATCTTACCCTCTATTCTTCTTCTCCTATCGTGCCATTTCTCATCCTACCATGACTCAGTAATATCTATCGACATCTCTCCAACTCTGTCCCAACCACCTATGCATACTTCCTCTTTACTCTCTCCACACATTGCACCAAACCTATTTAATATTGCTCTTCATTTTTATTCCAAATATAGATTCATTACCTGCTCGTGAACTCAAACCAAAACAAAATGATGTGCAAGAATTCTCTCCAAAAAATAAGTATGCATAATTCCCGAATGTACTAAAATACGTCTAGGAGGAGATATACACCCTAATCCTAGCCCCACCTATCACAATGAACACAAAGGTAATTGTCTCACACACACTCTTCTCTAACCCAACAACAGCCAGTCTCAAACCCTGATGATCTCATTTTTGCTGCAATAAATGTTTGAAGCATAAGAAATGAAATGCTGAAGTACATGCCTGGATTACTCGACATAAACCTGATTTTCTCGCTGCAACTGAAACTTGGTTTAAACTCAGTATAAACAAGAAAGAAATGATATCCCTGGTTATAATATCATTTGTAATGACCATATAATGAGGAAGGTGGTGGTATTGCTTTAATATTTCCCAGCACCTACCACTTTTCCTCTTATAGCAAAACAATACTAAATTTCAGTACAGCAGAGCTTCTTATTGTATTCCTCAAAATAAACAATTATAAACAAATAGGTATTACTTCCTTTATATCCCTCCGTCTTACAATACAGCTCTTCTGGAAGATATCTTACACTGGATATCCATAACATTTCCCCAAGAAAAAATACTGCTAGGTGATGTGAATGGTTGGTTCATACCTCTCAACTGTACAGATTTTCGTAGAATGTCCAGATTTTTGCCTTATATTTTTGGTCCATTTCTCATACAATTGTGGTTTTCTGGCAAATCATTAGTAAATCACTGAGGATTGAAGTCAAAATATGACAGATATTTTAGTTTCAGACTCCATAGCTTTCAGAAAATTCATGTTAATGTACAATCTGTCATTCTATCAATTTTCTAAGTTTGTAAGAGCAATATTTAAAAAGTGTCCCTATTTTTGGGCTTTTCCCCTCCCATTTTTGATGTCTTTGTCCAGATTTCTTGCTTTAAGAGGTTAAAAGGTATAGGTTGGTTGGACATAAACTCTGACTCCCCTACATCAAGCATTAAGTCACACAACTAATTAACAGCCCCACATAGCAAGACATCAAATTTGCTATTAGACTGAATCCTACTATATGACCCTAGCAAATACTCCATCACAGGTACAATGTCAGACTCTTTCAGTGATCATCTCCCAATCTATATGACTAGACATCTCACATATCCAGTTAAACAGGATATTTATAAAACAACATGCAACCTTTCTATGTTTAACCCAGAAATGTTCATTATTACACTGTCATCTATTAACTGGAATTTCCAAAAATTCCTCTCCTTAGATGACGCTGTAAATAAATTCAGTGCAAGGTTTATAAGTATCCTAAATAGCCTTGCACCTCCTTGAAGGAAGAGTTACAGATAATACAATTCAGCTATCCAAAAAGAGTAGAATGCTAATGCAGGATAGAGAAAAAGTGGAAAGAGTTGCAAAAATGTAAAACACTTCAATATCTTAAGCTTCAGAATTCTTCACAATCGTATTAAAAATCAAATAAACGAAGACAAAAAAATTAAATAATACTAAACATAACCAAAAAAAAAATTGGACATCCATTAAAGAAATATTACATCCTGGACAAAAATTCAACCCAACCTCCTCTCCCAATAACCCACCACTCAAAACTGCAGTACAGTTCCACTCTTATTTTATTAGTATAACATCTCTAACCAAGGATTACTCAATATCTAATCCCACCCTGCCAATAGCCACATATCACCACATCCACTTTCACCTTCAAATCTGTGCCCACATCCTTTATAAAACTAATCTTAAACAAACTTTAACCATGGTCTTCTTCAGCTGATGACCCACCAAGCAAGTACCTAGAACTAGGAGCCGATAGCATTGCCCATCTTGTCTCAGTACTTACAAGAAGGTCAGTCTAGGAATCCCAAATTCCCTCTCTCTGGAAAAAAATGATACATTATCCCTCCACACAAAGGAAGAAATTCAACAGACATTAGTAACTTTAGATCTATAGCAGTCTTATTTCTCCTCACCAAAATACTTGAAAAATGTATTCAAAAACAATTGCTAGTCTATCTCCTGCAGGAAGAATTCCTGTCTCCTACACAACATATCTTCCATCCTTCCCATAGTACTATTACTGCCCTTCTAACCTATATAAATATTATGAACAAAGCTAGAGATAATGGCAGACTAGACTCTTCCTTATTTCAAGACTTGTCTAAAACCTTTGACAGAGTTTGTCACAGCAAACTTCTAAGTCAAGTATCCTCACTAGGTCTGTCTCAGCCCACCCTTCTGTGGTTCAAAAGCTACCTGTCCATTAGATATCAGTCAGTAAAATGGCACTCTATACTCTTTTCTTACCTCCCAGTCACCACCTGTGTACCACAAGGCTCTATCCTTGGTCCGCTCCGCTTTACTATTTTCACCAACACTCTCTATACATCCACACAACAGGCCACCCTAGTACAATACACAGATGATTACACTCTCATTTACACAGCAAACAATATGGTACACCTCCAAAAAATTATACAGGAAGCTTTAACAGACACTGAAACATGGCTTCTTAACTCACAACTCATACCCAACCCCAAAATGACCAAACTACAACTGTTTTCCCCAAATTCCTTTCTCATGGAAAAACAAAATTTAATATCCTCTCTCCTGATAATACAACCATTGAAGTCACTTCTCACAGCAAATTATTAGGGGTGATAGCGGATGATAATCTTACATTCGACATGCATATACACAACTGCATAAGAAAAACTCATCAAAAACTAGGGATGCTTTACAGATCCAAAAACGTTCTCAGCAATGCATCTAAAACTATACTTTCCACTACTGATCTCCTCCCGACTCTTTCTTATAGTTCTCCCATGCTTACTAACCTCCATGGTTCACAAATACTGAAACTTGAACATTGCTATAACAAAGTTGCTAAATGTGCAGGAAATACCCCTTTCAGAGCCCACCACTGTAGAGCACTAAAAAGAATAAATTGGTGAGAACTGCCTCATCAACTAACATATATACAGCTTCTTACCAACTGTACAATTATCTAACATCCATCTGCCTGTCCAGCACAAAAAAACATTCTACACAACTATGTTCCCAGTCGGCCATTGTGATCCAGTGACCAAAAACTCCTGTATGTTTACAAACCTAGCAAATCTGCTGGCATTGGCTCTGTTCTTGCTCAAAACCGGGATAAACTATATCCCTAAATGTGAACACGTACCTTTCATTCCTTATACCACCTTACTCTCCCTTTTTCCTTTCTTCCTTACTTCTATCAAATTCTCTTCCCTGACTCTCTCTCTAAATATAAAGCCAGCACCCAACTGGAGAGAAAAATATTTTGTGTGTATAAACACAAAGGGCAGGATTCACGAAGCCTCCGTGTAAGAGATACATGGCTTACACGGAGGCTGCAGTTAAACAGTGTGACGTCAGCATGTCATGCATATGCATGAGGGCATGCTGAATCACACCTAAGGCTAACACGGTCTGTGGAAGACAGTAGGGGGCGTGTCCGTAGGCCGAGCCCTGCAAGCGGACACGCCCCCAGAAGAGAAAAATTGCCCAAAGTAAACACCCACGACAGAGGCCTTGGAAATGTGAATAAACACAACACAACACAACACATGCCCCCACAGACTATGAACATAAAATATATAAATGAACATCTTATATATATTTTTTTAAATCGTAAAGATGTTTGCCCGTGAGTGCGCTCGTTTGCGCGGGCATGCCTGTAGCTTAGCCACAGTTAGCAGTCAGTGGAAAAGGATATAAGAACTAAATATACAAAGTAAGCCAAAAAGCAATAGCGTAGCAGAAGAGACGTCGGCTGAAGAGCAGGCATTCATGGTTTGAGCCCCCACAACATCAAATTTTATTTTATAGTAAAATAAGCACGAAACAAGTCCCTGACAAATATGTACACATATAAAATCATAGTTTATGTAAAATGTAATGAAATAGTCCATTTATTTTGAAGAAATGTGAGATAACAAAACAATAAAAAATGCGAGATGTGCCTATAGCTGAGCTACAGTTTAACAAGGTGAGTGCATCTGCCCGTAGGTGAGCAGTGGTTTAACAGGTGTAAAATGAGTGCCCGTAGGTGAGCAGTGGTTTAACACGCTGGAACTGTGTGCCCCTAGCTGAGCTGAGTGTAATATGCGTGCTAACAGCCAAATGAAGCATAAACCAGCATACCCCGTTTGTGCGGAGCTGCGCACCGTGCCAACAAGCTAACCGACGGGCAACGTTGAGCAAGCTGTATCAAAACTGCCTTTACACAGACACACCCCCTAGCCTGTCTAGACAGTCATAAAAAAAAAGCAGTGGCCAGGTTCGAACCCAGGATACTATGCACCATAGTCAAGGTACTGAACCACTAAGCCATGACAGCAGTACCTAGAAATGCAGTAATAGCAAATATATAGGAATGAATACAAAGTGGAGCATGACAAAGCAGGTTTTGTGAAGTTGATACAATTCCAAAATGGCCAATCACAGATATGTGCGGGAAAAACGGCATATATAAGCCCCATAGGCGGAATACACAGCATAAACGATTGTAGAACTAACTTGCAGCCAGAATGTCAGGAGTAGGTGAGGGTAGTTGCTTTCGAGCACAGAGGTGGGGCATTGAGGAGTCCAGATACATGGTCTGGCTCCTAGTCCACAATCATGAGGCCCAACTCATGCAGGGCCAGGTCCTGTGGGGAGCATATAGGGCTGAGGCGTGGGACCGGTTGGCTCATGATCTCACCAGTGCCACAGGGATTCCAAGGACTGGTGAGCAGGTCCGTCACCACCATGCAGACCTGAAGAGACGCAAGCAGGACCAATTGAACCTTTGGATCCAGGAGGCCCGGCAAATGCCCAACGCCCCACTACTGAGTAAGTTACATTTAATTATGTATGTAAGAAATTAAACTAGCTGATATTATGGAGATGTGTATTCCAATATTACTTCATTTATATTACAGCTGCAGGTGTCCGTTCTGCGAACCGCAGAGCCTATGGCGATAGGCTGGTGTGGTTGCGCCACCAGGCAGGTCAGTAATCCTCTCCCAGTAACTGTAAAGAAATATAAAAGTATGACAGTTAGCAAAAGAGTGCAGTGTAGTCACTAAGTAATAAAATGTGCAAGTAACAGTGTAAGAGTGTTTGCAAGTATTGCTTGATTACAAAAGTGTGTTGCAGTCTGTAATCCAAACAGAAAAATGAAAATGTCTGAAATAAAGTCTGAAATAAAGATGCCCCACCTGTAATATAATAGTACACAACCTGCAGCAGGCTGAAAAGTACAGCTGCAGAAGATGAGCAAATCACATGTGTGAAATATACCCCTGTTGAAATACTGAAACATGACAGAAGTGAGACTGCTGGAAAGGATTGTAATAACTACAGGTAAAACATGTCAATAAAGCCTAGAAGTAAGTACCATCCTGAATAGTAAAATGAAAACAAGTGAGAGAGTGTGAGAAAGAGTTATGAATCCACCAATAAAGTAGTAATAACCCTGAATAAAGTATACTGCAGTCAGTACAGAATGAAATGAATGTGAGAAGCAGAACCAAACAGCGAAATCTGTTCAAAGTGTTGCTGCAGCTGGAATGTGTATCCCAAAATCTGGATATGTTGCTCTCAGTCTGCAATATGCAGATAGTATGATTGTCTGACATACCAAACATCCACAGTTGTCTATAGCTATATAAAGCAAATGTAGCAGGATGATGTAGCTGAACAAAGCCAGATATGAATGTGTATGAAGAACAATAAAATGTATATTGATGTAGCAGTAACAGTCCTATCACCAAATTGAAGTAGTTATCATATAGGAAACTGTAGTTAGAACAGTAGTGTGTATATATGTGCAGCTATTAGAAATGTACAGCATATGTATTGGTATTCAAGGTGTTAATATTATTTTCTTCACCCCACCCTATAACCACATATAACCCATTCCACGTGAAAATGGTATGTGCAATCACAATTAACACCCCTGGACATTTGTCCTGTTGGGTCATAAATATTTGCATGTCCGTTGATGCATCTGCCCTGTTCATACATCCAAACCTGATGGCCTGTTGCCATCAATCAACCCTGCATGTTGTTGGACTGTGTATTGCTGTTCAAATTATGCATGTGTTATGCTCGCTGTTCAATGGTGTGAATATCTGGGTGTTTGGTTAATGGGAATACTAATGCATGCTGTTACAACTAATTGCGAATGGTATTGTATGTTACTAACCCAAACTGTCATGACATAATGCAAAACATAGGATGACAGGGAAGGCGGGTTCCAGCGGACCCACCTCTCCCACCTCAGCTGGCGAGTGCACCTGGCACTAGTGCCCAGTCTGGACCCTCCTCCAGTGGCCCTGTGCCACCTGCGGGTGGAAGCGCTGCAGGGGATGGGGCTCGTCCCCCCTCTGCAAGCGTGGCCGGAGGAGAACCACCACTCACCCTCCGTAGCGTCCGGACTGTGGTGCATAGGGAGATCCGGGACTCTGTTCTTGGGCCCCTACACCAGCTTGAGGCACAGGTGGCACAACTTACGGGTATGCCTGCTGCCCGGCCTACACAACCCCCAGCACAGCCCCATCCTGGGCAGTGAAGGAACAGTGGCAACTGCCCATGGGTGGGGATATCAGTTCCACTGTTGCCATCTGTGGGCTCATGGGCTCTGGATATCCAAACATCCATCCCCGTCAATTGTGTAAACCCCCCCACATGTGCCATACAGCGCCCCTGTATGCATCTTGTTTGTCTTGTCTGTTGACCTACCCAACCTACCTCCCCAGCTATACCGACTTCCTTCACCTGACATACCACTCTCACCTGAAAAAAAAAAAAAGGGCACTCTGTACCCACAAAAAAATTACGCCCCATACATAGCTGCCCATTCTGCACACATGTCTGCTGGACATGGAAACTATCAATTACAATTGGCTGTACAACAAGTATTATTGTTGTCCTGACACCTCTCTCAGGGGTGGAAGGTTTCAAATGTCACACCAAATTACATACATATGCACAGCTGTTGCTGATGAAGAAATGGGCAGCTATGGGCCTTACCTACATCCCTCCTGCAAATCCCAAGCTTGTTTCCCTACTGTCTTACCCTCTTTGTGACCCCTTTTTCACCACTTTCCTGTCTCCCCATTTTCATTTCTTTCAAAGAAAATAGCGCGGGTGTGCGCCAGAGTAAGCACTGTTAAGCGGTTGTAAGCGGGTGTGCGCTGAGCTGAACGCCAGTGCGCATGTGGGAGCTCCGCGCAAACCAGCGCTAACCCGGTTACAACTGCTTAAAAGTGCCTTAGTCACTCTGATTGACAGGTCCTGTAGTCAGTTCAAAAGCAAAATAAAATCCCACTGTCAGTCCCGAACCCAGGACCTTGGAAACAGTAGTCTGCATGACCTACCACTAAGCCATGACTCTTATACAAGAACATTGTGCTAAAATAAATATATCATGTAATAGTAGGAATGAATGTAAAGGGAATATAGGATGTGTAGTACACAAAGCATGTCATTTATACTTACTGTCAAAACTAGTGGATTTCCATAATAGTAGTGTGTGAACAGAAACAGCCATGCTAGTTGGTAGCTAGTAGGTAATAATGTCAGTTAATGTACATATATAAATGTATGTATATTTACATATATATATATATATATATATATATATATATATAGTTGTAGGTGTCAGTGTGCATACACACTTACTACAGGAAACAGGAGAGAGGAATGGAGAAATGTGAATCTACAACACAGCCTGAATCATGAGAGAGATACTAACCTTTACACTCACAGAACAGTGTCCACAGCATACCAGCATGGTCCCCGCCCTTACAATCTGAAAGGGCAACGCCTATCTCACATACCCTTTTATAGCACTGTCCTGAAATCACAGTGAGAACTGCAATCAGTACACAACTGGCTGCATGCAATTAGCAAATGCTGGCTTACAATTGGTGCAGAGGCCATCACATGGACTTATGCAGATACCTACAAAAGCATCCTGTACTCACACTCCACACATGCAATACGTTCATTGCACTGTCTGGAGGCAGACAGAGAGAGAGAGAGAGACAGACAGAGACAGAGAGAGAGAGAAAAAAAACACAAACAACAACACACGGTACACACACTGAGTCTAAGCTGTCAGCAGTGACAGTAGCAAGCCGTGCCAGCAGCAGCAGGAAGCAGTAGTAGTGGTAATGCAACCAGCTGCAACAAACACAGGTAATGTAAAGTAACAGGTTAATAGTCTGCATACTGTGAACCCTCCATATGTGTCATAGGTCTGTATCTATAGGTATGTCCATGTGATATGTTGTGTGCACGTAGTTCCACCAAAAGGGGATGACTATACATTACATGTCATTCAGTGTTAGGCCATGATCCTGGCAGCAGTTTTCCATTGCAGTGAGGCCTGTCTGTAGGATGTGTGTGTCAGCTGGTGTAACGACTATGGCGCTTAGTTAGCAGTCATCTGGGAACTTTGTCATCCACAACCCGCACATGTTTGCTTTTACATCTGAGAAATAAATGCCAAACAAGAGGGGTCCTAGGACAGAGGCCTGTGGGATACCACATGTGACTGGCATTGAGTCTGACATGGCTCCTACAATATCGATATTATGGATTCTGTATGTCAACCAGTGTGCAACCCATCATGTGACATATGTAGTAACATGTAAGCTAATGAGCTTGTCTATGATGCCTGAGTGGAGTACTGTGTTGAAGGCCTTAGGCAAGTCCAGGTAGGCTGTATGGATTGCGTTGCCCTCATCAATGGCTGTAGTGACTGTTTTGAAAGGTCAACCAGGTTCAAAAGGCAGGATCAGCCCATCACAAAGGCAAACTGGCCAGGAACAAGTGTCTGCAGGTACCCAATATCGCTGTATATGCATCCCATACTGAATCATTCCATAGCTTTGCAGACCAGGCTGGTTAAGCTTATGGTGCGGTAGTTCCCAGGGTCAGTAGAGGTGCCTCCTTAGTGGAGTGGGACCACTGTTGCTGTATGCCAGTGTTCAGGTACATATCCTGTAGTATGGCCAAGGTTAAATATCAGTCTTATATGCGGTTGTATGTCCTCTTGGAGTTCACGTAGCACACATCCAGGGATACCATCAGGTCACATTGATGCTGTGTGTTCTGCTTTGCTGAGGGCGGCCCTCACCTGGACATGTGAGATGATAGGGAGGTTACATTCAGCTGTGATAAGTATTTCTACTTGTGGGGGAGAAGGAGGGGGGATACGTGCACCGAACCTGTCTGCAAGAATGTTGCCAATATCTGTGTGTTCGGTGAATGTTAAGTAGGTGTGTATTAACTCAGAGCATATCTGAGGCATTTGGTCCATATGTGTAACATAACTGAAGAAGGCCTTGTGGTTATCTATAGTGTTCGTGGCCATTTCCCTCCCAGAGTAGGCCGTGGATGTTGTTATGAGAGACCGTAGCTTATTACCAGTGCTGACCACAGATGCCTTCCCTTAATGTGAATCTGCTCTGTCCTGCAGTAGCCTCCTTCTATTGTTATACAATCTGCCTTTGGCTGGGGTCCACCGGACAGGATGCCTAACCTTTGTGCATAGGGTCTGGGTTAGAAATGTGTGTGCATGTTCCATGCAATCTTTGGGATGTCCATGGGAAGCATTCGCAAAGGGGTCAGCAGTGTGGGTTGTGGCTTCCACTGGCCCAGTGGGCTGCATGGATACCATCTCAGTCCTAACAAGTGAATAACTGTCTAATCACATACATATCAAAGTAGTCTACTGTGCTGGTGGTGGTGGTGGTGGGATATGTATATCCAGGCCGAGTAACTTGTGTCCAGATCACACTAGTGGATGGCGTTCCACATACAGTACCTTGGTATGAACCCCAGAGTGAGGTTGTGCATTGGACCTGTCGCAGTGTGCTGACCGATGGGGCATGCTACTATGTTGTATGGAATGTGGCAGGTATTGTTGCACAGGTGTTGGCTGAGCACTGATATCTGGCCATGTACTTGTGTATCCACCAAGAGACACACACATGCTACATATGGGAGTAGTAGTATATCACTACAGTTGAGTATCATGTATAGTATGTGTGCCATATATTGCTGACATAGTCTGCTGATATCCTGTTTGTGTTCTCTTCCAGGGACATGGCGTGTCAGCGTAATCCCACCTACTCTGCAGCAGAAGATGAGGAGATACACCAGAGCCTGGTGCGGGATTATGACATACTGTTTTCCCGCACCAGCCAGAATCAGCAGGAGAGGGCTGCACTGTGGCAAGACCTTGTCCGTAGGGTAAATGACATTGGCACGCATAATAGGACATATGAGCAGGTACGACATCACTGCAGTGATTTAATCAGAAATGTCCATCAGCGTGCATCGGATATCCACAGGCAACAGGTTGCCACAGGAGGTGGGGTGGCCACACATCCCCCCCTCACCAGACTGGAGGGGCTACTCCTAAGTGTTGTGGCTCCAGCCCCGGAACAGCAACAGCAATACACCTGCATCATGATGGAGGCTGGATCCACACAGCAGCATGACATGGAGCGTGCAGGTAATATGCCATATGTACACTTGACTGTTCTGTACACTGTTAGTTTATGCATGTGTAAGGTGTGTCCGTGGTATGTAGCTGTCAACATAGTATGTAATTGTGCAGGTGTGATATTGGCAATATCAGCAGCTGACGTGTGAAAGGCAACTGGTGTACTACTGCACTGTATCATATGCAGTATCAATGGCACAGTTGTGCCCACTGACATTAATCTCCTCATTTCTGCAGGTCCCTCCGGTGTTACAGCAAGGCAGGCCATCCATGCTGGTGAGTGTGTTTTAACAATACCTATAATAGTCCTGATAGTGCTAGTAATACTAGTGTAACTCAGTAGTGCTCTGTGTGTATACTGCGGGGTGTGCATGTGTGCATGTGTGCCTGTGTCCACGTGTGCATGTGTGCATGTGTGCCTGTGTCCACATGTGCATGTGTGCATGTGTGCCTGTGTCCACGTGTGCATGTGTGCATGTGTCCACGTGTGCATGTGTGCATGTGTGCATGTGTCCATGTGTCCACGTGTGCACGTGTCCACATGTGCATGTGTGCATGTGTGCATGTGTGCCTGTGTCCATGTGTGCATGTGTGCATGTGTGCATGTGTGCAAGTGTGCATGTGTGCATGTGTGCCTGTGTCCATGTGTGCATGTGTGCATGTGTCCACGTGTGCATGTGTGCATAAGTGCATCACTGGTAACATTGTGTGGACACTGTAAACTGTGTTTCCTGTCTTCCTCCCACAGGTTCTGGTGCTGCTCTGGTGTCCTGCAGCAGGGAACCTGAATCTGGTGCCACAGGTACTGATAATGATGATATCTGTGTAATGGCACAGGAAGGTGTGTCAGGGTCCGCCATTGGTCAGCCAATTGACAGTACACAGCTGTCAACCCCATCATTGCGCACAGTCATCCTGCCAGTACATCCTATGTCACCATTGTCCCTAGGTGATGGACAGGATACAGTGGGCATTGACCAGGGTAATGTGGTATCTGTGGCACATGCTTCCCCACACAGCAGCCATGGGCAGGGTCCTGCGATGGTACCACACAGACAGTTGCCCATGGGTTCTCGTGGGAGCATCCGTGGGCGTACTGCCTCTGGCAGACGTGCCCAAAGAGGTCTGTCAACCTCAGCTATGTTTCGGGCTGTCATGCAGGCACAGTCACGTATGGAAAGGTACACCAGACAGGGTCTGAGGGAGCTGAGAGCATGTCGCACAGCCATGACTGACAGTATGCGTGACATCGCGGATGCTATCCGTAATTTCACCGATGTCATAGACAGACATTGTGGGGACATATTACAGCAGTTCCACAACCACATGTCCATGAGCCAGGGCAATGGTGGGCGGTTGCGGCATCGACGTGGCCGTATGCCAGCAACAGCAGCAGCTGGCAGTCGGCGTGGATGACAACAGGCCCGCGGATGCCCCCATAGTGCCAGCAGCAGCCCCAGCAATGCTGGGTCTGTGCTGTCATCGGAACGCCCCAGGAGACCACGTGCACGTGGCTCTGGACAGTCCCAACAGGGACCTGTGTCCAGTCAACACACTCCCGCTTCTGATGACAGTACCCAGTCTGGCTTAGTACCGGATATGGTCCGTAGCACCCCTGCCAGGCACAGGTACCGTGTCCATGCCCACAGACACTGATCTGTATGACCTGCCAGGTGCAGTCTGTGGCTGTCCACAAACTCCTGTATATGGCAGCCATGAGGTGGAACTGTGTGCGTGCATACACACATGCGAAATGTTAACACCTAGGGCTACCACATACATGCACACACTGCACCAACAGTGCCCCACCCTGTACTGCTGTCCCTCACCAACACACATACACACACATGTCAATTGGTGGTATCAGTGGCAGACTCAGGCATACCTAATTCACACCCTGTGCATATGATGAAACTGTGCCACCTCCTGCAATCTCCAACATCAGTGCAGGAACAGGTAAACACGTTGCTGATGCACAGGGTGACTACATAGAAGTGTATTAGTAGTATCATGTTGGTAACAGTACAGTGTGCTGATATGACTGTGTGTATATCCCAGCATGCCTGATGCAGTAACCGTATGACTGTCCTGAATTGTTATCTACACCCATAGTACGTACCAAAGTGTAACAGCTGCACATTATTGCATACCGGTGGTAAGGATGTCAACAGATAGCCACATACATGGGTAGCACAGGGGGGAAGCTAATGCAAGTAGTGATACGCAATGATGGACATGTACAGTAATGGTGGCAAGTTGCCCACAATGACTATGCAATGTGGATGTTTGCGCATGTTGATATGTGTGCAGTACCAATGTAATCCAAATCACAATTAACTATGACATAATATCAGTTCTACCATGGACATCTGAGCTGTGCATTCCTGGGTACATGTTGATAGTGCCTACATATTTGCACTGTTACCTACTGTTAGTGTTACCCCTTCTTTGTTGTACAATGGACTACTTCCAGCCCTGCTTACTGTAGCTTTGTTTGCATGCATGTTCGCTTGGGGTTCCCTGGAACACTGCTTCCACCTGCAATGCAGAGTTACAGTGCTTCTGTGGACTCCTAGTGACATCTGCATAGCGTACTATATGTATGTCAAGTTTACACATGACAGAACGTCACTGTCTGTCCTGTTCGCATGTACGTTGCCTGTGACACATTGCACATGTCTTACCTGGCATTTACCCACGTGTGCAGTCATATATGCCAGTGCTATGAAATCAGTAGCAGTACACCCACACATACACACCTTCAGTATGTTGTTCCCCATTGGCCCTATGTGTTGGTAATCACCATGGCAATCACACTACTATGGTAGCATGTGCAAAGGTAACCTGTGAATCACCTCTATGGTCCAGTTGTGGTTTATGTGAGTCATGTGGCAATGTCACAGCTGCCACATGTATGCAGTCAACCCTCACCCCTGGCCAGGAACGTACAACACATGTGTGGGATGCCACCACATAGCCAATCTGGGGACTGAGCACTCTGAACCCAGTAATGCCATACCCTGTCAGGTGGCATGACATACTACAGTGACTACAATACCAGTCAGACATAGACCCGCACTGACAGCAATCTGAACACACTGGGGCATACTTGGAGACTCAGAATAGCATCCTGCCTGAGCATCACACACCTCCGCAGCTGGCACACAGGCATACGTTACGTCAGAACAGAGCACATGCCACACATGGCACACACATCCCATGTGCCACACACTCACAGCCTGTAGGGCTACACAACACACCTGCTACAGATGTGTCAGGTACCTCTCTTGGCCGCTGCAGTGGGGTCCCGCTCAACAGGCTGTACATGGTGAAGGTCACAGTGATATGCCTGTGGGGCACTATGGTCCACCACAAAACACATGCATACAGGTCAGTCAGAGGCATGGACACATATGACTCAGTCATTGACCATGCCACTATGGATGACCTGAGACATACCTCCCTGGACTACATGATAGGGAACATAGAAGGGATCTCTCAGCATGTGGCACGGGCCAGTATGAGCCTGATCTTGGTTGCCATCATACCCTCACCAGGTATGCTACCACTATATGTAGGAAGGGTGTTCTATGTCTACATTCTGCTCAATCTCCAATGTCATTCATAGGGTATCCACTGGCTGTCAACGTGTGCTTACATGCTAGGAAGCCACAATGATTTGTGAGGGACAGCTTGCACGTGACACCCATGGGCCATTGTATATTGGCGAAGCCCCTTGATACACACATAGTGCCTTATGCTGCAGGACACGGATTACATAGCCACCTCCATGGGTATCACACAGGATAGGACACTAACAGTGATGCTACACAACACCAGCAGTGTACACCGCAAGATGCATGCACTGGACACTGTCCTCAGCACGGTGAACTGCAATGTCTGTGCAGTACCAGAGTCCTGATTCACGGCTCACAGGTGCAACCCATCACTGCCAGGTTATACCTCATACCATGCCTGTCGTCCCCTACACATGTAACACACATGGACAGGGAGGTGGTATCCCAAGGCACCACAGATACACACACCTCCAGGTTGTTGGCACAGCACAAAGCATCAGGGCCTATTCATGTGCAGCTAACAGTGTGTCAGACTGCCTTCTGGTTCATAGCCTGGCACACACAACCCTCCCATACACAGGAAACCCACCTATCCTCCATAACAACACTGGCAATATGACAGTCTCAAGAAATGTCTTTATATGGCTGGACTGCATCCAGCCAAACATTGTGCGTGAGCATTACTGTAGCTACAACACACTAGTTGAAAGGTTCCCAGCATGTGGTCACTGAATTGCAGTGGAATAACATGTTACCACTCCCACAACAGGTGGGAACATGCAGCACCTGTACATCGACTACATGTAGACTATATGGCCCAGACCAGATGTGTATCCCCTGCTGTAGGTATTTTACCATATACACCCACACTGTATAGACACATACCACGTGCGGCCCTGCACAGTAAGACACAGTCATATTGTTATGCATTGCGAATACCATTTATCCACTCGAGGCACGTGTCAGACATGGTAACTACTGCAGGTCACAGGTATTTATGTGTATGTGTCACACACATACATCATGTGTGCATTGCCATTGCTGGTTTAGGCAATGGCATGCATTGTTATGCACAAAGACCCACACAAGGTCATAATGTGTGACACAACCACACGTGGCAGTTGTGGGTTTCCAAAACATACCTATCTGTACTCTGACAATGGTAATAGACCCAGTAGCGGAGCGCACTATTGGCATTACTGGCCAAGTAGCCCTGTTTGGCTGTGCTGATAGTGTGGTGACATCCCCTGTGTTTACTGGGGGAATATGCAGCATCTGGTGTATTGTAGTATTTGCCAAAAGGATCTGTTCTCTCACACTTGCAATTACACACACCCTACTACCCCCACACACACTTGCCATTTGCAGGATTCATACCCCTACCTAACTATGTCACGACACGTGAGAGACGCATTAGCGAAGCGCACTATTCGGATTACTAGGAGGTTCCTCTTCTCCGGCTGTACTTATAGGGTGCTGACATCATCAGTGTTTGGAAAGGGTAATGTGCATCATGTAGTGTGATCTCCTGATTGCAAAAAAGCACATGTCTTTCATACAGAATTGCACACACACAAACTCCCCACATCCAAACACACACACTTGCCATTTGCAGGTTTCAAACTCCTACCTAACTATGTTATGACACTTGAGAGAGACGCATTAGCAGAGTGCGCTATTCGGATTACTGGGAGGTTTCTCTTCTCCTGCTGTACTTATAGGGTGCTGACATCATCCGTGCTTAGATAGGGGAATGTGCATCCTGTAGAGTGCTTTCACAGTTGCCAAAAGGGACATCTCCCTCACACAGACTTGCACACACACTAACCCCCTCCACACACACTGGGCAGTTGCAGGATTCAAACCCCTACCTAACTATGTTATGACACTCATGACAGATGCATTAGCAGAGCACGCTATTCAAATTACTGGGAGGTTTCCCTTCTCCTGCTGTACTTATAGGGTGCTGACATCATCCGTGCTTAGATAGGGGAATGTGCATCCTGTAGAGTGCTTTCACAGTTGCCAAAAGGGACATCTCCCTCACACAGACTTGCACACACACTAACCCCCTCCACACACACTGGGCAGTTGCAGGATTCAAACCCCTACCTAACTATGTTATGACACTCGTGACAGATGCATTAGCAGAGCGCTATTCAAATTACTGGGAGGTTTCCCTTCTCCTGCTGTACTTATAGGGTGCTGACATCATCCGTGCTTAGATAGGGGAATGTGCATCCTGTAGAGTGCTTTCACAGTTGCCAAAAGGGACATCTCCCTCACACAGACTTGCACACACACATCAACCCCGCTCACCCACACACACACTGAGCATTTGCATGGTTCGAACTCCTACCTACCTATATTATGACACTTGAGGGAGACGCATTAGCAGAGCGCTAACCGAATTACTGGGCATCTGGTCTGCACCTGCAGTATTTATAGGGTGCTGACATCTTTATTTCTACAGAGGTATGTACATCTAGTACTACCTGTCAGGTGGGGGATAGCATATATATGCATTTGCAGCCACCTACGTCAGGGTCAGATATGCACATCGCACTGGCAGGTTATGTTCTATACCATGCTTCATGACCACAGGACCTGTAACACACAACACAACCAGTCCAGAACACCACTCCCACATCCAGGACACACACTTTGCTTCCCTGGGAACAGTGCGGGATATGCAGGTGTTCACATACACCATTCCAGTTGTTAACATCAGGTACAGGCATATTGTGTGTGAGAACTACTCAGGCCTCTACCACTTTACCCTACAGCCACTACAATTTGTGGGTCCATGTGCTATGGCAGAACCACTCACCACAGCCACATGGGGAATACATATTGCACCTGTCCATCTGCAACATGGGTACTCACTGTTCCACACCAGAGGTAGACCACCATTGTTGATATCTGACCATACCCACCTTTCCCTGGACATCCATATCCCATCCCCACCCCCAGGCAAGGTTGTCACTGCAAACAAACTGTATTTAGCACAAGCAGACTCTACACTTGTGAAGACTGGGGTGGACGACTTCAAAGGACCCATGCTGGGGGACTATACTGGCCACTCTGCATAATCCTTGACAATTGCATTCTATGAGCATGTGTAAGGTTTGCATTGATCATGCTATCCCACATATACCCATGACTGCTCCACAACAAGACACCTGTCAGGTGTACACCAGCCATATATGAGCCATCCAACAGACAGAGTGAGCTAATACATTGCAGAGCTGTAGCCCACAGAGGGAGGACATCTGTGAACAGTACCGGCATGACACTTCATTCCCACATAATCATCACAACACAGTGTTGACAGTGGAATTGTCCAGACAATGCAGATAGGGCTCCCCTCAGTCTGTTATTGATGGCCACTTACTGTTAGAGGTCCTCAGCAACCCTCTTCCAGCACACACCAACAACATGGCTGTGGCTTAGCACATTCAAACCCTGGGATCTCCACTGTGCCCCTGCTTGACAGAGGCACAGCTCACTAACCTCACACGTTGCCTTATGTGACCTACTTTACAGTGGCACAGTAGCCTACTGTACTGGGGATGCAGATGCCAAGCACACTCTGGCTAAGCTGTCATTCCCTAGGGCAACAAGCCTAGTATTGACCTCTACACCCATATGTTCAATTGTCAGATGCACAATATTTGTTGTGCTGTTATACTGTTTGCAGGTCTTTATTGCCATAGCATTCCCTGTTCCTATGAACAACTTGTGTATCTGTGGAAGATGTTTGAATATGAGGGCGATCCACTATATCACTTATGTCTCTGTAGTCATTTACTGTGTGCACTGGGCAGATTGCTGTGTTGTGGTTGGTTCCTGGAATGACACGTACAAATACCAGATATGTGTGGCCAACTGCTAAACGGAGATATGGCCTAAGTGTGTGAGCATGCCCAGTTCAGCCTTTCCATGGCATGTTGTCTGACATATGCCTCATTTATCAAAGTGTGCGAGCATGCCCAGTGTGAGCTTTCCATATGTTGAACTCTGAAGTCCACCACATATTTGGGTGTGTGTGAACTTCAACAATATCTCACGTTTATGGTTGTGTGTTGGGTGTCATGTTGTGTACTAACTGGCCAACTGCTTCGTGTCTGCCACAACAGGGATTATACTGTGCCTGCAGGGATTGCATGGGATACTTTGCATACAGTTGTCAACATCCTTTCATAATGACCTAACACTGTAGTACCGTATAGTGTACTGGTTCAGTACTTTCACTGTGGTGGACAGTATCCTGGGCTTTAGTCCTATCACTGCTTGACATCTTCATAGTGAGCACAACAGACTGTGTAGGGGCCAGTTGTGCACATATGACCATGTTGCATTATGTTCAGATATGGACTACCTACACCAGGCTTGTCCAACATTGGTAGTGTATTCCACAACATAGGTGGACATTGGCAAACACTAGCGATGTTCCCTAGGCCATTTCTGATGCTAGTCACAGAGTGTGTTTGTCCTTCGACACACATTGTAACTGGAGTTTGCCATGACATATGTCATGGTTAGTATACTGTGCCTCCGTCTACCTCTGACATAACAGTGATACCCAGGGTTAACCTACCATCTCCCATCCACTCATCGGGATTCCTCTTGAGGGGTGTCGATAGGTGACTCTCTGGCTAACCTGTACTGGGAGTTTACTCAAGAGTGGGGTGCCTTCTGTGTTATGGATCATTCTGTACAGCTTGTCCTATGTATGTCAGTGCTGGGGTTCAGGTCTCTCATGTGCATAGCTCACTGCCATTCAGATTGTACAAGGTGCAGCATGTTCATTGATTCCAGCTTGGACATGGCTTCATACATCAGGCACAGCTTGCCTCTGGCTGGGCAGTATGGCAGTGTGTGGAGCTGCAGTTTGTTTACTCAGGCAACACATGGCATCTGTTCATGCTCTTTGCTACTCCTGGTGGGGTACTGTTGTGGACTTTACAGTTGATGGAGGTGTCTGCTGAGGTATATCCCACAGGGGCTATTGTAGTCAATTGTGATGCTGATGAAGGATGACTGCAGAGCCACAGTGACCTCCCTTATCTACATCTGACAACCTTCATGATTGGGTGGGTATATGGTATGTTTCTGCGAACACTACAGCCACATGTTTGTCCAGTGCAGGATATCTATCACCTTGTGTCCCCAGGTCTCTCATTACATGTTAGGTACGTAATGGGTTAACACCTGTGTGGTAATTTGTGGGCACTTACTGTATATCCACGGTGGTTGTCTATACACAGTTCTGCAATTAGCTTGCTGACATGGCTATGGCTCCAGTTGTCTGTTTCTAGGTGGCCCTTTTGTGGGTTGCTTGTGTCAGCTGGGGTCGGATATGGTGGGCTGTTTGTACTCCTCTGCATACATGTTCAGTCACAGTCCTTCCATGTTGGCCTGTACCTATGGGACATATATACGGAACGGGGGTCCCAGGACCAAGCCTTGTGGGATGCCACTCATATCTGCTTTGTAGTCTGACATGGATGCAGCATGTCTGACCATGTCAGTTCTGTCCTTGGTCTGGTTTGCAACCCCTCTACTGACATAGGGGTATATATTTAAGCTGGTGAACATATCCATACTGAACTCGTAGGGTATTGTCTGGAAGCATATGCACGGTCCAGCTACGCTGTGTGGACCACATTGCCCTCATCAATGACCTTAATGACTGTTTCAAATGGGTCAAACATGTTTAGGGGCAGGATCTGCAGTTACGACAGCCACACTGTGTAGGGTCCGGTATCAGTAGGTCCACGATAGCTTTATGTCTGCGGTACATACTGATCCTTTCCATAGCTGTGCAGACCAAGCTTGTCAGGATCCTGGGGTGGTAGTTTGCAGTATCCATTCAGGCAACACCTTTGTTGTGAAGGACCACTGTTGTTGTACACTGCTCTTTGGGTACATATCCTGTGGTAAGGCTGACATTGGGCAGTAGTGTGATTTGGCATTCCATTATTCTTGGAGTCCATGTTGGCCTCAGCCCAGGACACCATCACATACCTTTGCTGCTGTGTGTTTTGCTTTGCAGATGATGGCTGTTACCTCAGCATCTGCAATGTCAGGGGACCAGCAGTCTGCTGGGATAGATATTTTGCATTCTGGGGCTTTGCACTGCACCTGTCAGGTTGTATGTTGGCAATATGTGTGTGTGTTTGGTATGTTGTTTGTAATATCTGTGTGATTCGGAGCATATCTGTGGATTCCCAACATGGTTCCTACCATCAGTTAAGTAAGCCTTGTGATTATCCTTAGTGTCCTGTACAATTTGTATCTTCATAGGTTCATGGGTTCATACTAGGCTATCCACCCTAGGGCATTAGTAAGCCAAGCCAGAGTGTGTGTGTCTTTCGCCCCTTGCTATGTGACTATTATGGCCATTTATGATTTTCTTTACTGTGCCTCTGTCTGGACGTGACACAGTGAAGACCCCAGTGTACATGTACGATCATCCATCCACTTGGCAATATTCCTGTTGAGGGGTGTCAGTGAGGGGCTCTGCCTAACATGGATTGGGATCCTGTTTCTGGGTGTGGGGAGCCTCTGGGTTATGTATCTGTCCCTCCAGCACATCCTATTTCATTATGTGTTGAGGCTGACATCTGTCACTCTCACAGCTCCAATGGCTTTGATTTCCTGTGGTGGAGCATGTCCATTACTCCTGTGTTGGACATGGCCTTGTACAACAGACATACAATGCCTCTGTGTAGGCAGTCTGTGACTGCATTCAGCTGGGGTGTCTACAGCCAGGCAGCATATGACATATATTTGACACCCTTTATCCTCTTGGTGGGGTACCTTTGAGGTCTTCCGAACCGCTGCAGGTGTCAGGTACGGTACATCCCATATGAGTCATTGTACTAGATTATGGGTCTGATAAGGGAACAGTACAGGGGCACAGTGACCTCTGTTGATGTAGATGTGAATCCTTTCATGATACGGTGTCCAATATCGACAGTCTTCCTAGCCACATTGGCATTGTGAGTGTCACATGACAGGTTACTGTCGACTTGTGTCCCTAGGTCCCTGATTACTCCTTGCATACATAATGGTTTACCACCTATGTGGTAATTTGTGAGTACCTTGTCTGGTATTTGGTGGGACATTCATACTGTCCAGTGTCTTCAGGATGTCTGGGTGGGGTTCTTGTGTGTGAGAGTGTGGTCTGTCGCATGCTACAGACTGTACAGCAGTTTTGACTACACTTAGGTGCACATGGGTGGTCTCCGCTGCTTTGTGCATTGTCAGTTACCTGGCCATATGGGTGTCTGTGCTGCATATGGATACTCCCCTCCTTTGATGTTTTGGTCCAGGTGTTGGGGCCATAACGCATGATATGTGGTATAACCTGGTAGTGCTGGTGTGCTATCAGTAGGCTTGCAGCAGGCTTCTGTCACTGCACAGACATCGATGTTCTCCATACTGGGAAGTGCCTCAGGGGCATGCATATTGCAGTTTACACATCTGGCATTGGTCAGCATTACCCTTATGTTTCTTACCACTTATGTTTTCTAGGGTGGTGGGTTAGTCTTTTTGGCCTTGCCTACGTACGGCTCTATGGAGGTGGCAAAGGCCTTATCCAGTATCCAGACGCCCAGGGGTAACAGGTGCAAGCCATCCCTGGAACAGCAGCATGGCTTGTCATGCATGACATCTCAAGCAGACAGACATTAGACCCTCTTGGACTGACAGCTGTAACTGTGCCACCTGTTAAAGCTGATCATTCTGTGTTTGTACTGTGGCATCATTCTTGGTGAGGGTTGGATGCTGCAAACGGCCAGTGTCATACCGGCCTGGGGTACATACTCAGAGAGCTCATCCATGTCTCTTTTCATGTAGTCCAGGGAGGTACATCTCAGGTCATTCACACCAGCATGGACAATGAGTGCATCATATTTCTGCTTGCTTTGGGGTGACCTGCGTACTTGTGTTATGTGGCATATTGTGGCAGCCTACAGGCAGCTTACTGTACCCTTTCCCTTGTTCAGTCTGGTGAGTGGGACAGCAGTGTGTCTGCCTATACAGACACCTATTACAACTGTATCAGGCATGTTGTTTCTCCTTCTGGCCTGTGACTGTTTGGCACACCAGCTTTGTGTACTATGTGTTGCATGTGCTATGTTTGGAGGTTGTGGTTGCTTGGGATCTGCTTTGGAGGCTTCTGTTGGTGTGGTGTGTTTGTAATTAGGGCCTCCGGGAATGTTTTTCTGTGTTTATGTGTTTGGTTTACAGTTGTGATAGGTCTATGTGGGACTGGGTTTGTGGTGTATGTGGTTACCTTCTCCTCCTGACTAGTTTTGACAGTACTGAGTTGGGGAGCTCAGCCTCGGTTTGGATACATGGTTGCATCTCTCACATATATTTGTATTTATTGGGGGGAATTGAGGGTTGTCTGTGTACTTGGGCAGGTGTCACATTGCCTCTGGATTCACAGATTCTACTTGTTGTGGCTGGCCTTAGTGGATTGTATGTGTGGACATATTTTATTGCCATACTACTGATCAGTGATTACTTCCCTTTTTATGTTTGCTCTATCATGTAGTAGCTTCCTCATTCTCTTGCATGGTTTGGTAATGGCTGGAGTCCAGCATGCCAGATGCCTGCGTGTATGGCATTGTGTCTTGTTGTTATTTGTGATTGCATACTCCAAGCATTCCTGGCTGTGTTCATGGAATGCCTGTATAACATGTTCTGCGGTGTGTCCCATATTCTGCACTTGCACAGGGCCTTTCGTGGATTCCACATCGGTTTGGAGGGTGCAACCTATGCTTTACACATGTTTTTCACTGTGGTTTTCTGGCCAGGGACTGTGGTCAGGATGTGTATATCCAGTGTGATTACTCTATGGTCTGGTCTTACCAGTGAGGGATACACTTCTCATCTTGCCATCCAGTACACATGTTGCTGATTATCACATCCAGTATGCTTACCCCTCTTGTGGGAGTGGTACGTTGTTCCTGGGCATTTTGGTTTATGGATTCTGGGAACTTTTCTCCTACTGTGTTGGTGCTAGTATAATGCTCCCAGTGTATGTCTGGGTATTTTCAGTCAAGCAATATAATGTGGTTTAGGGGGCTTGATATATTCATGTATTCCAACATAGGCCAGGTGCAGTTCCTGGTATTAGGACAGTAGTCTGCAGCAGGCTATATACTGGGAGGCGGTTTTAGCCATTGGTATTTGACCATGGCTAATCCATGCTGCTTCTTGTTGTGGTACCAACATGGGGTGTGGTTATCCTTGACATTTATTGCTAGTCACCCTCCTTTTGTAGCTTGTTCCATGTTTTGCGGCTGTACAGCACAGTATGAGGTGTAACCTGGTAGTGTTAGGGTGCTGATGTGAGCCTTGACCCAGTTTTCTATTACAGGACTGATATCAACATTCTCCATACTGTGTGCATTTACACTGCACACATCTTGCTGTTTAGACTTCTGGCATTGGGTAGCATTACATCTAGGTTCCTATCCCTTGTGGTACCTATGAAGGTGGGTTTGTGTTTTGAGACTTACCTATTCAGGGCATGCTGTGGGTACTGACAGCCTTTGCCAGTATCCATGGGGCCTGGACTGATAGGTGCATGCCACCCCTAGCAGGTGGTGCATCATGTCATGCTCCGCATGTCTTCCCAGGCTGAAACACATTGGCTCCCCTTTGACTAACTGCATTACTTCAGCCAGTTATTGCAATTGATCATCCCATCGTCATTTTGTGGCTTCATGCTTGGTGAGGGTGGATGTTAGTCAGGGTCCTCAGGTGTGCATATAGTACATGGTGTTACATTACTTAACACATGGCATTCATGCCTCAGGTGGTGCTGCAGGGCTGCCTCTGTCGGATGCACATATTACACTCCCTGTACATGTTTGTGAGCAGGTCATGTCATTTTAGGCATCCCTGTTATTATTTGAGTGAGTCAGAGGGGTATCATTCCCAGGGTTCCTACTGAGCCAGTGTATGTGCTATGCGTTGCCTCTTTGCCAAGGCCAGGGCATACTGGGCACGCCTCCTTCTGCCTACTGGGGCAGGCTCAGGTTGTTCCTCCTCCGAGTCACGCTCTGCCTGTGATGGCCTTGGCAATGGTGGGGGCTGTTTGGCCCAGCCCTATGCTGGTCCTGCTGCAGCTGTTTTCGCAAGATCATATTATGTAGCATAGCACATACCATGACAATTTGGGTACATGTAGTTGGTGTGTACTGCAAGGCTCCACCAGATGTGTCCAGACACTGGAACCGTGACTTGAGCAGCCCAAACACACGCTCTATTACATTACGTGTTTGTGCATGTGCCTCATTATGGCGTTCCTGTTCAGGTGTGTGTGCGTTTCTGATGGGTGTCATCAGCCACGGCTCCAGTGCATAACCTGCATCCCCACTAGGTGTCCGTGTGGGATGTCCCCATTGGCAAATGTCTGGTACAGCTGCGTCAAATGCCAGATGTGGGAATCATGGTAGCTCCCAGGGCAGCCAGCACACACATTCATTATTATGCCCTGGGCATCACACACGACCTGGCAGTTGATGGAGGGAAGCCCTTGCGGTTAATGTAGGCCCTACCCGCTCACCGGCTGGTGCTTTGATGCGTATGTGCGTGCAGTCTATTGCACCCACTACCTCAGGGTATTCCGCTATTTGCTGGAAGAGACGCATATTGCTGGCCAATACCTCACGGGCATTGGGGAAATATACATGATCACCGACATGTGCTGACATGGCATCCAGGAACTGGTGCAGTACCCTGGAGGCTGATGCCTGTGATATCCCCATCATATCACCAGTTGGTCTTTGGAAGGTACCTGTTGCTAGTATTCTTAGGCCAACACATACCTTGGTTTCCACTGGGATGGGTTCCCCTCTGTTGGTTCTGTGTGTGAGGCGTGGCCTGCACAGCTCAACTATTTGCTGCAGGAGCTCTCTGTCCACTCTATAGCGCTCTACTATCTCCAGCTCATGTAACCCGTGGTAGGTGACCCTGGGCCTGTACACTCTTCTCCGTCTCCTCACTGTGGGTTGTCTGGCACCATCTGCATTGTCACCACCCTCAGCAAGTCGCCTATGTCTCATTATGACAGCTATGGCAGCCCCTAACATTTCTGCTCTGAGTTCAGCTTTTTCAGTTTTCACTTCTAATAGCTTACTCCTGTCTTGCAGTGTCTCTTGAGAGAAACATCCTGCACTGCTGTTTGCAGAGTTTTAAGTGCTGGGCTGGGCTACTATTCTGCCTGTGTAATTGCCTGCTTCTAATTGTTTTCACCTGCTAGCTCCAGCAGTATTCCCTGCTAGCTTCCTACTAATTCTGTTGCTTCCTTTTTCCTTTCTGTTTCCTCAGGGGGGAGCAGCGTGCATACCAGCAGAAACACGCTCACAGTGGCTTACACGCGCGCACACATGCTTACACGGTTCAGGATCTGCCTATTCGGGTTAAAACACACGCACACCAGCGCAAACAGTGTTACAAGTCTGCCAACAGGCTCCTACATGCTCAGTCTGCCCTACATGCGCACACACCAGCGCAAACAGTGTTAAACATCTACCAACACGCTCCCACATGCTCAGTCTGCCTTACACGCGCGCACACTGCCCTACTCGCGCTTCATGGTGCGCACACGTGCGCATGCACGCCCAGCAAGAAACTTTGGTGTAAGTAACAGTGTACACCTTCCATTTCTTGACTTTCCCATGCTTATCTTGTGGCACTCCTCTTTCCCTGATCTGTGTCTGTCATCTGTCATGTTACACTGACCTCCAATGAACTGCATTTCTTTCTACCATTCCCCCCTGTGATGTCACCTATCTCCTACTCTATTCCTCCCCCTTATGTATCTCTTACACTACTCAGACTGTGCTCATTTGCTATGTGACTGTGGGATTCAGTATCCTAACCCTCATTTACATGAGATTGCCTACTAATGCTTAGTTACATGTCTTAGACTCAGCTTCCCCCCTTAGCAACCACTACACGGTGGCCATGTTGTTTTTGGTCTGCTGGTCCCTGCATTGTCATTCCATGTATTGCATAAAACCCACATTTGTGGGTTTATAACCTTCATTTTTATGTTTTATACAGCGCAGCCCGTTTGCGCGGGGCTGCTCTGCGTTTAAACATCAGCGATCGCCGAAAACAAAAAATTATATTTTTATAATTTTTGCATCGGGTTACCTTGCCAATGGCCACATATTTGGCCATTGGCATGCTGCCTGACACATATGCACCCTTTATTTGGAGCTGACATGGCTCCGTTGTGATTTTTGCAGAAACGTACTCAGTTGTCAACTGAGTACATTTCTGCAGCTAAAACGTCTCTTACACGGGCTGGTTTCTGCTTCGTGGATCGCTAATATACCTCATTTGCATACCTTTCGGCTGCAAGTGAGGTATTTAGCATATCCACGCCCAGTCCGTGTAAGAGACGTTTTAGCTGGTCTCTTACACGGAGTTTCGGGCTGTTCCTGGATCGCGAGGCTTGCATGGAGTGTTACACGTCTCTTACACTCCGTGCAAGCCTTTGTGAATCCTGCCCAAAGAAAAAAACAGACCGGTTTTGGCCCAATGGCATTTTTCAATGTATAACACAGTCAGTTCAACCACCACATTATATACAAAACATAATGGAATAATTAATCATTAATTAAACAATTATAAATGTTCATTTAAGCCATGTATAAATAATTCCCCTAGTTTCACAATCCATGATTTTTCTTTTTTGTTTAACAATTTATGCCAACCTATTTTCAAGGATCTGTGTTCCATAATTCTGTCAGTTTCATTTCATGCCCATGGAACGTTCTATAAGGCTACACTGGATGCCACACAAGTTGTGGGGTGTTACTGTTGTGGACACTGTTCTTTCTGCAAATATATTTTTCAGACCAGAGAGTTTTCAAGTAAAAACACTTCTAATGTTTTTTCTATTAATGATTTTGATAGTTGTAATAGTGATTGGGCCATCTACCTTACAGCCTGTTCATGTTCATCTTTTTATGTTGGCCAAACCTCTAGACCCTTTAAATTTCAGATTTCGGAACATCTTAGTAACATCAGGAATAAACACTTGAATGATGCTCTATTTAAACACTATTTCTCACAAGACAGCAACTTTAAATTTATTATTATTGACAGAATTATGGGACATAGATCGTTGAAAATAGGTTGGCATAAAATGAGACTTCATTCCTCAGATCATCCCAGTGATTTGCCAGAATCCACAAATTTTATGATGAACATACCAAAAATATGAGCCAAAAATCTGGACAGTTGAGAGGTATGATCACAGTTATTCTCACTCTCAGGTAATAAATAATTATCAACAATATGATGGATGAGGTCAGTCTAACCCCAAACGGGATAGTTTAATACAAGTGCAAAAAGGGAAATTTGCTAGGCTTAAAATGTCCCCCAAGGGAAGCTAGCCTAGTAGTTACTTATGATCCTATGAACCTATGAGTGGAAAGTTAAATTGGGCAGCTTGATTGTAACTGTTGCTTGTTTTTTAGAGTTTTTCCATTCAAGAATTGTCTAACATATGAAAAGATAACACTTGGCCAGACAAAGTTGTTTGCTGAATGCATTATTTTATATATTTAATACACAGAAAACATATTTTAAATATTTTCACTTCTGTTTGATAAGCTGCACATTCAACAAGGTACAGAACAGGATGCTTTGCTTAGCATTTTAATTTTTGAACATCTGTGTCGCTGAGTGTCTGTTTCACCAAAAGGGATAAGAGGAGTTAAAATAACAGTTAGAGTGACTGTGCATGTGTTGGTGGGTTAGGGTTTCCGCTAGGGCAAGGAAAGGGGATATTTAGTGTGCGTGTGTGTGAACGTTTGTGGGCTACAGTAACAGTTAGTGTTAGGTAAGGGGGTCAGTTTAGTGGTGTATGTGTACATGTGTTTATGTGTTTGTATATATAAGTACGTGTATGCTTCTGTGTGTGTGTGTGTGTGTGTGTGTGTGTGTGTGTGTGTGTGTGTGTGTGTGTGTGTGTGTGTGAAGTGCATGTCTGAGCTGTCTTGTGTAGTGGTAGCATTACAGAAAGTTTTTTTTTTCTAAGATAAAGTGTACAATTAGGGTTAGCAGAAGGGATAGGGTTAGTATTAACAGGCACTGTTATGATGGCATGCAGGTGAGGATATTCTCCAATATTGTTCCTACAAAATGTAATACTTAGCAGCCAATTAAATACTTTCATATTGGGTACTATACTATAGTATATAGTATAGTATATATACTATAGGTCATCTTCATATGATCTAAATGCCCACCCCCTGCTTCCTTTCTAATCATGCAATCTACTTTGGTCCATGCTGTTAAGCATTATCTAAAAACAGAATTTATGATGATGACAAGTGGCATTATGTATAGTCAGGTCATTCATACCTATTGGCTAAGTATTAATAGTGGTTTGACATTTTCCCATGCATCCTTGAAGTAAAAGTGAACACTTAAAAAGAAGTTGTCTGCAAAGTGATTAAAGAAGAGGATGGACTCATACCGCATCTTACCTGTGGAGACAGACGGCTGTGTGACTGAAGCACAAATCACTCACCCTATTACAGCTGTCATTTTGCACTGCAAAAACAATGAGTCACTTGGCTTGCAGCCCGGGTATCTGTTTTCCTTATTATGATGTCACTTTTCTGCTTTGCAAGTACATCTTGTGCAGATTCTTACAAACAACCTGGCCCTACAGAGTTTATGATTCTTGTTTTCACATACTGTTATCAATATGCACAATTAAAGAACATTATAAATAAAATTTGTTCAGTTTCTTTAGTTACTTAGTACAGCTGTACAAAGCTTTGTTAGCCACGTGTTTATTAAAGTTTTCTGCTTATTATTAGCCACATATTTATTAACGTTTTCTGCTTATCTTCAGATGTGTTCTGGATATTCATCTTTCAGTAGTCTTTGTAACCATTTTGGAATGATATACTAAATATATTTTTCTACATTATGTTAACTGTATTACTTAAGTTTATTGCAATGCAGAAGCAATCCATTTAAGAAGTGATTATTTTATGTATTTAGTATAGCCCTGTACATAGCCTGCAAAAGAAAATGACATCCAGAAATTTCAGCTTTTTAGAGTCATGTAATAACTGACTGACCCTTTATGTGAAGCAGAGGAGTGAAAATTACTATTTTTGTATGGGTGACATAACCAGAGGCAGGAAAACTTAACGTCAATGTGTGGCTTCATCCAATAGACTGAAAATTAATGTGCATGGCTACATAACTCTAGCAGCACTGTTGTTTTCAGCTAGGGTATGGAAAACTCTATTGTTATTAAGATTAAAGGACTGTGCTTTGTCTCCATTCAGAACTGTTGAGATGTAGCCAGTATCTGTTATGATAGAAGGAACAGCCAATGTTATCTATGAGAATGGAAGTGACGTAGAGGAAGAAAGATACAAAAATTTGATTCATAGTGTGCAAACAAAATCTGATTCATAGGACATATCCCAGTCATAGATGGATAACATTTTGACTATTAACCTGAGGACCTCAGATCTATGAACTGTCTGAATGCTGGAGAAGCTAGCTAGGTTGTTATGGGAGTGAGTGGCCAGTGGTAACTCAGCCACCCTAAGTAAAGGGTTTGTATGCAAACCAGTGCAGGAATAACACATGTGGATCACACTATAGAAGTACACTTTGTGTAAGAAGGCAAACCATGGAGGTGAAAACATTAAACGGTGCATTGGTTCCTAGACATTCCTGGGGCTGTGGATACACATGCACCTTGGTGAGAGGTTAGGTAGCAGGCATTGAACTGCTTTATCCAGTTGCTAGGGAGAGGTTGGAAGGAGAAGAAAATTCTCCTGACTCCCTGGGGGATGGTAGCTCATAATTCTCCACACCCACCTCCTAGGTCCTGTGTCCACAGATGTCAGAAAATGTAGTAAAGAATTGGGCAAGTGAATGATTGGATCTGACTGGCCACATGAAATTTGATGGCAGAAAGAACATGTTGAAACTTAGGGTTCAGACAACAGCATAAAGAATATTTTCAGTAAACATAAGCAAACTTTTCTTAATAATATATTCATGCTTAAATCAATAAAGCCATTTTATGAAACTCATCAGCTTAAAAAAAAGATATTTGGCTGAGTGATTAATAGCTAAGAATTCTCCAATCTGGATAAGCACAGCCATGCTTTGTAATCAGGAAATGTTTCCAAATGATTTTATAGCAACGATGCTGCAAGATGTAGCCCTGGAGGTTGCTCAATGACATCTCGGTTACCATGACAATAGACAGGCAGGGCTCACAAGAATGTGAATAAGACTATAAGTTGTTTACAGACTCTCATAGGCCAGACTATAGTAGGTACACACAACAGAGATCCAAACATTAGGTAAGATTGGTAACCCAGCCAGACATTAAAAGGTACCACCAATGTCGCCAGAGATGAATCATCCTATAAAAGATCAAAGATCCCATAGCAATTTGCATCTTGCTCTTAGGCACCCTTAAAATAACTACTGTCAGCACTATGGGAAAATCTCAGGATTTCTGTTCAGGATACAGGATATATTCTTGATTGATATGGAATGCATCCATAAGAATATCACATTAATAGAGACATGTGGTACATTATTCAACCATAGGTGACTTTCGGAGAGGCACAATATGACTTCAGTGATCAGGACCACAAACTACAATTGTATATGCATAGAGACAACTACAGGGATCGATTGGCAGTATTACTTCACCAAAGCTGGCAGGTACAGCTTTATCTGGCAGTCTATGGTCAAGAGCCATATATATAGCATGCACCTTTAAGGTGTGCATGGTAATTGCACAATGACTAATGTTAACACCAGCAGCACCCATAAAGGCACAATACATTTATTAGTAGATGTCAAAATTATGTTGTTTTCATCACAAAGGAGGTGCCTGATAACCTTGCAGTCATGGTTGATTTTATAATGTATCTACAAACATCAGACGGAGAAGTATGTAACTTTTGAAATGTAAGAACACAGAGTGTTGTAGAGCAGAAATATGGGCAAACCAAGCAATTTTTTTGTCTTTGAATCACAGATCTGGGCTATGACGGTACAGTTCTAGCAGATTCAGTCACATCTTCCTGTTGTTTAGCATGTCACACACTATGAAACAATATGTTAGATGCCAAAACTGGATGTGCAGCCCACCAAAATGATACCATACCCTATACATCAGGACAATTCAAGAGAGAAGGATGGGCAAGAGCAAGGAAAGATCAGCTAAACTATGTTCCTCCAGGTGAGTTGTGCTATGCAATGGTGCACTGAAATAGTTACCACATTCAGACCCAGGGGCTGCCTATATTGTAGTCCAGCAATGCTCATATGACATATGATGAATTAAAGCCAGGTGCAACCCTGACAAAATGTCACCCAAGCAACACTGAGCTTTGCATGGATTGGGATTACATGAAAATGTAACTCTGCTAATACATGCAAACAAAATATAACAGAGAGGAGGGACATGTACAGATGACAGAGAGCACTGAAATTGGTCTAAGTACTTCACACCTGTATATGGTTGGACAGTGTATCATATAGTGATTGAAATAAATACGGCATTAAGATAAGCACAAAATGTCTGCTGATAGAAAGACAAACATACACACACACATATACACACACACACACACACACACACATGTACATATGTACACACAAACACACATTGACATAAATATAAGAAGCAAAGTTAATGAGGCATATAACTTGATAGTTGTATAGCAATTGTTATACAATGCACATGCTCTACATGATAGCACACCACATGGTGATACATAATGGATGCATGCACTTGATGAAACACAACTTCAGCAGAATAAACAACCCCTGATACAGATGGAGGCAGACCAGAGTGAGCATACCAAATGGATGTCTGAAGGCATACATGTCCATGGTGATGAGCCTCTCTCTCTGGAATTGCCCCCTCCACCACCACTACAGAGATATACAGTCACAATGATGAATGAAGGCAAACTACAGAACTAAGTCTACCAATATGGACTTACAGCATGAGATACTTGATCTGGTACAGGGCTCCACTGGTATGTCTGTAAAAAGGTACATGAAGGCTGATGGTCAATTCTAGCTGGTAATGTTTAAGTACTTGACTAGTAAAGTAGATACAATAAAAACACTTCCCACAACCCTAACTCAAGAATGCACAGGCTTAGGCAAACTACCATGCTGTAAAATTTATGCAAGCATTGCCATGGATGCAGACTTCTCATGCTAGATGGCCCTAGCTTTTATGCGTAGTTACATTCAAACAAAGGCAATAAGAGCTAAGGCTTAGTGGCACCATTGAACACTCAGCCTTTTATAGTGGAAAATGCTGTGTTTCAAAGCATTGTCCAGGGCTTGTGTACAGTCCAGAAACACATTTCATCTACAATGCCAGAAATATGGGGGGGGGGGTGGTAACATGTGCTAGACGGGATGTGCGGCAAGCTAGATTGGCTGTGTCAGTTGCCAAACATACAGTATTTGTCTGTGATTGACCAGCTTTGTAATACATATCCTGCACAGGGTGCACCATTTATGAAACATTGGCAAAAGCATACTTCTCAATTTTCTAGATTTTTACCTCATATTTTGGGTCTGTTCCTCATGAAATTAGTGCTTTCTGTTAAATTCCTGCGACTTGAGGTCACTAAATAATGACAGAAAATTGAGTTTCAGACTTCATATCCTTCAGGAAATACATGCTAACATAAAACCCATTATTTTGACAACTGTCTAATTTATAAGCATAATGATTTAAAATCTGTCCTTGAATGTGGTCCTTTGTCACCCCATTATTCTGGGCTTTGTCCAGATTTTTTGCACATGACCTCATCAGCACAGCAAAAGTGGACTATTTGGCTAATGTTTGGAAACACAAGGTTGCCATACCCAGCTAATGTCCATAACCATTAGGGTGTCTGCAAAATATCCCAACTAACTAAAACAATGAGTAACAAGGTCACACAGAAAAAAACAATCAGTAAAAACCAAAAGAAAAACCCAGCCAAGCTAGATTTTCCACTGTGTGATTCCTTAAAACCTCTTGCATTATAGGTAACATGGGATATTTGCACATGACCCCTTAAAAAGGTTTTAAGGAATCACACAGTGGAAAATCTAGCTTGGCTGGGTTCTTCTTTTGGCTTTTGCAAAATCCATGGCAATGGAAAATGATTACTCACACCCAAAATGTATTTACCTGCACAAAATCCATTAACTGTATTCTTGTAAATGTGACATTTTCATGCACTTAAATCAAGTTGCATGAATCACTGCTTTAGTGAAGACTGTCATTGGTTCTGTGGCAGAGACAGATGAAGCACTAATGGTGAAGCTATTGATGGCAGAGAAGAATAATGAGACAAAACTCTTCTCTCAAGAGATGGTGTTTGTGCAAAACATGCAATAGAAGCATTACCAGTGCACAAACAGCAGTGCCGCAAATGAGACCATTATGAGAGATGCTGCAAGATTATAAGTTAGGTGGGCAACTGAGGGGCCACTCTCTTACTGAATCATTTTACTCCCACCTTGTAATGTAAGCCTAGCACATCAAGGGATACAAAGAGCTTAAGGTGACATCCCAGCTGCTCACAATTTAATGACCCCAGCATCTCCACTTTACATTCCAGTTTGAAGGATTTTTGTAGCCCAGTGATTAAGAGGTCTTCTTGTCTAGAGATACAAGTACTCCTCTGGTGAAGGGACACAATGAAATATGTACTGCCCTGGGAGAGGGGAGTGATCAGGGATGCTAAGGACTTGAAGTCATCTACAGTAGTTGTCAAATGCTGTGTCAGCCTCACTTCTGTCATGCTTTTCAGATTCCACAGTGCCACATCTTATGGTATGTCATCTGCATCAGGTTCATGGCATCATATCCCCTGATGTGCCACCTGCAGCAGGTTCATATTATTATGTCCAATGGAATGTCATCATAGTAGGTTCACCTGCAACAGGTTCTCAGCACAGTGTCAATGGTATGGACTTGCAGCAGTTTCAAAGCATTATATCCAGTAGTAAGCCATATGCAGCAGGTTCACAGCATTGCATTCTGTGGTATGTCACCTTCAGATGTTCACAGAACCATGATCAATGGTATGTCATCTGCAGCAGACCACTGCTGCTTAAATTTACTCTTGCTGCTGGGAAAGTAATCAGTATTGCTTTCTTGCTTGGGGTGCCTGATGACATGAACATATTCCCATAAGTTGCCTAATTACACATCTTTCTGTCTCCCTTTTTCTAATTCTGTAATGTATGTGGCATCACCAGATTTCCCATCAGACTCTGTCAGCAGAATGAAGCCTCTCTACCCCAGATATGGCCACTGGTGGAGATCCTAGAACTTTTGACAAATGTTGTGTAATTAACTAGCTATAGAATGAGATAAGATTTTCATAGACTGCCCTCATCTTGGTTTCAACCGGAGTATCATTAACACAAGCAGACAGACATATGTCAGAAAACTACACGTATGTAATTAAAATAAAAATGAAGTCAGATACACTGTTAAGCATGCACAACATAGTTACTTTTAGAGACATTTAATGTCCAGCTATCAAGTTGAAGTAGTAGTCATTGCATTACTGACAAGTGAGTGTGTACACGTTAATGTGTGTGCATGTTGCATACATGCATACATGTGTGCCCATATACATGTGTGTGTGTGGATGCATGCACGTGTGTTGCTTTCACGAGTGTTCATGTTTGTGTGGTTGTGTGTGTGCATGCATGTGTCTGTTTCTGTAAGAGACTATTTGCCCCAGCATATCTATAAAAAATAGAGTAGTTAGTATTCACAGCTGTGATGTCAGTCTGCATAACAGTCAATAATTCGTGATAAAAAAAACACTTTCACCCATGCTGATGAAGATGTCTATGAGGCTACACCTCAAGTGCAATTCTGTCCCACCAGCCAATGATAGGCATTTTGTATGTAGGGTGAGTACTGCTTCACATCTAACAACTGGCAAAGTATTCAAAATGTGAAGGTTGACACTGCTGTCCCTGTCTACCTCTTAGGATCCAAAAGATGGGACCTTTAGGGAAACCAAACTATGTATTTTTCAGTGTTTATTCTGGCATGGAAAGATGGTCTGTCAATTCATCTGTGCACAGAATGCTAGCTGAAGTATCACTGTATACTTAGTTTGGACACCAGACTCCATGCCTAAACATGTAATGTGAATGTTATCTCTAATCACAAATGAAAAGAAAAGAATCTCCATTTCTGGAGTGGGTGATATTGGATAGCTCTTAATACCTCTATTCAAGATGGTGAGTGAATATGGCATATTCTTTTGCATGTTTTATTACTTGCACCTCTGAACCAATGCATTTTCTTCTGAATAGTGTTCTTCTAGCCACCACTGTACCTGCATTGGTTTGTATTGGCTATTCAGAGCCTATTCCTGGTCAATGTATAATTATTCCACAGTTTCACACACCATCTATAACATGACTGTTCTCTATACCATTGTATTGTTAGCATAATGAAAAAATATTACGTTGCGGTTCATTGCAATATGTTTGCTCACTGGTCAAATCCTATGTAAATCTGTATGTGCCAATGTGATGCACTGATATTCTTCCAAAAGGGAACAAGACCAAGCAGGCATAGCTTGGCCACACTCTAGTAGGTCACAAAATGACCACAGACAAGTAGATCACGGGCATCAACATGTGTATCAGCAATGTGGCAATGCAACCACATACCCAGATGAAGCAACCCATGCAACACAGTGTCAGAAATTTTTGAGAAGCACACAGAGAGGCATGTCTGTATCAGATAAGCAGTTGTAACTCAGCAATCACATGTGTATGACCATCAGACTATACATGATAGCACAATGTGCATCTGCTATTTTCTATTCATCATACCACTTACCACTGAAAAAAAAATAACCTGTAAACAAACCCATCACCTGCCAGTGACATTCTACTTATGTCAAAATGGCATAATTTTTAGCAATAATGTATATACCAAATGTGGTAGGTCTGGCAAGGTTAGCCAACAGCAGGTAAAAGCAGTACTAAATAGAAACTGTGATTTATAAACTCATGACTGACATGCAGGCAGTATGACCAACAAAGCAGTGAAAAGGAGAAATATGCAATTTAGTTCTAAAAAGCAGAGAAATGAATATATATGCTGCTTACTTTCCATAATTAAAACTAATTAAGAAAATAACCTCTAAATGTCTGTGAACATTTTCACAGTGTCAAGAAAATGTCTGCTGTAATCATGATGGACAGGTATATATTTCAACAAAAGCACACCAGTAAGCTGAGCAGCCCCCTCCCTTTGTGAATCATTTTAGGATGTTAGGCTTTAGTAGAAATGCTCCCATATAAGATATTATCCATTGTGAACACTGCTTTATATTATATAAGATGTTGCATGGCTTAAAGTGGCGAAGTCCTGAGAATGACACAGATAATGCAGGACCAGCTATATTTAACAACTCCAGTGTTGGGGGATCCAGTGTGTGAGGGTGGGAATGAGTGCTGGTCCACCCATCTCGATGGAAGAAATGACAGCTTAGTCTGCTGAGGTACTGACACCCAGCAGGGGCTCAGTGTCATGATAGTGGAAGGGCTCCTGACCTACCTGTATGCCAAGCACCTGAGTGTTGAGTTGTACTCAGCATGTGGGATGTTCACATAATACCATTTGGGATAATGCTATGGAATAACCACATCAAGCTGCCACTGTGCCTCTGATAGGCTAGTAATAGGTGAAAGCCTGACAACCTCTTACTCTTAGCAAAAAGTTAACTTCCACTGAAAAGGAGAGGTCCTCCCATTCAGTGGTGTGGGGTTTAGTGATTAAGGTGAAATGGGGAATGACCACATGAGGCATGTGGCAGGGCCTGATGCTCATCAGCATAGGATCATAGGAGATTACTAGGCTATCAGTCTGGAGGTCATTTCAAGCCTAGCCATTTCATCCCCAAAGAAATGTTAGTTAATACCCAAGATTACATTTAGTAATGGCTGCCCATGTCCAGGAGGTTTATGGGTGCTATTCCCAGTAAGAACTTATAGTGCCCCATCCACCTGTCCAGGTTCCACTTGAACAGTGTTATAGAGGTGCTCTGTTTCACAGGAATAGGTAGCCTATTCCAAAGATACGGCAGTTGCTAGGAGATAAATCTGTTCCACCAGCTTGTCCTATTTCAGTTGCAGCCCATATTTAGGTCACTGGAATGGGTAGCCCTAGTCCTATTTGATTTACGGATATGCAGCAAGTTCATTACGTTTGGATCTGAGATTGCTCTGTAAGCCAAGCATAAGTCTCCCCTAAGAAGTCTATATGATACAGAGTATAGCGACAGGGACTTTCTGTGCATGACACATGTTGGACTCCCTTGATCTTCTTAGAAACCTCTGAGATCTCTCCACTTGCTGCAGGTGCTTTGTATGGTACACACCGAACAGGGCATTATACTCAATTATGGGTTAGATTAGTGCCGAGTATAGAGGGGTTATTACCTCTTTTGCTCTCTATGTGATGCCTTTACTAATCAAGTGTGCTATGTAGGATGCCTTCCTTAATTCAGTGGATACATGGTGGTTGAAGTTAAGGTTGCAGTCAACTTGTGATCCAAGGTCCTTTACCATTTTGTGGGTACTTAGGGTGTTGTTGTTGATTTGATAGTGTGAAGGGACATTGTTTGTGCTGAAGGGAATGATGATGCATTTCTTTACATTCAGTTTGAGACTGTGACTAAGACACCAGTCATTGGTTTGCGTAAGAGCCTCCTAAAGTATACTGACATCATTTGGGGATTCAATAATTGCACCCAGTTTACAGTTTTTGCAAATTTGGTCAGCCACAACCTCTTAGTTTTGACTTGAACTTCTGAGAAGTATATACCAAATAGTAGGGGTCCCAACACTAACTCCTGTGGCACCCCACTGATAACAGGTTTGCTGCTTGATGTGGAGTCACCCACTCTGATAGTGTGTGCCAGGTTTGTTTGCCAGTTAGCAACCCATCTTATAACGAAAGGGTTAGAATTCAGTTTGCTGAGTTTATCAGTAATGCCTGAGTGTGTGATTGTGTTGAAAGCCTTTGCCAAGTCCAGGTATGCTGTGTGTACATATTTGCCCTTGTCAATGGCCCTGGTCACATTTTTGAAAAAGAACCACCAGATTTAATAGGAAGGATCTGTCCTTGACAAAGCCAAATTGGGTAGGATTGGAGGTCACCTATGTCTTTATTTACAAGGTCTGTTCCTTTTTAATTTCTCCAAATCTTTTGGGTTTCTAATACCATGGTGGGAATGGACCTCATTCCTAAGTCAAATCAGGATTAAAGTTCATGAAATTAGTATTGTTTTAGTCTTTGATGTCAGCCAATAGCGCTCTTTGCAGCACCCACAATGTGCCCAGTTATGACTCCTTCTGCAATTTGTACAGAATTACTTGTATCAGTAACATATCTAAATACAATTGTAGATTCTTTTTTATAAGACCCATTGCTCCCACTACCATTGGAACTGTCTGGGTATCTTTCTTCCACATTACTCTCATTTTTGCCTGCAAATCCTAATATTTTATGACTGTGTCTCTCTGTAGTCACTTGTAGAGATTTCAGTGATCAATGCTACATTTCTCTTCTTTTCATGGACCACTATATCTGCTTTTCTTGCATCTGTCTTTTGAACTGTTGGTAATGGGTGATCCCATGTGATATAGACTTCATTATTTTCTATGATGCTTTGTGGATCATGTTTCTAGTGTTTTCAGTTACTTCAATATTATAATGTTTGCCCTATCTCTATGTGCATCAGTCTTGCCACATTATTATGTCTTATTTATTTATTTTACACTTGTTGATCAGGATTGTCTGACTGAGCTGAAGAGCCCTTTTTCAACAGAGGCCCGGGAGAAAAGCACCAACATGTTAAATGATTTTCAGGGTCTATATTAGAAGCCTGAAGATCCGTTTGAGCGAAGCAGAATTGAGTGACACCTATAGCGTGAACTATGGTAATGGCGAATGTCCAAAACCACGAAAAATGAAATATCGAGCTGTCATGGTTGGCCTGTCTGTGGTATAGCTCCATAAGGTAAGTGTGCGATAGTTATGGACCTTAGGGTTAGGGTGCGGATTAAGGTAAGTGCGTAGATAGGTAATGTATGTAAGGTTTAGTGTAGGGTTAGAAGTAAGGTTTTGTTAAGTGTTTGTGTGTGGATTATTTGTTTTGTTTGGGTATATGTTTTTAGGGTAAGTGTGCGATAGTTACGGACCTTAGGGTTAGGGTGCGGGTTAAGGTAAGTGTATAGATAGTAATGTATGTAAGGTTTAGTGTAGGGTTAGAAGTAGGGTTTGGTTAGTGTATGTATGTGTTTTATTTATTATGCTTGGGTACGTAGTACGATGGTGTTGGCCGACTGACAATTCGAGATTTTAAATTTCACAGTTTAGGGGGTTCGGCGTGTTTGCAGTTCGGGCTTTGTGTGTCGGTGTTGCAGTATTTGCTGAAACGGGTTTTTGGTTTCATAATATAGACCCCGATTTTCATTATAAATTAGCATTAAACAGCAATGTTACAGGGTTATTACAATGCATTAAGTAGCAATACTGGGCGGCCACAGTGATGCAGCGGTTAGCGTTGCCGCCTCACAGCAAGAGGTTCTCTGGTTCGATCCTTGGCTGGGGTGCCTTCTATATGGAGTCTGCATGTCCTCCCTGTGGTCGCGTGGGTTTCCTCCGAGTGCTCTAGTTTCCTCCCACATCCCAAAGACATGCTGTAGGTGGATTGGACACTCTAAATTGGCCCTAGGTGTGAGTGTGTGTGTGTGCCTTCTGTGGAAGATTGGGTGCCGGGCTGGCAACTCGACATCGTAAAACTCCACTGCCAATCATGAGCAAACAGGCAATCCACTTTGGCGACCCCTAACTGCGAAAAGCCGAAAGAAGATGAAGACAATTAAGTAGCAATACTATGTTATACAGTGTCAATAATCAGGAGTATAACAAAACTATTTCAAGATGTATAAAAAGAAATGTCATT
The DNA here is from genome assembly GCF_019279795.1 of Protopterus annectens. Lineage (NCBI taxonomy): Eukaryota > Metazoa > Chordata > Ceratodontiformes > Protopteridae > Protopterus > Protopterus annectens. The sequence goes on along the minus strand of NC_056732.1, from coordinate 281,328,197 downwards.
AAGATGAATATAATTTTGGGGATAAGTGGTTGCAAAAACTCAGTTTTATCATAATGTAGTTGCATGAAGGCAAGACAATTACAACAGATATTCAATATACAGTTCTTCTGCCATTAGTATGTCACAAACAGCAACAAGGTGTGCAACTGTTTACAATTCTGTTTTACAAAACATGTCTCCCACATGTTCAATGGTCTTTGTAAACCAACGTGTATGTATTCCACTGTCTTGAGCTACCAGTATTAACCTTTCATATTTTGGTTTGAATTCACCTCTCCTTAACCATTCCTGCTTTTTATCCTGATCAATATGAGGTTGTACAAGGAATTTTCTATACTTGCAGCTATATTTATATATTTTCCACATTTCTTGCCTTCTCATCTGGTCCTTCACCTTATATTCTTTCTTTTGTTTTTGGCACATTCAGTTGCTGCTTGATTTTTATCTACTTCTGGTTTGATTTCCATTCCTGCTTGATGCTGATATGCTTCTGCTAGACTAAGGAGGGAAGCCATCTTAGATTTATTCTCCTCATGTTTTAAAACTTTCACTATGTTTGTGTCTTGTGAGGTCAGCAGATATGTGTGCAGTCCCATGATTGCAGATCTATACATGTAATCAATTTCAAGGAAGCTTATACCTCCTTTGGAATGGGGAACATGTAATCTTGGTATGCACTGATTTTAATAAATCATTTGTTGAGCATGAATCATCCTTCTTGGTTTCCTGTCTTATCTATACAACTCCTTTCGGGGCCATTCAGTCACTCCAAAACTGTATGTTAGGACAGGAAAAGCAAATTGGTTTATTGCTTGAACTTTGTTCTTAGATGACAATGCTGTTTTCAGGATTAAGTCTTCTAAAATATTCTTTACTGCGTTTTATTCACATTTGTTCATGTTTTATTGTTGATCTTTCATCAATTACCAAATATTTATACATTCCCTCTTGCTCAAGTTCTTTTATATTGCATTCTTGGCCCAAACTGATGTTTTCTTGTTGTTGCAGCTTTCCTGCTTTAAAGGTTGCTTTTGCACATTTATCAAGACCAAATAGCATTCTTATATCATCTGAAAAAGGTTTGACTACCTGCAGTCGTACCCTCATCTGACGAGCTATACAGTTTTAAATCATCAATAAAGAGAATGATGAGAAGTCTTTACACTTTGTTGCTTTCTGGGAGCCAAATTATAGCCATGGCCTAAGCTGTTAAGCAGGCAGCTTAAAGGGTTAAAGGCAAGGCAAAAGAGCAGCAGTGACAGAGAGTCACACTGAAATACCCCCCTTTGAATTTTTATAGTATAATAATCTGTCCTGTGTCATGGCTTAACTGCAAAGTGGTTTGCCACTGTTTCATGGTCACTGTGATGTAGTTTATCAGTGTAGCGTGTATCTTATACATTTTAACCACTCTTTTATCCATGAATGTGGGATACTGTCAAATGCTTTTTTGTAGTCTATCCATGCCATATTTAGATTCTTCCCCCTTTTTGCCATTCTCCACTATGACAGTTAGGTCTTGTATCTGGGCCTGGGGTTTTCAATTAGAGGCTTTTCTTAACTTTGTTTCAATCTCTCTGGCTGTCACTTCATCCCATTTAATATCCTATACTTTTGAACTTCTTATTCATTGTTTTACTTTTTCTATCCATTTAGCATTTTTGTTGTGTTCCACAGGATCTTCATAAATGCTTCTCCAAAATGTATCTATTTCTTCTTTTTTGTAGTCTTTCAATTCATTTCACCTTGTTTTCCAATTCTCTATAAAATTTGTTTGGGTCATGAATAAATTGCTTATTTTGTACTTTTCCTTTATAATTATCTGTGTATCTTCAAAGTTTTTCTGCCTGTGCTGATATTTTTAGTTTACTATTTGCGATAATGCATGATAAGTCCTGATCCGTTATAATACTGTGCATTGCTTTTATCATGTCTATCTTTCTGAATATTTTTGTTGATCTGTTTATGAGGTCCCTAATGATACGTTCCATGGCCATGCAGATGAGGCTGGTCAGGCTTATGGGTCTGTAATTCTCCAGGCGATGCTACTTCATGTTTTAGCCTGTTTAGAAGACAGCCTGGGATGCTATCTATTCCCATAGAGACTGTTTGTTTTGCCTTGGAAAAGGCTTGGATGACCTTTTCTTCAGGTATGTGGGCTGGGAGAAAGTTTTGGGGAAGGTTTGTGATAGGTTTACAGGAGATAAGGGAGTGACATTTTTACCAAACCTATCTGCTAGCAGGCTTGCTTTCTCTGTGGAGTCAGTGTGTGTGATACCATTGGTCACTAGTTCTACACATGCTTGGGCCCCACCTTTAAGGCTACATACATAGCTGTAAAAGGCCTTATGGTTATCTTTGGCTGTGCTTGTTAAGTTTTTCTCAAAGAAGCCCTTAGAGGATTTGACACGTCTTATTTGCTTGTTGAGGAAGAGGAGGGTGCTTTTCCATTGTTTGGGTCTCACCTTTGATTTCTTGACAGCCACGTTTTGCATTCTTTGTAAAGTTTGTTGATGCTGGATGTCAACCATGGCGGCTTGTTTTACTTGGGGCTCTGGCTTTGATACTCTGTGGTACAGCTGAGTCTATACACTTATGCAAGTGATTATACAGGCTGTATTGTAAGCTTCAGTGTAGTTACCATTTCCAGCTTGGGGTGGGGCTCTGAATGCATTTATACCTTCACTTAGGAGGGTATAGTTTTCCTTGGTGAAGTAGTTTAGTCTAATTTCACTTATTGTGAGATCTGGTGTTAGTATCAGCTCGAAGGTGACAGATTTGCAGTCAGATTTAACTAATGAGGGTCTGACAGTTGCAGTAGTGCATCTGTTTCACATGTTAGTGAGGACCAGCTCTAGTATGTTTGTTCCTGTTGTCAGTGTTCAGTAATATTTGGGTTGTCTCCAGTCTGGTCAAGTAGGATTCATGCGGGTTATGACCCATGGAGGGGGATCAGTAACTAGCTATGTCTTGAATGGGAGCCTTACCCACCGTAACCTGAACTTGGAGTAACTCCACAGAGCTGTCCAGTCTAACTAGACAGGAGATGAATTTATCTCTAATATAGACAGAAACACTGCTTCCTTTGGTTCTAACATATTCATTTTGTGGTCTGAAGGTGTGGAAGGCATTATAGCCTTGCAAGGCCAAGGAACTGTCTGAGCTTTGAACTAGGTTTCTTTGACTGCAAAGACATCTACATCTTCCAGTGATAGAAGTGCTTCCAGGGTGTGCAGTTTTTGGTTTAAGCGCCTACCATTTAGCAGCATGACCCTTATTTTCTTATGCTTGGCAAATTTCATGCCTGTAAGTTTGTTTTTGAGACCTTGCCTAAAAAAGGCATTATGGGGGAGAAAAGAGCCTTTACCAACAGCTGAAAGCCTACAGGTGCTAGGTGCAAACCATCTCTAGCAAAGCAGTGAGGTTTGCGTACCATGTCTTTACAGGCTAACAGGAATTGGATCCCCTTTGAATGACACCAAAAACTGAGCCAATTATTGAAATCAGTTATTTTTGTTTATACTGTGGCATCATTATTGGTGAGGGTAGTATGCTGCTCAAGGCTACAGAGATACCTGCCTGGGACATGTACTCAGAGAATTCAAAGATTTGAATCTTCATATAGTCCAGTGAGGTACATCTCAGGTCATTCACTCCAGCATGAACTAAGACAGTGTCATAATGATACTTGTTGCTGAAAGGCCTGAGTGCATGAGTGATTTGATAAATCCTGTCACTAGGCAGGCAGCTGACTGTGACTTTCTGCTTGTCCAACCAGGTAAGCGGGACATCCGTGTGTCTCACTACTAAGTCTCCAATGGCTAGAAAATTTGTTTTTTGAGTGTTATGCCTTATGAGCTTGGTAGGTGACACTGGTGTTGTTGTGTGTCATGGGTGCTGTGGGAATTGTTAGTTGTAGAAGTCTTGCGTTTAGGAGGTCTCTGGTGTCTTGGTAGGTTTTTTGAGAAAACCTCTGTGTATGTTGATTTTTTTGTTAGATGCGTACTATGTGTATGAGTAGTGGTATTATGTGCATGTGTATTGGTGGGTGGGTTAACAACCTCTTCCGTGTTACTGTTTTGAGTGCAAGAGAGCATGTATTCAAGATTCTTGGTGTTGATAGATGTCTCCCACTCTGTACCAGAGTGAGTTATTAGTAGAGGGTTGTTGGAGTACATGAAGCAATTGCTACACTGCCTCAAGGGACCCAAGCCAGTAAGGTTAGCAGGAGAAACAAGGGTGGCTCAACTGTCCATAATAATAGGTTGAAGACTGTTATCATTAAGGAGGCTTTTAAGGGTTTATCAAGGAGGACCTCGCTGGATGGATATTTCTGCCTGGGATTTTTTTTTTTTGTTTGTTTGTTTGGTAGTTTAATAGGTTTCAACTCACTAGCAGCATTTCTTTGCTTGGGAAAGTATTAAGGTTGAGGACTACACTAATGTGCAACAGTTGTATCTAAGGGAAAAACTGTTGAATTAATCTCTGTGGCTATGGCACACAATTGTACGGCACTGAGTGGTGCTGCACGACGTGCAATCTGCTCAAATGCAGAGCTTAAATACCAGAAGTTAAAAAACTTGAAAAAACGTTAAAAAGGTTCAAAAGGACAAATGAAGATGCTTACTCCAAGCCCTAAAACAACCACACTTCACCAGACAGGTTCCAGTCAGCACAATGCAAAAAGGCCCCTTTCAATTGAAAATGACCTTGAGAACTATTAGAAAAACAAAATATGCAAATTGATTGCTCTTAGCATAAATAGATCAATGCATTTGTATCAAGAGATGTTATACTACATGTGATGCCCCCACTTTTGGCCAGTGATCAAGGAGCGTGAATCCTCACCACTGGCACTGGAGAGGGACGTTCCGTTGGAACAAAAATGGATACACCCAGTATTTCCAGATGTAGCTCTCTGTAACAAGCACAATTTCCCTTAAGAGCACACAGGGAACACACTCATTCTGGGGTCTGAATTTTTCTATCTGTCTCCCTCCAGGTCCCCAGTAAGACTCCCCACTGGCATAACTATAGAGTTGGGACCTCAGCTGAGTGTCCAAGCCACGTTCTCTAGCACCCTCACTGTGAAACCAGTACTTTGTGTTTCTCCTCCAAACAGCTGACACAAACACACAGACACACACACACACACACACACACACACACACACACACACACACACACACACACACACACACACACAGTAGTTCCAGATGTAGCTCTCTGTAACCAGCACAATTTCCCTTAAGAGCACACAGGGCACACACTCATTCTGGGGTCTGAATTTTTCCATCTGTCTCCCTCCAGGTCCCCATTTAGACTCCCCACTGGCATAACTATAGAGTTGTCAGCTGAGTGTCCAAGCCACGTTCTCCAGCACCCTCACTGTGAAACCAGTACTTTGTGTTTCTCCTCCAAACAGCTGACACAAACACACGTGCACACACACACACACACACACACACACACACACACACACACACACACACACACACACACACACACACCTGGGAAAGGCTGGCACAGATTTACTACCTATGTCCCCTTCTGCCCAGACTGTAAGGTAGTTACACTGCCACCAGACGATCGAAAGACAGCTACTCTAAGTACTCTCAGAGATTAAAATATTTTCTAAAAGACCAGCCATAATGAAAAGTTTAACTATATTTAGTAATAAATAAGAAAAGAACATGAACATGCTAAATATATATTTACAGTAAACACCAGAGTTTCATCACAGGAAATATTAAAATAGCACAGATGAATAGATTCACACAAATACAGAAAAACAGTACTTAACTAATCTCACTATATTTTTCTGACTGATCTAAAGAATTACTATTCCTTGCTCACTAACTGGAGCAAGGCAATATGAAGTAGATGAGGGGTCCTTCTCTGTCAGGTTCCAAAAACAGACTGCAGTGAGACTCTAGTCACATCTAGTATTAGACATTATTTTTGTCCTATATTACAGAATGACATCACATACATCAGGTCATCTGACTTCTGGTTCCCATGCTCCCCCCATTGTTAGAAACTGCCAGGATTTATCACATATGTGTCAATAACATAAACATATAGAATTTGCTCAGATCTGTTGCAGCTTCTGGAAATCATAAAATAATATCAAACCTCCACCCTTCCAGAGTAGCAATTAGTTCACCCCAAAAACTATACAGACTAATGCAGACTTTTTGTCTCTGGCTGCACTGAGAACTTTAAGATACAATCTTTATGGTGTAAGCCAGGTAATTTAATTTCAAACTATTTTCAAAGTTGGGTGATTGAAATTAACCTCTTCTCTTCCAGTATCCTCTGTTAAAACATATACCTTTAAACAGTTACAATAATTCATGTATATTTCTTTTTTTGTCCAGAAGGGCACACTATTTGTACTTTTTAACATAAGCAGATTTACACATACCTTTTTCAACACAAGCATCTGTATAAATCAGTTTGATATACAAATGACGTATAATTCTTTACAAAATTCCAGCTAGCTGTGTTGGCATATATTACATGCCCACTGCCCTACTTCTCCTGGCATAGCTGGCAATACCTTGTATTGTGACATATCTCTCTTTTGAAGACTCAAGCTAGTTTCTCAAGTGATCATGGAGAAATGTTGCTTGAGAGGAATGGTCCTGTCTGAGAATACATTAACCCAATCTCTGTCTTAAGATCCTGTCTGCATTGGCATTGATGACCCTATTACAGTGCTGCACTATCATATATGCCTGCAACCCTACTCCACCTTAGTAACTTGACATTTTGCTAGCTGGCTCAATCTAGCCATAGATTACCCACAGACTTCTCATGCCTCTGACTGCAAATACTTAGCACAAGGGCCTCCCTATCATGGTAAGGCTTCATCATGTTAACATGGTACAATTTATGCCCCTGCCTCCTGCCTAGCAGTTCTACCATGTAATTAATATCACTGACCTTCCTTATCACTTTGAAGCGTCCCTCCCAAGCTGCCTGCAGCTTATTGTGCCTGACAGGAATGAGGACCATAACATGCTGTCCTACAGCATACTCTCATGCTCAAGCATTGCTGACATACCAGACCTTTTTCTGCTATTGGGCTCTTTCCAGGTTCTTCTGGGCCAACCCATGAGCTGTCTATGCTTTATCCCAAGGTTTAGGATATATGCCATAACAGACTTCTTGTGGGATTCACACTCACCCTCCCACTCATCACAAATCAAGTCTAAATGCCCATACAACAACTCAAAGGATGAAAAACTTGTGGCTTCCTGTGGAACCTCTCTGTATGCAACAGCAGATGGGGCAAATGTGTGTCTCACTCTCTCTTAAACTGGACTGGAAATGCCTGTAGCATTTATTTATTTATTTTATTTGACGTTTGTTGACCAGGATAGTCCAAATGAGCTTGTGCCATTTTTCAGGCACAGCCCAGGGAGAAAAGCTCCACAGTAGAAAATATACAATATGAAATTGCACAGTACAAATTAAATTAAATTTCACAGTACAAATTGAACAATACATTCACTGTACAAGATATATAAGTAACAAGAAAATAGCCAGTAAGTAATTAATTGTCCATTTGGTTATGCAAGTATAGTTATAGTACATACAAGTAAAGGATATTAGAATAAGGTCAAATAGTTGAGCATAGATGTACAAAAAAGAGATAGTTTGGCAGATGAGGCAATTCTAGTAGGAGGTGAGTAATAGGAAGGAGGGGAGAAGTAGAGTGAGGAATGCTGTAGGGTTCCTAATACAGGTATAGAGAGGTTGTAGTAGCAGTTACTTTGATGATTTAAGAGTGTGAGTGGAAATTAGAGAAGGGGCTTGAATAGGGAAAGGAGGTAGAGTCAGTTAACTGGGACAAGAAATCAGTAAGAAATGAAGATAAGTAGTTGAGAGTCAAAGTTGAATAAAGGAAATGAGAATAGATATAGAATTAATGTTGTAGAGGAAGAGGTGGGAAGGAGGGAGAAGGGAGAGGGATAAAGAAGAAAAGAGGATGATTTCAAGTGGGATGATTGCAGATAAATCTCCAGATGCTTTTTTAGGCAATTTCTAAGAGTTGTCTTGAAATCTTGAGAATGGGTAATCTTTCTAAGAGTCATAGGAAGCTTGTTCAATGAAAGGGAAGGAAGGTAGGTGTACAGGTTCTGTCCTAAATATTTTTTAGGTTTATGACTCTATAGGAGAAATTGTTCTGAGCTTCTAAGGGGAAGACAAGGGAGGAAATTTTGGGGCAGGAGGAAGGCTTGTTTAAGATGGAGTGGATGACAAGAAGTTGAGAATATAGGGGTTGGTTAAGAAACTCTAACCAGCTGACTGTATGGAGTGTGAGACAGTGGTAAGTTGGCAACAAATCTGGCAACTTTGTTGTATATGGTTTCAGGTGTGTATTGAAGAGAGGACTGTAAGTTAGTAAGGATTTCAGAGCAGCAGAAGAGGTAAGGGAGAAGATAAGCCTGGGTAAGTGAGATTCTGGAGTGGAGGATAAGGAACTTTTTGTTTCTATATAGTAGGTCATTTTGGTGAGTTTTCTTTATAATGTGGTTTATGTGAAGGTCAAATTTAAGTTGGTCATCAGTAATTACTCCAAGGAGCTTTGTGTGTGGTTTGGATGAGATAGTAGTGTTATTCAGGGAGGAGATGGTGAATGTGGCTTTAAAATGGCTGAGATATTTGGGAAGGAAAAGGAGGAGTTTTGTCCTATTAGGATTTAGGATGAGTTGGTTGTTAGTAAGCTAAGTTTCAGTGAGACTGTAAGAGATTTGTGTTAGGGTGAGCAGGTCAGATGGGTTTCATTAGTAGTGATGATTGTGGTGTCATCCACATACTGTATGAAGGTTGATTTAGGGCAGGATGTGTGTAGTTGATTAGTAAAAATGTTGAAGAAAAGGGGGCTTAGTATTGAGCCTTGTGGGACTCCCTTTTTTATTGGGATGAAGGGGGAAAGAGCAGAGAGACATTAAACAGCTTACTGTCTGTTAGTGAGGTGGCTGCAAAAACCAAGAGATAGTAGTAGGGAAGAGGTGGAGTTGAGAAAGTTTGGAGAGAAGGATGGAGTGTGAGACAGTGACAAAGGCTTTTGAGAGATTCAAGAAAAGGCAGGACACCCATTTATTATTGTCTCTGGCTAGAGAGATAGAGTTAGTAAAGGAGATGAGAGCAGTTGTGGTGCTGTGGTGGGGTCAGAAGCTGTGCTGGGCAGTAGTGATAACATTTTCCTGAGTGAGCTAAAACATGAGTTGCTTATGTACACAGTGCTCAAGAATTTTGCTGAGGGGAGAGAGTATGGCAATAGGGCAATAGCTGGAAAGTTCTACTGAGTCTCCACCTTTATAAATTGGTATTGTGTGGAATTTGTTCCAGAAAATAGTGACAGTGGATTTACTCATTGAGCGGCTAATGAGTATAAAGACTGGGTAAGCTATGGAATTGGCGGCAGCTTTTAGGAAGTGAGGTGGCAAGTTGTCTACAGATGGGGAACATGGTTTGAGTTTGAGGAGATGACTTTTAATGTAGCTGGTAGGTATGGGTTGTAGTGACTGAGGGCAGTTTCATAGTTGGAAAGTGGCTTGAGGTGAGGGTGGCTTGAGGTGAGGGATATTTTGGGTTGGATGTAGGGCTAAGTTTGCTGATGGTATCTATGAAATAGGCATTAAAGATGGAGGCAGTTTCCATAGGGTAAATTGTTTGGGCAGGGGTTTTGTGTTGATGGATTTCTGGGGTGGAGAATTTGATTGATGGTGTTCCACAACTTTTTGGGATTTTTAGGTTGAGTAGTCAGGGGTGTGTAGTAGAATTTTTTTTTTGTCAATGGTTATACACTTTTTGGCCAGATTACAGAGTTCCCTATATTTTTGGAGGTGTATGTGTGATTTTGACTTTATCCAGAGTTTCCATGTGGAGTGTCTGTTTTGTATGAGGGATAGGGTTGTTTTGTTGAGCCAGAGGGAAGAACAAAATTTTATTCTAACAGTCCTGGGAGACTAGGGAGTTTAGAGTGTGAAGAAAGATAGAGTTGAATTGGAGGTCTGCATTGTCAAGAGAGAGAGGTGATAGGGGAAGGTCCAGTCAGTGGCAGATAGGTAGTTGTTGAGAGTCTCAAGGTGAATGTTGGTTAGGTTATGGCAGGCAGGGATATTGAGTGGTGGTAGAGGTTAGAATGGGAGACAAGAATCCAGTCAAGAATAAAACTGGTGTTTGTGGTCTTGTGAAGAAAAGTGGGGGAGGAGATAAGTTGGGTATAGCAATAAAGGTGTATGCTGCTGGATGCAGAGTTAGAGTTGAAGATCAGCCAATTGATAGTAACATCACCTAGTATGATAGTTTTATTTGATATAGTGTTGGCAGTCCAGTGAAGAATCTGTTCTAGTGGGGAAATGTTATCACCAGGGGTTATATAGATAGCAGCTATTGTAAGGGTTTTATGGTTGTTTGGTTTACATTTAGCCAGGATTAGTTTGGCTGGGTGGAAAGAGGGGTGTGGATTTGTAAGGGGAGATAAGTTAAGGTGGTCTGAGTACATTATGACTACACCTCTCCCTTTTTGTGTGTTCTATCAAGGTGTAAGATGTAGCCAGGCTGGAGAAACTCTTTATCCGTGTAATGAGGTTTTAGCCATGTTTCAGAGATAGCGATTATGTTGGGGGAGTATTGGGCTATCCAGGAGTGAAATTCAGATGTTTATTTAAGGATGCTGTGTATGTCAACTGAGTAAAAGGAGAGATATTTGAAGTTGGGATTTGGTTTTTGTAGGAGTGCATGAGTTGTTGTGGTGGGAGTTGTTGAGTTGTAATTTGGGCCTGGGTTGGGATCATACCTCTCAACCTTTTAGAGCAAGAAATCTGGACAAAGTCATAAATAAAAGTGGGACAAAGGCCCAAAATAGGAACATTTTTTAAATATTTCTCTTACAAATTTAGAAAGTTAATAGAATAACAGGTTTTGCAGTAACATGAATTTTCTAAAGGGTATGAAGTCTGAAACTCAAATGTCAGCCATTATTTTCTAACTTCAATTTCTAATGATTTGCCACTAATTTGCCAGAAAACCACAATGTTATGAAAAATGGACATAAAATATGGGGCAAAAATCTGGACATTCTGTGAAAATCTGTACAGTTAAGAGGTATGTTTGTGATGAATATCACCTAAGAGCCTAACTGTGTTGCAGAGGTGGTATTAAGTGATGTAGAGAGGTATGGTGGGAGAGATTTCAATTTGTGTTTGTGATGGGGAAAGGTATTGAGTGTGAGTCTGATTTTGGGCATAGTGTGTTCACTGCATAGGGAGAGAGTAGGTGATATGGGACAGGAGTAGTGTCTGTTGGTGTATGAAGAAAAGGAGGATGTAGGGGAGTTTGGATGAGGGTGAAGTTGAGTGTGATAGGAGGTGAGGTAAGAGAGGAAAAGAAGGAGAAGGGTTAGGAGAAAATTGAGGACTATTGTGAAGAGTGTGGAGTAAGATATGGAGGGTGGAGTCTGGGCAAGTGGTAGAAGTAGAGTGGGTTTAATGTGGGGGAGGCAGGTAGGTCAAGAGAGTGTGGGTGGGTGTGATTAGTGTGTGTTTGGTCATGGGAGGGACCTGGGCTGAGAAGCTCAATCAGATTGGCTTATGTAGGGGTGTGGATGGGGTGGGGTAGAAGATGATTACCTATAAAGGAAGTTGTTGCAGGGGTGGGTGTGAATGAGGGTAGTGTTGGAGAGTGGAGTGAGCCCGAACACAATGAGGGAGAACGGAGCAGGATGAACCCACAAAGTGATTCCCGGTACTGAAAAAATAAAACTGTTCCCCCGGTACAACAGATGGGTTAAGACAGTAGTGGAAATTGCAGTTAGAGCCAAGAGGAGTAAGGAAGAGAACAGGAGAGAGAGAGAGAGCATTAATAGGGTAGAGACGGACAAGGAAAGGCAGAAAATAATAATCTGAGCATGAGCTGAGCATGGTCTTTAGTGTAGAGTTTAACCTCTCCACAAGGTCGTCTGGGATGGTAGGGGGTAGATTTTAAGTGCTTCACCCCGCAGTGTTTCCACAGACAAGCCAACACTCTGACAGGAAATTGGCACCTCTGTCAGTCAGTTTTTCTCTCAGGAAACCTATCCAGCTGAAAATCTCTAACAAAGCATTTGCCACCATCTCTGCCTCGATGGAGGACAAAGTCACTGCCTCAGGGTATCATAGCATAATCTACTACCACCAGGATATACTTATTCCCTGTGGAACTTGGGTTATTCAGAGGCCCCACAATATCTATAGCTACCCTCTGAAATGGCTCCTAAATCACAGGCAAAGCCATCAATTGAGCATTGACCTTGTCTCCTGCCTTGCCTATTTTTTGAGACTGCTCACAGATCCTGCAGTACCCTGTTACATCCCTTACACTCCCAGGCCAGTAAAAGTTCTGCATAATACCTCTGTTGGTATGCTTTGCTCCTATATGACTTGCAAAAGAAATGCCATGGGCTGTGGTTAGAAGTGCCAGAAGGTAGGCTCTAGGCACTACCAACTGCTGTGTCACCTCACTCTCTAGCCGTCCCTCAGGGGTCCACTTTCTATACACTAACCCTTTGTTCTAGTATACAGACTTCCCTTTTCCTTCAGAATCTGGCACCTCCCTATCAGTCTCCCTCAAGCTTCTCAGTGTAGGGTCTAAGATCTGAGCCTGTTTCAACTCTATCTTTGTAACTCTTCCCAGATCCCCTACCACAGGATGTCTGGTATCCACTGACAGGGGTGTCTTACTGTCAGCCTGTCTAAATCAACTCACTCTTGCCCTTGCAGTCACTTTGTTCAAGGGAACATCAGCACCTACCCGCAGCTGTGGCCCACCTTTAGGTTGACTGCTACAGGGTGGCTCCCTCCCTGAAATAGCCACCTCACCACCCCTTGCTTCAGGTGAAGGGTCTGTCTCAGTCTTGTCCAGGCTACCAGCTCCACATGCCTGTCTCCAGGCCTGATTGCATATAACTGCATGCACACAAGGTGCTGCATTAATAAAATTATTTCCTATCAAGACATCTGCAGGGATATCCTCAAACACACCTACTTGCTTGCTTTCTTTCCCATCCTCACAGTCAAGGTGAACCATGGCTATAGGCTTTTGGAACACGGTTCCTCCTAAAGTTCTGACTGAAGTGGACTGCCCAAGCAAGTGCTGCTCCTCTTTAACCATTGCAGGCTTCATAATCGTTATGTCAGAGGCTGTGTCTCTCTTAGCAGTGGCATGTTTTCCATTGAACAAATAGAAATTGTGGAGAACACACTAAAGATCTGCGTTCCAGACAACCACAGTAAAATCCTTTAAGAAAAAGTCCAATGCAGATCAACACTCTTTAAAGCACTTTAATAAAACGTAGTTTAAAACCATAAAGCCTTAAAAGTGAAACAATACATAAATCCAGTGATGAGCGCTTTCAGGCTCCTGCCCTTCATCAGATAATTTTCAACTGTTCCCAATTCTGCTTTTAACTAGATAAAGACCAACCACATTTCAGTATTGTACCCGCCTATTTTTTAGGGTGGGTTTCATAGGAATATACTCATTAAGCCCTGGATACCTATGTGCCTGAAGCTCTATTATCCACTTTGTTTCCTCCTTTTCAGTGTAGATTTTTATATCTCCCCTCTAAAACTCATATACATTCCAAATTGCCCTAAATTTAAATTGATGTCCCTCATTTTCTTTTACATGTCTGTACAAAGGATTATATTGATTCTTAGTTCTAATCGAAGATAAGTGTTGTAGGATCCTAACTTAAACATATTGTTTGTTTTTCCTACATAAAAGCAGGGACACTGCTGACATTCAGCTAAATAAACAATATATGTGGTCCTGCAAGTGGCTTTTGCCTTAAAATCAAACTTTTTTCCTGTGATCAGGTGTCTAAATTCAGTATCTTTATTAATGAACCCACATGCTTTGCATGAACCACATGATCTCGTACCTTCCTTGGTAATAAAGTATTTACCATTATTCCTTTCATGTCCCAGAATATCCTTAAGGTTCTTATTCTTTCTAAACCCAAAACTGGGTTGTTCTCCTACAATTCCTGATCGTCTATCATCCGTCTTCAGGATATTCCAACTTTTTCTTATTATATCGCATACACCATAAATATTGTTACTATAGGTGAATATAATTCTAGTAGTTGGCATTGCATTTCCTATATTGTTGTTACTATCTCATTACCACTTTGATTGCTTCTTAACAATGGGCCTATCTTCCCTCTTCTATATTCTCCTTTGTGACTAAATTCATTGCTAATTAACTTACTTTTATAACCCTTATTTAAAAAATGTTCCTCTAGTTTTTCTAACTCAGCTTCAAATACTGTCTTTTCCGTGCAGACCCTAGAAACTCTACTTATCTGCCCCTTTACTATATTCCTGAAGGTGTGTCTCGGATGCATACTATCATAGGTTAACAAACTATTTCTCCAACAATCCTTTCTATATAATGCTATCTTAAAACCTTCTCTGTCCTGCATTATTCTTACATCTAGAAAATCAATCTCTTTTCTAGAATAAGTAGCTGTAAACCGAACAAATTTTGTGGTTTCCTCTAAGTATGTTACGAATTGTAAAAGCTCCCTCTCATCACTCTGCCATAAAATAAAAATATCATCTAAAAAACGCCTGTATAGGGAATTTTTTCTTCTCCACATATTACTTTCCTTTAACACAAATTATCTTTCCCAGTAGGAGAGGACTAAGTTAGCATATGTATTTGCACAGGGGGTGTCCATGGCTACCCCCTGTGTTTGCTTATATACTTCATTTGAACAAAGAAATACATTATTTCTCAATACCAAGTCTAACATTTGAGCTATTAAATTTAATATTCTATCATCTGTGGTTCCTAAATTCATTAATAATGTGCATAATGCCTTTACTCCATATTCATTCTCAATAACCGTAAAAAGGTTATTTACATCCAATGTCACCATGACATACTCTCTTCTTTCTTTCCGCTTTTCTTCTTGCTCAAACTCTCCCAAAGTAGTTAAAAAATGACTGGCATCCTTCAGTATTTCTTCTACTTTCCCTATCCATGGTCTTAGAGTGTATTTAAGCCATATAGAGATGTTTTCAGTAACCCACCCCCTCCCTGACACTATAGGACCGAGGGGCAGATTTCTTAAATCCTTGTGTATTTTGGGCAGGGTTTTGAATAAGGGAATGGCCAGGTATTCAATCCATAGGAAGTTAAATAAATCTTCATGAATTAACCCTGTTTCCTTATGAACTTTCAAAATGTCCTTTACATCTTTCACTATATGATGTGCTGACAATGGAGAAATGGGGATATAGGTATCACCATTGGACAACAGCCGTCCCAATTTTTCATAATATTCATCCTTGTTCATAATAATCACCCCTCCTCCCTTGTCGGCTTGTTTTATTATCAAATTTGTGTTCCTTTGCAAATTATTTAAAGCCTGTCTCTTTGCCAATGTTAAATTGTAACATTTTTTATTTTTATCTTCCTTTAAATATGTCAATGCATCATTTTCACAACTTCTAAGAAACATTTGCAATGTAGAGTTAAACGGAGGTACAAAACTACTAGGTTGTCTCAGTGCATGTTGCTGTGGTTGGCTGTTACCATAAATCTGTCTCAACATAATGTTTTTAGCAAAAAACATCAAATCCATAACTATTTCACTAAAGCTACTTTCCTTACTGGGAACAAAAGTCATACCTTTATTTAATACATATAACTCATCATCATTAAGTATATAATTAGACACATTATAAACAATATTGTCACCAGCCAATTGGATGTTCTCCTTTTCTTGGCTCCTCTCTCTTCGCTGTGAGAGCACCTCCATTCCCCCTTCTTCTTGACTGGGGCTGGCAATTGAGCTAAAAAAACGTTCACTGTTATTGCCTGAAAGCTGTACTTTCAGTCTCGCCCCCCGATTCCACTCTCTGGCACTGTTAACAGCTACCTTCAATGGTTCTAGTGAAGGCATTAATTCATTACTCTTACTCTCTATATTGTCTCCGTTCTCCGAGACTAAAGATAAGCCACTTTCCTCTGTAAATAGCTTGCGTGTTTGTGCCATTGGAGTTCTCGTTACAACGTCTTCTGGTTGCTGTCCTCTTCTCTCAACATATGAATTCCCCTCTGAGCCTCCTTCTCTATGATTGATGTCATCATGCGTGACAGTACGAATATGTCCTTGGTGGACCCACCCACTGGCTGTTTCTCTAGTTACAGTTTGTGTTAAGATGGTTCTATCCTGTGCTTCTCCTCGATTATCCTTGGGCCAAATAAAGATATGTCCATTCATGAAATCTTTATAATCTCTTTGTAGCTTTCTAGCTTTCTGTTGTTGCAGTTTTTGATCAGTCATAGAGAACCCACAGTAAGTTTCATCCAGTCTTCTTGTAAATTTCTCCCCCTTAAATTCTGACTCCAATCTTTGTTGTAGAGATTCTATCTCTCTACTCAGCTGTTCTTCCTCCGGTGCAAAAGACTCAAGTAATAGTCTCATATATAAGAACCCGGTATCGATATTTATCATCTGCCATTTGGGCAAAAGTTCAGGATAGTGATCACCCTGGGAGGGCATGTAAAACACCCTCATGCCCCTCGGTACTATACCAAACTTCAAACAGGCTTCAAAAGGGTTCCTTTGCCATTGTAGCCTTTTGAGCTTGTTAACTTTTTTGATTAAAATAGGGGTTATAAAAGTAAGTTAATTAGTGATGAATTTAGCCACAAAGGAGAATATAGAAGAGGGAAGATGGGCCCATTGTTCAGAAGTAATCAAAGGGGTAATGAGATAGTTAGTAACAACAATACAGGAAATGCAATGCCAACTACTAGAATGATATTCACCTATAGTAACAATATTTATGGTGTATGCGATATAATAAGGAAAAATTGGAATATTGTGAAGACGGATGATAGACTATCAGGAATTGTAGGAGAACAACCCAGTTTTGGGTTTAGAAGGAATAAGAACCTTAAGGATATTCTGGGGCATGAAAGGAATAATGGTAAATACTTTATTACCAAGGAAGGTACGAGATCATGTGGTTCATGCAAAGCATGTGGGTTCATTAATAAAGATACTGAATTTAGACACCCAATCACAGGAAGAAAGTTTGATTTTAAGGCAAAAGCCACTTTCAGGACCACAGATATTATTTATTTAGCTGAATGTCAGCAGTGTCCCTGCTTCTATGTAGAAAAAACAAACAATATGTTTAAAGTTAGGATCCTACAACACTTATCTTCGATTAGAACTAAGAATCAAGATAATGCTTTGTACAGACATGTAAAAGAAAATGAGGGACGTCAATTTAAATTTAGGGTGATTTGGAATGTATATAAAAGTTTTAGAGGGGGAGATATAAAAAAACTACACCGAAAGGGAGGAAACAAAGTGGATAATAGAGCTTCAGGCACATAGGTATCCAGGGCTTAATGAGTATATTCCTATGAAACCCACCCTAAAAAATAGGCGGGTACAATATTGAAATGTGGTTGGTTGTTATCTAATTAAATGCAGAATTGGGAACAGTTGTAAATTATCTGATGAAGGGCAGGAGCCTGAAAGCGTTCTTCACTGGATTTATGTATTGTTTCATTGTTAAGGTTTTATGGTTTTAAACTACATTTTATTAAAGTGCTTTAAAGAGTGTTGATCTGCATTGGACTTTTTCTTAAAGGATGTTTTCCATTGAGTAAGATCAGATATAAACTCTGGTGATAATTTGGTACCCTGTTGTCCCCATACAGCTTACCACTTGCATACTGTTATTCCCATTTGCTGGCTCCCCCACCTTTTGTTGCCCACCTTGCCTCTGTGGACATCTATATGATACATGGCCCCACTGGTTACATTTAAAACATTTAATCCTTGATACTGGCCATGTACCTGAACTAGTGGCTTCCCCTGTTTCTAGTGGACTCTGTTGGGGTGGTTTAGGCTGCTCACAATGGGTTCCCTTGTATATAACTGCAGCACTGGGTATCCCTTTCCTGTGCAGTGATGCCCTGCTTGCCAGTAGATATCCCATTTTTCCCTAGCTCACTTGCAGAGCTATACTCTCGGTCTTCCAACCAGATTCTCATGTCCTCAGGCAAAGTGCTAAAGGCTTGTTCCCTCACCAAAAGGTCTACCAGCCATTCAAAAGTGGTGACCTGACACTCACTCACCCACCTATGAAAATAAGTGCTTAACTCAGCAACATAATCACACAAACTTTCATCTGCCTTGCACCTATACTCACAAAACATTTTTCTGTAAGCTTCAGGTGTTAACTTAAAACATTCAAGTAAAAATTTCCTTACTGTATCATAGGTTAAACAATCAATATCAGACAATTTGAAACAGCAGTTACAGCTTTACCATGGATTAAGGAGGTCAGGAACCGTACCCAGACATACTCTTTCAAAAATATGAATACAACTATCAAAATTATCACCATCTGTATATTATGGAAGAAATTTACTGATCTTTATTGCTTCTAGGGTTTAGTTACTCAGCATCTCCATCTCATTTTGCCACTGCTTCTCATTTCCTTCAGCCTCAAAATGCCTCAGTGTCTCATTCTGGTAGTTTGACCAACAGCTAGGCTTTCAGGAGCTGTTAGAGCTGTCACCAAATATATAACTACTCTCAGAGATTAAAATATTCTCTAAAAGACCAGCCACAGTGAAAAGTTTAAATATATTTAATAAGAAATAAGAAAAGAACATGAAAATACTAAATATCTATTTACAGTAAACACCAGAGTTTCAACTACAGGAAATATTAAAATCACACAGATGAATAGATTCACACACACACACACACACACACACACACACACACACACACACACACACACACACACACACACACACACACACACACACACACACACACACACACACACACACACACACACACACACACACACACACACACACAGAAAAACAGAACTAATCTCACTATATTTTCTTGGTTGATCTAAAGAATTACTATTCCTTGTTCACTTACTAGAGCAAGTCAAGTTTAAGTAGGTGAGGATTCCTTCTCTGTCAGGTTCTAAAAACAGACTGCAGTGAGACTTCAATCTCATTTAGTATTAAACTTAATTTTTGTCCTAGATTGGATAATGATCATATAATCATATAATATAATAATATACATCTTGTCATCTAGCTTCTGGTTGCCATGCTCCCCCCATTGTTAGAAACTGCCAGAATTTAGTACATTTGTGTCAATAATACACACACACACAGAGTTTTGTTCAGATCTGTTGCAACTTCTGGAAGTCATAAAACAATTTCAACCTCCACCGTTCCAGAATAGCAATTACTTCACCCCAAAGACAATACAGAAAGCTTTGTAGTACAGACTTTTTGTTTCTGGCTGCCTTGAGAATTGCAAGATGCAATATTTATGGCCTAAGACACGGCATTTAATTTCAAACTATTTTCAAAGTCAGGCAGATTATTAGCCTCTTTTCTTCCAGTATCTTCAGTTAAAACATATGCATTTAAACAGTTACAATAATGCATGCATATTTCTTTTTCTGTCAAGTAGAGCACACTGTTGGTACATTTTTAATACAAGCAGCTTTACAAGTACCCTTTTCAAGACAAGCATCTGTACAAATCAGTTTGATATACAAATGACAGATAATTCTTTACAAAATTCCAGCTAGCTGTGCTGGTATATGTAACATGTCCACTGCCCCACTTCTCCTGGCATAGCTGGGAAGGCATCACATTGTCACACTACAATCTAGAAATATATGGGAAATGCCAGTTTCACTCTGCTATGAGTTCCATTTTAGCTATCATATTTAGTATATGTACATTAATCTTCATACACTTTGACATGCATTACTGAATAAGAGCCTGAGACACAAATGTCAATTTCATTATGTTGTACAACAGACTTTTAGGGTACAAAGTAAGTTTCACACAAAACAATTCAGGAGAGAATAATCATCTCCTTTAATGTAGAGAACACATGCATGTGGAAGACTAGGAAATCAAGGTCCTGTCTCTGTGAGCTATGTAAAGCATGAATATTATATACTAATTGTGACTAAATGCAACATTATTGTAACAATTAAAATATAGCCACTGACCAATCAAAATGAACAACACAGCATTAATTTTGCTAAATAAGATCTCCTGACTTTCTATCTGTGCCTTTCCATATTAGGCACAGATTCTGAATTTCAAAAAAAAGTTTTCTGCACTTGCCATGTTTTGTGTTGGCAGGAAGACTGCGGTGGTGGTGCTGCAGTACCGTTGTCACCTCACAGTTAGACGTTGTCCTATTCGATTCTCAGCTAGAGCGTCTTCTGTGTGGAGACATGCGTGAACGGGCGTACCTTCGTTGAAGGTTGTGCATCAGGGCTGGCAGCACAGCACGTAAAAATCTACTGCCAATCATTAGTGGACTGGAGTTCCACTGTGGCGACCCCTAACCGGGAAAAGCCAAAAGACACAACAACAGACTAAAACACTCCAGGAATCCATCTTGACATACAAATGTATTTAAACTACAGACACTGACAATTTTTCTTTTATTTTTACTTCTCCCTTCACATTTCTGATGCTATGAATCCTTACTCAAACTATGTATTTTTATGACTTGTCAATGGCTACAGGTTTTCAGATGGACTGACATTCTTTTATTTGCTATCAGATATTCTTCAATGTAGTTTCTTTCTGTCCTTGCCATGCACAATGTTTATGCATTCATTTTACAAATATGGTCTTATTAGCAATAAAACATTGATATGTTTCAATGGAATAAAAGAGAGTTTGAGCAAATTTCAGTCCCATGTTCCTCCTTAAACAAATTATCATATAATCCCCTAAAATCTTGTAACACTATGTTTTCATCATTCTCCTCACTAGAACTGCTAACAGATGAGGTCAATGACAACAGTCCATGTTTATGTAATGTGATGCTTTTTCTAGATTCCAGAAGTTTTAAATCAAGGTTTTAATAAATCCTAATAACAAGATAATGATAGCAATTAGCATAACAATTTAAAAATACATCTTCCCCAAACAGAAAAGAGATTGGTGAACCATGCTCACTAAGAACTGTCAGCTTCTTTAGCATGAGACAGTTCAGCAACTTTTTGAATAATTTCAAGGTGAATGGAATGGCACCAGTATTATCAGGAATAAATTACTGAGCAGAAATCCATTTTAATGAGTGACACACACACACACACACACACACACACACACACACACACACACACACACACACACACACACACACACACACATTCTTTAGAAGCAAGGGTAAAGTCAGGGGCCATTCTGTTTTGCAACATCACACTGCACATGGCAGTCATTTCAAAAGTAATCAGATAAATTGACTCAAAAGTTACATTACTTGATATTTCTAAAAGCTTAAATAGTTTACAGTCTCCAGATAGATTTGACTGCTCCATAAACAGGTACAATTCCTGCTCCACAAATAACACCATTATTAAGATCCATGTGAGATAATCCTTTATAAGAAGTCTTTTGAACATCATGATGATAACCCCAAGAAACATCAATTTTCCCAGTAGGATTTGGAATGTCTTTTGTATCTCTCCTGCAATGAAAATTGCAAATCTTTCCATCAGGTAATGTCTGAACTATGAAATACTGTATGAAGGTCTGTATCAGTCCCAGGTATTGGAGTGACTTGAATACCCTCATCATGTGCAGTAGTTATATGTGTACAAACCCAATGGTCACTAACATTGAGTCTTGGCATATGTGTATAAAACAGCAGAATAAGTATTACATTTAAGATACAAATCAGGTGCTCTAGATACAATACTGACCAAGTGACTTTCCCTAGTTCTAGCAATATACTTATCTCTAATAAATATGGCTTGTATACTTACAGTTTTGATGGGTGCAGATGGCAATGTAATCACAGTTCCAGATGAAAAAAGGAGATGGAATAAAATAATGATGAAATCACAGTAGCTGTTCTGATAATAGGTCCACATGAAAACTGAGTATGTTGGGTCTGGAGAGGATTTTGAAGAAACTGTACACATGGATGCTGAAGTGCTCAGTTATAGTTCACATTTATTTACTTTATTTATTTAATATTTGTTGACCAGGAAAGTCTGACTTGGACAGAGCCTATTTTCAGAGAAGGCCTGGGGAGAAACTCTCCACATGCATGTCTTTGGAATTTTGGAGGAAACCAGAGTACCTGGAGGAATCTCACACTAATGCAGGGAGGACATGCAGACTCTGCACAGAAGGCACCACAGCCGAGAATCAAACTGGAGAACCTCTTGCTGTGAGGCAACAATGTTAACCGCTGCACCACTGCACCACCCATGAAGCTGATTTCCAAGTAAACTCCAACCAAAAGTGCTGGTTGTATATGATTCCACAAATGATTTTAGTGGCTGGATGTAGTGCTTAGTCCACTGTCCAAAAAGCATGATGAATCCTCAATGTTTGCTTCAGAAGCAGGGCAAAATAATACCAATGAAGAAGAAGGAAAATCATTAAGTTTTACCTCTGACCAAGATTATGTTAGAGTCATTTGATTTCAACTCTAGATTTGATTTGATTTGCAAATCACTCAGTTTCACCACTGTGTTTGGTTCAGATGGCATAGTGAAGAAGTCTTTATCTTCATCTCTGGATGCAATGCTATCCCTGAATTTTCATTTGGTATGATTTGCAATAGGCTTGGCTGAGTTATGAGGGATGGCATCTCAGCAGCACTCATCACAAGGGAGGGTCTTCTTGATGTGTGACACATAGATCCTGGTGGGTAATCCTTTGTATCAGATGGCAGTGGCAGGTGTAAGCTAACCCAAGTAGGGTGCTTTCCATCTGGGTTGCAAATAACATTTTCAGGAAAATTACTTGAAGTAGAGGAAGTCTCCAGGTTATAATACAAGGTGATCATTTATCGTAGGCTGCTTTAAAGCTGCAGCACAGTATGGTGATAGCACTGGAAAACAAAACACAAAGACTTGCAATATAGAAAAAGAGATCCATTTACGTTTTGTAAGGAGAGGGTTAGCAGGCATTCTCATAGGTCTGTCCATGAGAATTTCATGAGGTAAAAATTTTCTAGTAGCACTAACTGCACTTCCCATAAATAAAAGTAAAGGTAAATTTCTGGCCACTTAAGACTGGTTTCCTAACACAATTTAGCAAGATTAGTCTTTATAGTCTGATTTGCCTGCTCTGCAGTTCCTGATATTTGTGACCTATATGGACAGTGTTATTGCATTTTGATATTCAATGTTTTATTAATCTGCTGTATTACTTGATAGTAAAATATGTTCCCTGATCTGACCGGATAAAATAAAGGGCAACAAATCTGGGGATAAAATCATGAATAAAATTTCTAGCTACTGTTGTAACATAATTTCGTGCATATGGATATGCCTCTATCCATCAAGAAAAAAAAATCAATCAAAACAAGTATGTACTTCAGCTTTTGCATTTGTGTGAGTTCACTAAAGTCCCACTGAATGGTACAAAATGGCCCCCACATTTTTTCAGGTTTTGCACGGGTGCTGGAACAGTCTTCCTGAATAGAATAGGACATTGCAGCTTCTCTTGCTACCATATCTGCAAAACTAATATCTCTAGAGTTATAACAATTGTCATCTTTATGTGTGGCACTTTTCATCACAGGTAGTTCTTTTGGTAACAATAATGCATTCAGTACTTCATGAACAAAATCAGTATTTTTAATGGCTGTCCATGATGAAGTCAAATACCCTCTTTCTCTCCGATGTGCCCCAGAATCATAAACTACCCCATAAGTATAATATGAGTCTGTTAAAACAGTGACAGTTTTATTCTTTGCCAGCCTACAGGCTTCTGTAATAGCCATGGTTTCAGCTATTTGAGCAGACACATTTTTATTTAATTATCCTATTAAAATTCTATTTTGGATAAAAACAGGAAAAAGCTGATGCTAATATCCCATTTTCTCTTCAAACACAGGAGCCATCAATGAAAAGGAGCAATTCAGAATATGGTAACAAAACATCTTTTAAGTCTTATCCTGGAGGAAGCACAGAGTTAACTGCAACAACACAATTATGTGGCTTTACTGGGTCTGTATTATTTCATCAAAACTCCAATTCCACGAATACCTATTCATTGACCCCTAGTCAGCGAACTACCCTTTTATCGAATGCACAAATCAGTGAACATTTTCCCAGGTAACTAATTTAGTAGGCCAACCTCCTGAGTGAAACACACTGCAGTATAACAAAACCCACCCCCCACTTATATATACCAACTTCGAGATCGCACTACAAAAGGAAAAAGGACAAATTTCTAAATGTTGGCCAACTCAGTGTTCTGGGAAAAATCTTAGCTGATTTGAATGTTCGAGAAAAGGACGTTCGCTAAATAGGGGTCGATGAATAGGTATTCGCAGTGGGAATTAAAGAAGCAGGGTTAAGTGGTGGGCATTGAATAATCGACAATGAAGTGTTATTAAGGACTGACAATTCATATTTAGACAATCATGCTGCAGATGAACACTGTGTCTTTGTTTTCAGCAATAATGCTTCTAAAGAATGCAGAACTGCCACGTAGGTCTTGTGCTTGAGAGTCAGGACAGCAACCATTTCTATTCAGCATGTCATTGTGGCCACCAGCCTATGACAGTGGGATAGGCTGCTGCTACTGGATTAAGATTTGTGCTGAAATAAGCAATAGGTCTAAAACCATCATTTCAACACTGTGTTAATAACCTAATGTAACTCTTTTTTTCTTTCACAGCAAAACAAGAACAATCTTTTACAATAATCTAGTAATCCAAGTGCAGGAGGATTTAAAAGTAGGGTTTTTACTTAAAAGCTTGTTCATGGTGGTCTTGCCAGGGTAAAGGTTCAGAGGTATATTTTTTAATAAGTCTGGTAATAGCTTTTCTACATCTGCAAAGTTAGAAATCAACTGTTGAAAATAACCTACCAGTCCCAGAAAGCACATAACTGTTTTAATGCAGTGGCATGTGGTACAACTTGTATTGCAGCAATGTGTGAAGGCAAAATCTACTTTGAACCTTTTGAAATAAGTTGTCCTAAGTATTGAACAGTTTGACCTTGTTGACTTTAAATCACAATTCTGCCAGTTTTATTAGAGGAAAGATAGTATCCTGCTTGCAGTTGTGAAGAGCTGTGGAAGCTAACAATAAGTCATCTACTTACTAAATTAGAATAGAGCCATGTGGAAGTTTGATTTTTGTCTAATTGCTTTTTTTTTACTTCTGTAGAGAAAAGTGTAAATGAGTCAACATAGCCTTGAGATAATCTAGTCCAAGTGTACTGTTGTCCTTCATATGTACATGCATATAGACACTGGCTATCTGGGTATATAGGAATTGAAAAGAAAGGAGAAGAAATACTTATAACTGAAAAGGTTGTTGCAGTTGATGGGATAAAACTCACTATTGTAGCAGGGTTAGGGACTAGAGGAAAAATTGGTACTACAACTGCATTAACTCTTATAAATCTTGTATAAATCTATAAGTGTTATTTCCTGGTTTCTTGACTGGGAGGTAAAGTGGGTTACACTGACTTTGCATCAGAAATGCAGGACTAATATGTTTGATTCCTTTCTCTGCATCAGCAGACAAGGGATATTCAATTATCACAGGCAGGTGCTCACAAGGTTTTAAGATTATCTACACAGATTCTGAATCCTCTATGAGTCTTACCTCATTTTCACAGTTAGTACAAAATTGTGGCAGGGCTAATACTAGTCTTTCCAACCTGACAGTGATTGAAATTTGCTATGATGTTAAAAACAGCAAAAAGGGTATCTCATCTACTCAAATATTTGTAGAATACAATCCTAAAGACTCATTTAAAATGTTAAGAGAAAACACTTTCGGTGGTACAATAAATTGCACATCTTAATTTACATAACAAATCTCTAGCTAAAAGATTTAAAGGGGCAGCATTTCCTACAAAGAAAGTGTGTTGTTCTTTTAGGGGACCAATTTGAATAGGGATAGGTTTTGTCTGTGTGTGGTCTAAAGGAACTCTGGACACCAACTTCACAGACTGTTTTGGTGGAAAGTGGGGGATTTTCAACATTTGCTGAGGTAATCATAGATTTAGTTGTTTTTGCATCAATGAGAAAAGGGAGAGATTAATTTTGTACTGTAATACTGACAAAAGATATTTCTTGGTCAACTGGTACTAAATGAAATAGCTTACTAAAGTATAAGCATTTTGGAGTGAAAGTAATTTGTGAGAGGATGGAAACTGTGCTACAGTAGGTTTTTTGGTCTAGATGATTAAGACTCTTCCCCTTGTAAGTTAGACTTTTCATAGAGTTGGGAGCCAGCTATTGAGGTCAGCAGATGTACAGACCTTATATTTCTTACAGGGTGTATGTCATCTTGCAACTGCACTCCAAAGATATACAAAATACAACACAAAATACAAATGGGCCTCCTTAGTACAAGATGCCATGTTGTGGCACACAAGCTTGTCAGTGCTGCATATTGGCATTTTTGTGAATCAATCTCTGAGGTAGGTTTCCATAATGTGGCACACAGGCTTGGTGATGAATATCAAAACTAGTGTGACTGGATATCTGTGACACTGTGTTGGTGATGTGGTGCAAAGACTTGTCACAGTACTGCATTATAAGCAAAGTCTGCTAACTGTCATGCAGAGACTTGCTGCAATGCAGCACTGTCACGAAAAGCTATTTTCTGGGAAGTGGCACTCCAAAAACCAGTCTGTGTGACATGGCCATCTTTTTAATGTATTGCAAACAAAAGACCAGTGTTCATCAAAAGAACAGTACTTTTCCGTTAAACCCCTACCATGCGTTTTCAGTCCCAGATCGGTGTGTCATGCCTTATTCCTCAGCGAGCTGTGCAGATCTTTCAGACCCGTGGACTTTTCAAAGTTTATTTTTCTAATAAGTTAAAATCATTTTCTTTCTACTGGTTGATTATGTAGTCTGTCCTGCAAAAATGTCAAGTTTTACTATGAGATTATCTTACTCTCAGCGTAGGAGAAGATGACACTACACAGAAGAAATTTATCATCCATGTCAGAAAGGTACCGTCTCTACACATGCAAAGGAAAGATGTAAGATAGGAAACATTACGAATATTATACATAAAACCACACAAACATATCCCTAATATTCAGGGCACCACCTGATTCTGGATAAAACATTTGTCCTATTGCTCCATTTCATTCATTCATGCTATAAAAGTGGTAGTTTTCAGCTAACAAGTAATACACTTTACCATCACTTCTTACTTTAGAAAGAGAATATTAAATTTAAACGTCTTTATTCTACCAACTTTGTAAGTCAACTGTAACAATATTTGAAAGTGTTCTATTTTTCTCTTTAACCAAGATCCTGAAATGTGTTATGCTGCAAACCATAGCTCTCACGTTAGTGGGACAAAAGCCCAAAATTAGGGCAACTGTTAAAATGCTACAAAAATTAACAGAACAAAAGGTTTTGCATCAGCATGCCCTTTCTGCACAAGGTGAAGTAAAAAAAAAGTCTACTAACTGTAATCTCTCAGTGACTTAAAACACACACACACACACTACAACAGCTGGCACAAAAGAATAAGGCAAAATCAGGGGTAGTTGAGAGGAATGTTGCACCTGTTTTCGGCTTGCATTTTTTATACGAGCTATCAAAAGTAAAAATCCCGGTATTCTGAAACGAACATCTCAGGATTTTGTTCAAAATAGTGTAAAACCTCAATTCCGTGATTAATACAGCTGTCGGGATTGAAAATAACATAAAAAATATGCACCCCCTGTGAAGCAAAGTATACCTTTGGCTTACATTAAGTCAGCCACACTCTCTTACCACCCTCTAACAGTTCTCAAGACCTGAGCAAATCATCGTTTTTTCCTGGTGTAATAAGCCACTCAATGAGAGCGGTCACATTTATTTACACACGTGAATCTGATATTAAAACTGTGTGCGCATAGTTTATAGACACAGTAGGAAACTTAATAAAATAATTAGATAATGGTAATTGTGGTGCCGATACGAAGCCCTGGGGAAAGGAACAGGGAGAGGCACACCAGTCTAGGTCCCAAGATGCATGGTAGGGGTTTAACGGAAAAGTTAACAAGTTAAAGTTAAAAGTTAACAATGGCATTAAATGACCTGAACCTTTGACTTGAGGGAGGGGTCTAATAAGGCTGCACTGTGTACCATTGTGCTGTAACATGACCTATAACTTTTAGGGGGGATAGCTCCTGTGTGCACAACTTATAAATGCCCGGCTATACCACCAAAGCTGATGGACCGAGTTCTAAACAGTCAGGGAAATGGATATGGTTGCATTTTGCCTCACATAGGTACCTTTACAGACATTATCCTCTAATGCAGTGTGCCTTCTTGTCACTCTTGACTCTTTCACTTCTCTACCTTTTGTACCACAGTAGTCCTGATTATATGTAGATGTGGCTTCCATGTTCACCACAGTAAACACCCTGTGAAACTGCAGTCAGAAATCCAACAATTACATTCAATTAACCTGCATTTCAGCCAAGTGACATTTTTGAGCACTAGCCATTGGACATCTTGTAAGACACCTCAGAGTTATAAATATAGCTTAGAATTTGATGTGCAGTATCACTTCAACAACCCACATACCATGAAGATAATCAGTGTCTGTCCACATAATATGCCATTGAGCATATATCTTTCATACCCAGGCAGTGTCTGCAAATAGTCATTTGTGATAAGTGTAGTAATCTGGTAAACAAATGTAAAATAAAATATCTAACTGATGTCTCCAGAGTGAGACTATTAATAACCATTTTCCTAATGATATGTTTAACATTAGTCAAAAATGTAGTGTAAGTACATCCAGGAGGCAAGACAAGGCCAAAGTCAACATTTGACAATAAAATGGGAACATTCAAATTGTTTCCAGAAATGAGATAAATTGGGATTTGTCTCACCTTTTCTGGAAGAGAGTTCTAGAGGGCAGGAATTATTTTATAAACTGTATTTTTCAACTGATAATTCAAAGGGTAGCCTGATAAATTGTAAGACATGATTATTATATTTTTTAAGTGAATGATCTGTAGCATGAATTTATAATTTGCTAAGAAGAGGTGAACAATAGGATTCATGAAGATGCTTAAAAGTTAATGAATTTAGAAGAAAATAAAGTCTGTCAGTAATAGACATCCAATTGCCTTTTTGTATTGAAATGCAATGACATTCATTGTTGTGGGTCAAATGGATAAATCTGAGTATTTTGTTTTGTTGCTGTTTGCAAAATTGTGGTGTTAAAAGACAGACTGAGTGCAAAAATAGGAAGGACATATTCCTGAGATGAGATGGAAATGTTTAGCTTGATGGCTCTTTTGGCATCTTTAATAAGAAGGTTGGAGATTTCATATGTATATTTTTATTGGCGTAATACTTTATGTGCTTGTTGTTTGACACGTGGTTTTAAAAAGAGGGTTTTGTCAATGAGTATCTTTGCAGAGTGACTCTGGTTAGGTGTTAGACAACTGGATGGAAGATCGGGATTTGTGCAACATTTTGCAGTACCTGATTGCATGACCTTAGATTTTTGTATATTTTTTCATTTGTATTTTGTGAGCCAGTTCAAGAGTAAACAGAACAATACATGGAAATCAGTTAGGACTATATTTTCTGCATAAAGTAAAAGATTAATGAAAGGTAGCTAGCAAAAAATGCCATACTTCCAGTAAATACTGAAACGTGAAGGAGTCCATGGACAGAACCTTGTATTCCATATGAAAACATACAAGGATTAGAGATATTTTATTATGAAGAGACAATAAAACATGTATTTATAAGTTAGTTTCTGAACCATGACATACTTTAGCAGAAGATCCGCAAGTCTTAAGCTTTTGTAGAAGGAGGTCATGGTTTGTGATATGAATACCACTGTTTAAATGTGGAAATAAATGTCCAATACAGAGGTCACATTCCATGTTATATCAATACCTCTGTTTAAATGTAGAAATAAATGTCCGGTACAGAGGTCATGTTCCATGTTAGTAATAATATGATCTGTCTGGGAATACCGATATGATCTGACTCAGTACTGATGGATCTGCTGCACATCAGTAGTCAAATGCCATTAGAAGTACTTTGTCTAGGGATCTAAACCTCTTCTGTAATGTCAACAGAATGATTTGTAGGGACAGTTATATCTTGCAGAGTATACTGCTGCTTTGGAACAGACTATGCACATAAAACAAAGGTCATCCCTGTCAATATTCAAGTACAACTTGGATCTATGAAGGGAAAAAGAAGATTGACCCAGGACTGCCCCCTGTGCTACTAATGCACAGAGGCAGCTCCTAAGTGTCTTATCCCCTTTATGGGTTCTCTCAGATTTTCTATGGTTATGATCCCAATGCAAAATTACTGACCATAAGCTGGGTCAGTCTAATCTAACATCAAATGAGATTCAAGCACCAAAAGTGAAATTGGTTAGGCTTAAAATGACATGCAAGGCCAGCTAGCCTAATAGTTGCCTATGAATCTAATAGTCAGATGTAATTATGGTATATACTCATCTAAAGGCATGCTGCTGGTCAAAGAGTATAGCATAGTTTTGAATGTATTTTAAAGAGTTGCTAAAAATACTTTTTTCCAGACTCTTAGCAAGAGGATATAGATGTAGGCAAAATTACATTTGGAGAAGTAGGGTTGTTGACTTTAGATGTGCGTGCGTGTGTGTGTGTGTGTGTGTGTGTGTGTGTGTGTGTGTGTGTGTGTGTCTGGGGGGGGGTGATGACCCAGTGTTATAAGCCATGTGGAAGCATGTCAGTGGCTAAGGTGAGTTTGAATATAAAGTAATGGCCTGCTCAGGTATTTGAAGCCATAGTTAGCAAATCTTGGATGACAGACATGGAAAAAACATTTGTAGTTCTACCACTAGTTTAAGGGGGATAGATGTGAAACAAAAAAGAAGCTTCTCATAAGCACGTAAGGATAAGTGGGAGCTCTGTGAATAAGATTGCTTAGGTTGAGACTAGGTAGGGAGATTCTTTTTTTGTAACTTTAAGAAATTTCTGACTGAACAAATGTGCTTTGTAGTACACCAGGAACAAATGGGAGTTCCTAGGTGAGAATGTTAGGTAATATGTGGTATAATTCTCTGGCTCCATTGGTTTTAGTCTAGTATTTCATCTTAGATGGAGACAATGCTTCTAGGTAGTGATATTATTTGAGCTACTTTTCCATAATTTGTAAACATTCTCATTTTCTCTACTGTGCAAATCATTGTTTATCCAGTGAGCATTATAGGTTCTTTGTTTTATTTGTTTTTTCATTTATTTCCATTTTACATTTGATAAGTATAAAGATTCCTCTTTGCATAATGCATAGCCAGTTTCGGTGAACATCAGAGAATAAATTTTATAAACAGAAAATTTTGAAAAATGTATGCATTTAAGTTAAGGGATACAGTATAATGTTCTTAAACAGTAAGAAATATATTGCAATATGTGAAATATTAATGTCATTTAAAATATCAAGAAAAATAAACATACTATGAATAAGGCATAAAATAGCATATCAGAGCTACTTTACATATTGGAATACACGATAGCTACTTAGAAAACAGTGGCTGGAATTCACAGAGAGCCAATACATCTCCACGCAGTGCTAGCACCCACAAAATCCACATCCACAGAAAGTTTGTGGCAAGGAATTACTTGCAGATATATGTGCCTTCTAATAGCATGGCTATTCTTGTGAATAAATTAAAAGAGATTAACACTACAAAGGCAAAACCATGTTGGACTCAAAGTTCCCTATGTAACAGATACTGGATGAAATATAACATTGC
Source organism: Protopterus annectens (assembly GCF_019279795.1). NCBI lineage: Eukaryota > Metazoa > Chordata > Ceratodontiformes > Protopteridae > Protopterus > Protopterus annectens. Next base: position 281,296,378 of record NC_056732.1, on the reverse strand, counting down.
TCTTATTTTGAGTTCTGTAGACTTCTGTATATAATACAATGAATCTTGTATGTAAACAGCCCAAGAAACATTGTAAAGCTAAGTGCCATACAGTAACAGAAACTAACACATAGTGCCACATAAAAGTGTGAACTACAGGCTGTTATATATTACCGTAGGTAGTTAAGAACATGTGGTCACTCTGTTCAAACAGCATGATGGGATACACAAAGGCTACATGGGAAAGCAGAAAAGTGGAGCAGAACAAACAGAAGAAAACACACAAGAAGTACCAAGAGGGCAGTGGAAGAATGAGGGGGGGCAAGTTTCCTTTTTTTTGTGGAAAAAGGGCCCCTTTGTAATATTAAGGGAGCTGGGTTCATGTGTAAGGTACACAAAGACAAGCTAGTAAGAAAAGCAGGTAGGGAAAAGTGGTTTAGGCAAATGTACAAACATTAAACAGTCCAAATAAACAGGAGTTGTTGATCATGCATAAGATAGGCTGAATGAGGTATAGACCGTCATACAGAGGGTTAAAATATGGTGATGGGGAAGGTTGGGCAATGCATATGGTATGCAGTAAGATACACAAGAAAGGGGTCACAGCATGAAGGGGATAGGGTAAAGTGCTGTTATGGTGATGATTCAGGATAGCTCTGAGGAGAACCTGTCCAGAAACATTTTCTTGGTCATGATCTTCGTGGCCAGTACTATTAGCCAGGTGACCATCTGGTGGACTAAAGGTGGGAACCTATTGGTTGAGTGAATCAGCCATTCAGTTATCCAGCTCATTGTGCACAGACAGCAGCAGATGATGGCATGAGAGGACAGGGGACAGATAAAGGTTGCCTTCTAGAAAGGTGTCTTCAAATTCCTCTTGAGAGGGAGTCTTGTATCCCCTACTACATATGTTACCAGCTGCAGCACTAGGTGTCTTTGGGAACCATAGCAGAAACTGGTCTTCCTTCATCATGCTCCACATGCTTCTGGATTGGGATAGTAATAGAGACCAAGTGAAGAGTATGACAACAGATGAATGCGTAACGTGGCAGAAAACACTGTGTGCACCGGAAATGGTAACAGAAGCATACTCACCATGCCATGATGAGAGGTTGGGAATTCTAACCAAGAGACAAGGCTTCATCAAGATGTCTGGATCATAGACATGTTGGACTTTATTTACATCTTGAGGTATTACTCTTCAGCCTCAAGTACTTAGAATGAAAACTACAGATGCACTGTCATTTCTGTCATTAGGTTATCACATATTGAAATTAGGTTATCACATATTGAAAATAAATATTTACTTTCTCTATGCAACTGAGATGTTGTTTATTTGTAATCAGATCATTTTTAAATCTAAAGAGTTTTGTTAATTAATAAAAGTTGTGTCTGATATCTTATTTTTTCTAGTGAAATCTGTCCTTCAAGCATTGGTGTGACTATTGCCATCTAGTCTTTTGAGGGAGAGAGACTGTTTGGCCATCAGCTGTCACAGCATAATTCACCCTATGAGTAGGTGAAGTTCAATACTCCAGATGAAGAAATAGACCGTCAGGAGCTGTATATGTACAGCATGCAGCGAAAAGACCGCACAAAGTCTTCCTGATGGTCTTAAAATATAACTGGAGTCAACATGACTAGACATGGATATGAGACACATGGAGGTCAAAGCAGCCAAGAGAACAGAACAGCTAGACAGAGAGAGAGAGAGAGAGACTGAAATGGCCACTGGCCAAGACACAAGCGACAGAGACAGAATATGAAGAAAAGGAGTAAGAGTATGATGAGGAACTCTTGACCCTTTTCTTGTTCCTAGCACACTTCTGTAGCAGGGGCAAATTCATTTGTAGATGACAGTCAGTACAATTTTATTTATTCAGTACAGAGAGGGAATGACTTTGACAGTTTTATTCAGTCATTTGAAGCAACATGTAATTAGAACCAAACTGGCCAAAGGCAATGGGTAAGGTTTTTAACTTTTGTGCTCAGGGGTAAAGCTATTCTTGTTACCAGTAGCATGTCAGATTACGACTGTGTCAACTATAGCAAAGACGCGTACAATTTATAAGCTCACATCTAAAATGTATAGAACAAAATTTGGAGAACATTGCAGAAAATTAGAAGATACCACTTATGATTTAATTGCAGAAGTAAGCATTTATTTTCTTTGGTGGAAATGGCTCATCCTCACCTCCTTCTATTGCTCAGTCTATTTTGGCAATAGAATACTCGTATTATTTCTCACCTCGTTATATTAATAGAAACAAAGTCAGTATTTTGAAAACTATGTATATTAGTTTACTTGACAAAGGTTATTTACTTCTGAAATTGTTTTGCTACTTACAGTTCATATTGTATTCTTGATCAAAGTTTATCCTTGTAATATTCTAAAAGTGTATCTCAATCTGTTTATCTGTTGTGGGGATTTTCTCTTCTTGTATATAATTTAGTTATCTGATAGTGTAAAACATGTTTTATATGTATTTTGTGAAACCTTTCTTCCCATCTTATTGTAAAATATTTAATTAATTGCAGGCCTTTTCTCCCCTTGTATATCATTATTCATCAACTAATAAATGCTTTTGAATCTGCTGTGGAGGTTTTCCCTCCGAGCCTCTGCTGAAAATGGGCCATTAGCTTAGTAGACTTTCCCAGTTACCAAAGGACAAATAAATAAAACACCAAGAAAGACCCAGCTAAGCTAAAGTCTTCACTATAGTACATTAACATACTGTAGTGGAGGCCACTACGATATATGTAATGATCACTTAAAGACATACCAATGTCTCAGCTACATGGATTCTGAATGCCCATGAATTTTTACTGTTTACTTTTAAGTCTGCAGTTGTGCATTCATGCCAATAAGGGGACATCAGGCTTTGTCATAAACTCTGTGCTTTGAAAGTATAACCAATAATTCCATTTATGCTGTACTGCCAAGTGTAGAAGAAAGGTGAAACATGGCATGTTTACAGCTGGTGTGGCTTGGCTTTATTGGCCTAAATGTACCAGTAAAGATTTAAAAAAATGAAAAGTGAAAAGTCATAGATATTTAGAAGCTATGCCACTGAAACTCTGATATGTCCTTAAGGGGTCATTTGTACATATGTTATGGGCATCGACTAGAGGAAAATTAAGGTATTACACAGTGAAGACTTTAGTTTGTCTGGGACCTTGGAATTTTTACTGAATGGTCTGCTGGTGTTTCTTTTTTATACTTTGGTTTGGGTATTTTTAGAGGTGGGTGAGTGGATTGTAAAAGTGAATGCATTTAAAATACCAGGAGACCTCCTCATTAAAGAGCAAGCTTTGGCAGACCAGACATGTACCTTAACTGAAGAGATGAGATAAGTTAAAATAGCAACATCTATTTACAATGCAAGTGTACACTGGCACAAATGGAGTTTTAAACAATCACATCAGGTTCCATACAAACATAGAAAGTCAGTTGTTTCAGTCAATGACAATGTCTGGGGGTTAAATATTTCCACAGTAATCAAGTGGGATCGGTACAGTCCAGATATTTCCAGAGAAAAGAAGGGAAACAAAAGTCATGTGAAAGAACTACCAAAAGCAGCACCACAATTATGGTTGATTGCCTTGAAATTACAGATGTTTCAGATTATCACAAGCACCTTATAATATAGCATGTAAAAAATATTACTACAGAGATAAGCATCTAACATAATTACTTTAAAGCCTGCATTTGGTAGGAACATTACGTTCCTGGACAGTATACTGAAGTTAGGGCCATGGGAAGTATTCCTTTTCCTATGCCATTGGCCAGAGTCATTTGGACTAAGAAGAGGGCAATTAGACATGTATTTGGCAGTTTTGGTGATATCCCAACAAACAGGAAATGACATTGATCATGAGGTACCTTATATACTTTCAGCTTCCTGTAAGTAACTATGGAGACAAGAAGGCATAAGGAGGTGTCTCAGCCAATAAAAATAATAACTACGTCTGCATTTCAAAAGCTTGACAAGGGTGTATGCATTTATGCATAAAACTCTTTGTGTTGTTCACTGTAGCATACATATATATATATATATAGGTAATGACTTACATAAATATATTTATGTCTCCATTTTGGTATAATTGACTCTGGTTGGGTTTGTATACATCTATATGAATTGTTACCTGTGTGAGTGCATGTCGATGTCTTAATCACTGCACTCAAATCCTTTTGCCTACTGTGTGACTATAAATAAGTCACTTAACCAGGCGGTTGTTTGAGGCACACAGGAACTTGGACTGGGCTCCTCAATGGTTTCATGGACTGCATGCCTAGTAGCTAATTTTGATGAATCTATGAATCCATATAATTCAGTTTTCCAGCTGACAAGTTAAGAGACACATGGATAGTAATATTTGTAGGAAGTGGACAGTATCTTGGGGAGAAAATGTGCCAACTGTTGAAAAAGACAGGGTGCCATGCTGGAGCAGCACAAACAATTCCGGGGACATCTATTGATAGGGAAAACCTGTCAGGCCTTTGTCATGGGAACCAGTGAAGCATCCAACACCAGGGATCATGGCAGTCAGCCATAGAGGGACCAGTGCAGATGTATATAGTATCAGACATCAAAGTGTGAACTACATGTGCAAACAATTGGGATACAGTCTGTGAAGGGATGGACAGATTGTTCTAGCTTGCCTGCGTTGGTGACAAACAAAACTGGAGCTAAGGTATGACAGCCTGTGGGAATTCAGGCACTGCACTGTACACATATGTACAAAGGGATGTGAAGTGGATGATGCTCCCTAGCCGCAAAGTTCCTTAGTGCTGAGCCCTTGTTGTTTTCTCAGGACCATGCCCCAAGCATTGGTTACTTCAGAAGTTGCAGATGTCCCCTTTCAGCTCTTCTCTCTCTCTTGCTCTTACTCTGGCTCTCTCTCGCTATCTTTCTGCTCTAGGTAACTTTTCTCAATGGAATACAATCTTGAACAAAAAATACTTGTGACAGTGTGTCCTTGACCTCCCTGATGGATTCCTGTCACATGTCACCATTTACAGATGGAATGTAAGATATCACACAATATGGCAGCTTGATGTGCCATTTCTAACTGCCATTTCGTGTATGCTTATAAGAAAGTGTACTTTTCTGCTAAATTATTTTTACTGTTGCAAATGGTGTTATAATTCTTCCTTTTGTTTTTCAAAACTCATATGGTTCATTACTTTTCTGTGCAATGCTACTGTCTACCAAGTGATCTGTCTACATATTCCTGATGTTAAGGCCTAAATAGGGAGACTCTGATTATTTCTTCATCCAAGTTAGATCGTTGGCGGGGAGAAATGCAGGAAATTAATGTTAGTGAACACTATTAATTCAATCATCAAATAACAATAAAATGAGTACTGGCCAACAACCTTACTTAAGAAGAAGAAAAGAAATCTAGCTGTAATATGTGTGGTAGCAATACAGAAAAAGAAAGTAAAGAAAGAAAATGAAATGCTATATGGTAAGTGTAGGGAGTCCTCACTCACATTTCTCAGTGACACAAAGCATTTAAAACATTACAAGTGTGATCAAACAGCTACAGACAACCAATCTCCATAAAAACAAAATCATCTGATTGCTGTAGAAATGACAGATAATGGAAAATTAGCAAATATATTTAGGCATGATAGAAAACAAAAATTACAAAAACAGACATTTATATTATCAGGAGTGTGGCTATTGGGGAGAGATGGGTGAAGGCTGCCAGCCTAGCCAAATAGAATATGATACATACTTCTATCAACTGTATAAATAAATGTAAAATACAAGCATGTTTTCTTGATAATAAATGTAAAATACAGGCATGTTTCTTGAGTGTAAAGAATACTGTGAAATGTGAAACTGCAAAATATGTGACAACATTGCACTGTACTGGCCCAGTGAAGCATGTTGTGACCCTTTCGTGTTAGAATTCGGCTCCACTGCGGCTGGATGAAGGTTTCATGCCCATTGTTTTAAGGCTAAAGTTTATGACCAGAATTTAGATGTGGAAGGTGCTTAATTGCTCTAGTTTCTGTTAAAATATACATGTGAAATGTCTTCTATTGTTGTAAGTTTCTGTGCAGGTGTTAAATTGCTAAATAATGCAGTTTGTTTGCCTGGGAAAACCTAAGTGTCAAAATTATGTAATTTGGGGAGGGACCCAGCAAACATGTTTGTTAGTAATGTTTAAATACTATTTCTCAGAAGAGACTGGAGGCATTTTGACTTTGAATATCCAACTTACCAGCACTCTGCCTTCTGCTCACATGTAAGTTTTAGCACTGTGATTTCTTGTAGGAATAGTTAAAGCTAGTAAAGATTAATTAGGTATTTTTCTTTGAAATCAGACCTCTCCTACTGTATTATTTTAAGTTTCTGTGTGATCTCTAAACTCGTAGATATCTCTGTGGTGTAGTAGTTTTGTCTTGTGTTTTACTTATTTATGGTTAAATATTTTTAAAACCTTCTACCTGTGGCTGATTTGTGTAGAGATAAGCATATTTATAGAGTTTATTTTAATAGGCCACTCTAAAGTAAGCCTTGACTGTTGGTCATGCTACCATTGGATATTAATATTGGCCAGTAATAATTGGACACCCTTTTAAGGGCCTTTTAGTAGCTGATACTATTAACTGGCTGGTGGCAGTAATTACTACCATATAGTCTGGGTAAAGGGGCACAGCTGGAGAATCTATGTCAGCCTTTCTCAGGAGTGTCTGTAAAGTTGTATAAATACTTATCTCAAAGTGTGTGTGTGCTTGTGTGTGTGTTGTGTCAGCTACTTGGCAGGGACACAAAGCACTGGTTGGACAGAGAGGGTATTGGAGGTTTTAGCTTGCCCAGTTAGGCTGAGACCTGGACCCTATAGCTGTGCCAGTGGGAGTCTTATTGGGAACCTGGTGAGTAAGGGAGCAACCAGCCCCAGACTGACTGTGATCTCTGTGTGCACTTAAGGGAAATTGTACTTTACTGTGTGTATTAGTTATCCTTTCCTCTCTTCTAAGAGAAGACCTCCCTGGTGTTAGTGGTGAGGATTGAGGCTCCTTGATTGCTGGGCCAGGGCACGGTCATCACAAGTGTTTGGCAGTGGTGGGATCTACTTCACATACTTATTGGCTTGTAGTGGTGTGGGGTAGAGCGAATTCCTGTAGCTTATGTACAGTGATCTCTAAAAGTGTTTTGTACTCTAAAACAGCCATGCAGTGTATACTCAGAGTTCAGATCACAATTGTTTTATTTATTTTGTTAGCTTAGTGTTAGTCAGGGTGAGCAGGCAGCATGTCAGCAGAACAGTATGGAAAGCTGACAAGGAGCCAGCTGGTGGAGATGTGCCAGGTTAGGGGACTGGTATATGGAAACCTGACTAAAGCAGACCTGATTGCAGCCTTGGTTACAGCTGCATCAGAAAACAGCAGCCTGGAGGACAATCAGACTGACAGTGGAGATACAATATCCTTGGAGAATGGACAACTCAACCTTTCTGCAGTGCACTTAAAAATCCAGCTGGAGCTAAAGAGACTTGAGTTGGAGGCCAGGCGTATGGAACTAGAAGCAGCCAAGAAAATGAGGAGTCTACAAGCTGAGGAAAATGAACGGCAGAGGAGGCATGAGAGGGAAATACTGACTCTTCGCCAGAGTCATGGTGGTAATGGGGAAGGGAGTAACCGGACCCCAGAAGCACAAAAGGTCAGGAAATTTCTTCCACAGTTTAAAGAGGGGGATAATTTGGATAGCTTCATTCATATGTTTGAGTGGGTATGTAAACAGTATGAAGTTGACCAAGGGCTCTGGGTACGGTTCCTGACCCCCTTACTCCATGGTAAAGCTGTAACTTCTTTAGCAAAAAATGCATGACACTGACTGTTTTGATTATACTGATGTAAAAAGACATTTATTAGAATGCTTTAAGCTAACACCTGAAATGTATAGGAAAAAGTTTTGTGAGCATAGATGCAAGGCAGATGAAAATGTATGTGAATATGTTGTTGAATTGAGCACTTCTTTTCATAGCTGGGTGAGTGGATGTCAGGTCACCACTTTTGAAGGGCTGGCAGACCTTTTGGTGAGGGGAACAAGCCCTTAGCACTTTGCCTGAGGACATGAGGATCTGGTTAGCTGATAAACAGTGTGCTACTTCAGATGAGTTGGGGAAGAAGGGAGACCTATACCTAGCAAGCAGGGCAGCCCTGCACAGGAAAGGGACCCCCAGTACTGCTCATGGGTCTAAAGGAACCCATGGTGGGCAGCACAGACTGCCCCAACAGAATCCACCAGTAGCAGGGGAAGCCACTAGTCCAGGTACACATCCAGGAGCTAGGGTGAAATGTTTTGAATGCAACCAGTGGGGCCATGCGGCATACAGGTGTCCATGAAGGCAAGGTGGGGAACAAAAGGTGAAAGAGCCAGTAAGTGGGGAAAGACAAAATGCCAACATTAGGTAGTAATGAGACAACAGGGGAATCGAACTACCATCCTGCAGATGTCCTGAGAGGGAAGGACTTGGATGAGGCAGTACTATGTACTTATGCAGTTACAAGCAGTGAGGCTAGGAGACAAGCATATGAGTCTGGTAGCCTGGAGGAGACCCAGACAGACTGCACACTTGCAGCCAGGACTGCTGATGTGGTTACTTCAGGGAGGGAGCTGATCTTTAGCAGTGAGACTGAATGTGAGCCACAGCTGCTTGTGGGTACTGATGTTCTCTTGGACAGGGTAACTGCAAAGGTAGAGGTGAGTAGTAGTACCCAGGCTGACAGTGAGGCACCACTGTCAGAGGATGCCAGACTTCCTGTGGAAGGGGAGCTGGGAAGGGTTACAAAGAGAGACTTGAGACAGGCTCAGCTCTCAGACCCTACATTGCAAGGCCTGAGGCAGGTAGCTAGGGAGGCACCTGATTCTCAAGGGAAGGGGGAATCTGTATACTGGAACAGAGGTTTCCGTACAGAGAGTGGACCCCTGAGAAAGGGCTAGAAAGTGAGAGAGTACAGCAATTGGTAGTGCCTAGAGCTTACCGTCTGGCGCTTCTAGCCATAGCCCATGATATTCCCTCTGCAGGTCATATGGGCATAAAACGTACAAAGAGGTGTATTATGCAAAACCTGTATTGGCCTGGAATTTCCAGAGATGTAACAGGGTACTGCAGGACCTGTGAGTAGTGCCAAAAGGTAGGCAAGGCAGGAGACAAGGTGAGAGCTCCTTTGATGCCTTTGCCTGTTATTGAGGAGCCATTTCAGAGGGTAGCTATGGCTATTGTGGGTCCTCTGAGTACCCCAAGTTCCACAGGGAAAACGTATATCCTAGTGATTGTAGATTATGCTATACAATACCCTGCAGCAGTGGCTTTGCCCTCCTTTGAGGCAGAGAAGGTGGCAAATGCTTTGCTAGAGATTGTCATCAGGGTAGGTTTCCCAAAGGAAATACTGTCTGACAGAGGTGCCAGTTCTGTGTCAGACTTGCTGGCTTGTCTGTGGAAGTCCTGTGGGGTGATGCACATGAAGACCACCCCCTACCATCCCCAGACTAATGGTCTAGTTGAGAGGTTAAACTCTACAGTCAAGTCCATGCTATGGGCATTTGCAGATCAGTTTAAGAGGGAGTGGGACAAATATCTGTCCCATCTGTTTGCTTACAGAGGGGTTCCCCAGGAATCCACAGATTTTTCACCCTTTGATTTGCTGTATGGGCATAGGGTAAGGGGACCTCTAGATTTAATTCGAGATGAGTGGAAAGGTGAGTGTGAGTCTCACAAGGAGTCTGTTGTGGCATATGTCCTGAACCTCAGGACAAGGCTCAGAGAACTCATGGGCCTGACCCAGGAGGACATAGCAGAAGCCCAAAACAGAAAAAGGTGTGGCATGACAGGATTGCTCGAGATAGAGAGTATGCTGTAGGGCAGCAGGTGATGGTTCTCATTCCTGTCAGACACAACAAGTTGCAAGCAGCTTGGGAGGGACCCTACAAGGTGGTAAGAAAGGTAAGTGATGTTAACGACATGGTGGAAGTGCAAGGCAGATGGCAGGGGCACAAATTGTACCATGTTAACATGATGAAACCTTACCATGATAGGGTGGCCCTTGTGCTGAGCATTTGCAGTGGATTGCAGGAGGAGTCTGAGTTAGATCTGGTGACTGATCTCCTCAGTGAGGCTTGGGCTGACACCTCAGTGGAAGGAGTAGCAATGTCCCAGCAGCTATCTCCTACCCAGGTTCGAGAAATCTGAGCAGTGTTGCAGGGGTATGGGGGCATGTTCACCGGGAAACCAGGGAGCACCCACCTGGTGCAGCACCAGCTGGATACAGGATCCCAAAGGCCTATTAGGCAGGCCCATTATAGGGTGCCTGAGAGAGTCAAACAGACTCTGAGGAAAGAGGTACAGGAGATGTTGGAACTAGGGTTGATTCAGGAGTCAAACAGTCCCTGGGCCTCACCAGTAGTATTTGTGTCAAAGAAGGATGGCAGCACCACATTCTGTGTGGATTACAGGAAATGGAATAGTCACACAGAGCCGGATACTTACCCCATGTCTAGGACAGATGAGGCCCTAGAGCAGCTGGGTGGGGCTAAGTATCTTACAAACACTGATCTGACCAAGGGATACTGGCAGGTGCCCTTGACTCCCAGTGCTAGAAAGAAGTCAGCCTTTGTGACTCCTTTTGGCTTTTATGAGTTCACAAAGATGCCCTTTGGGAAGAAAAATGCCCCAGCGACTTTCCAGAAGCTGATAGATCATATCTTAGCAGGAGCAGGAGGGGTTGCCCTTGCTTACATGGATGATATTGCTATCTACAGCCATTCCTGGCAAGAGCACCTTCAGCATGTCAGGGAGGTGCTGGGCACACTACAGAGGGCAGGATTGACCAGTAAGCGGAGCAAATGTCAGGTGGGTATGGCAGAGGTCTCCTACCTGGGACATAGAGTAGGGAGTGGTAAGATAAGGCCAGAACCTGCCAAAGTGGAAGGTATTCAGGCATGGCCTGCACCTGTTACCAAAAAAGCAGGTGAGGGCATTCTTGGAGACAGCAGGGTACTACAGAAAGTCTGTTCCCAATTATAGTACCATAGCTGCAACCCTTACAGGCCTGACTAGGAAGAACAGGCCAGATACGGTATTGTGGACGCCAGCATGTGAGCAGGCATTTCAGAAGCTTAAGGAAGCTTTGGGAGGACCCCCTGTGTTAGCCAGTCCAGACTACATCAAAGAATTTGTTGTGCAGGTGGATGCTTCAAACTATGGGGTGGGGGCTGTACTTAGCCAGATTTCTTCCGAGGGAGAAGAGCACCCGGTGGTTTATCTCAGTCGTAGGCTCCAACCCAGGGAGGAATACTATGCAGCGGTAGAAAAGGAATGTCTAGCCATAGTGTGGGCACTACAAAAACTAAAGCCTTATCTGTATGGAAGAAAATTCACTGTGATGACAGATCACAACCCTCTAACATGGTTAAATAGTCAGTCAGCAAAATTCCAAGTTGCTAAGATGGAGTCTGGGGTTACAAGCATATGATATGTCAGTGCAGCACCGCAGTGGGAGTAGCAATGCCAATGCAGATGGGCACTCAAAACAGGGAATGGGATGAGGTACACCCAGATAAACCTGACACTCTCAAGCGATATTTCTCAAGGGGCACTTGAAAAACTTGCTTGAGTTCCCCGGGGGGGGGGTGACGATTGGGGAGAGATGGGCAAAGGCTGCCAACCTAGTCAAATAGAATTTGATACATAATTCTATCAACTGTATAAATAAATGTAAAATACAGGCATGTTTTCTTGATAATAAATGTAAAATACAGGCATGTTTCTTGAGTGTAAAGAATATTGTGAAATGTGGAACTACAAAACATGTGACAACATTGCACTCTACTGGCCCAGTGAAGCATGTTGTGACCTTTTCATGTTAGAATTCGGCTCTACTGCGACTGGATGAAGGTGTCATGCCCATTGTTTTAAGGCTAACGTTTATGACCAGAATTTAGATGTGGAAGGTGCTTTATTGCTCTAGTTTCTGTTAGAATATACATGTGAAATGTCTTCTATTGTTGTAAGTTTCTGTGCAGGTGTTAGATTGCTAAATAATGCAGTTTGTTTGCCTGGGAAAACCTAAGTGTCAAAAATTATGTAATTTGGGGTGGGACCCAGCAAACATGTTTGTTAGTAATGTTTAAATACTATTTCTCAGAAGAGATTGGAGGCATTTTGACTTTGAATATCCAACTTACCAGCACTCTGCCTTATGCTCACATGTAAGTTTTAGCACTGTGATTTCTTGTAGGAATAGTTAAAGCTAGTAAAGATTAATTAGGTATTTTTCTTTGAAATCAGACCTGTCCTACTGTATTATTTTAAGTTTCTGTGTGATCTCTGAACTCGTAGATATAGCTGTGGTGTAGTAGTTTGTCTTGTGTTTTAATTATTTATGATTAAATATTTTTAAAACCTTCTACCTGCAGCTGATTTGTGTAGATATAAGCTCTAGAGTACATTGCATATTTATAGAGGTTATTGTAATAGGCCACTTTAAAGTAAGCCTTGACTGTTAGTCATACTACCATTGGTTCATAGGTCGGTACTAGGCTATCGGCCCAAGGGCCTACGTAAGCCTAGCCAACAAGGTTCCCTGGCTTATGCACCTCAAGAAAGTTATTTTCCTCTGCCACTGTCGAGCAGAGACACAGAAGTGATCCCCGGGGTGTATTTCCTATTTCCCATCCACTCATCAAGATTTTTCTTGAAGAGTGCTAATGAAGAACTTTGCTTGACATAGATGGGTAGCCTGTTCCAGAGTATGGGAAGTCTCTGGGACAGGAATATATCCCTCCAGCATGTCCTGTTTATTGTGGTGACAAGGTTTAGGTCCCTAGCTTGGATGGAGTGGGATTTCTTTAGGTGTAGCATGTCCAACAGCTCTGGTTTTGACATGGCTTTATATGTTAGGCAGAGATCACCTCGGAGTAGGCGATATGCTATGGAGTAAAGCTGGAGTTTTTTTGAGGCAGTCAGTGTAGGGCATTTGTTGAGGCCAGTAATCCTCTTTGTGAGGTACTTCTGTGGCCTTTCCAGCTGCTGCAAATGTCTTGTGAGGTACATTCCAAAAGGGGTGTTGTACTCTATAATGGGTCTAATGAGTGTCAAGTAGAGGGGAACAATGACCTCTTTTTGTCTGGATGAGAACTCTTTTATGATGAGGTGTACCACGTAGAAGGACTTCCTGACTACTGTGGTGATGTGACTATCAAAGGAGAGACTACTGTCCACCTGTGTCCCAAGGTCTCTTATCACACATTCAGTGTTAAGTAGATTGCTGCCTATGTGGTAGTTCATGGGTACAGAGTTTTTACCAAAGGGGATGACACTGCACTTTTTGGCATTGAGCTTAAGGCCATAGCTCTGACACCAGGCATCTGTCTCAGTGAGGCCCTTCTGTAGGATGTCCACATCATTTGGGGACTTGACTATGGCTCCTATTTTGTAGTCATCTGCAAACTTCATTAGCCAGAAGCCTTCTGTGTTAGCCTGTATTTCAGAGAAGTAGATACCAAACAGGAGAGGCCCCAGGACGGAAGCCTGTGGTACTTCACTTGTCACTGCTTTGAGGTCAGATTTGGAGTCTGCAACTTTTACAATGTGGGTTCTGTCAGTGAGCCAGTTGGCAAGCCATCTTGTGACGTACGGATTTATACCTAGTTTAGTGAGTTTAGCTATAACTCCAGAATGGGGGATGGTGTCGAAAGCCTTGGCAAGGTCAAGATAGGCTGTATGAACCACCTTATCCTCATCTATGGCTTTGGTGACTGCCTCAAAGAAGTCGATCAGGTTCTGGAAGTATGATCTGCCTTTCACAAACCGGAAGTGGGTGAGATCCAGAGTTTGGAGGTTACCAATGTCTTTGTTTATGAGTTCCATGATGATACGTTCCAAGGCCTTGCAGACCAGGCTCGTTAGGCTAATAGTTCCCGGGATCAGTGGTGGCTCCACCTTTGTGGAGTGGGATAACTGTTGCAGTGCACCATTCAGTGGGCACAAAGCTTGATGCGAGGCTATTATTGAACATGGTGCTTAAGTGGAGAGCCAGTTTGTTTTGAAGTTTGTGTAAAATGCAGCCTGGAATGTTGTCTGGTCCCATGGATGCTGTGTTTTTGGCTTTAGAGAGTGCAGCTTTTATCTGCGTAGTTGTGATTACAGGGACTCTGCATTCTTCCTGTATAGATATGGGCCCTTTAGGGGGCGAGGGGGGTAAAGTTAGCACTGAACCTATCTGCCAGGATGTTGGCAATATCAGTTGGTTCTGTAATTTTCGTGCCATTGTGCTGTAACTCAGAGCAGATCTGGGTGTTGCCATCAAGATTCTTGACATAGGTATAGAATGCTTTGTGGTTGCCCTTAGAATCAGTGGCGATTTTGTTTTTTTAACTAGCTTTGGATGATCTTATAAGGGATTTCAGCTTCTTACTGAGGCTGACCAGGGAGTTCCTCCATTCATGGGATTTTACTCTCTTTTGCAACAGTTTCTTCCTTCTGTTGTACAGTTTGTTTATGGCAGAGGACCACCAGATTGGCTTCCTTTTTTTGGAGGATAGCGTCTTGGTTCTTTTTGGGATAGCACAATCCATGCACTCGTGTAAGTGCTTATAGAGTGCATTTGTGTAGGATTCAGCAGTTGTAACTGTATTGTCCATCTGCATGGATGTCATGAAGTTCACCACTTCTGTCTTAAGAAGCATGGAAGTTGGCTTTGGAGAAATTTTATACCATGGTTTCCTTAATGGGGGGTGGGGGCGGGATGTGGATATCAAGGGTGATTTGCTTATGGTTGGATCGGACCAATGAGGAGTTGACTTCAGGTGTGGAACACCGGTCACTCGTGTTGGTAATGACTAGGTCTAGGACATTGTTGCCCCTGGTGGGGGTGTGGATAAGTTGATCCAGGGCATTGGAGTTTATGAATTCCCGAAAGCGTTGAGCTAAGGAGTAGTTGGTACATGAGTAGTTTTCCCAGTTAATGGTGGGGTAGTTGAAGTCACTAATTATTAGGGTGTTTGGTTGAACCCTAATATTTTCCAGTACATCAAGAAAAGAGGAGTAGGAATCCTGGGCCATGGTGGGGGATCTGTAGCAAGCTACAATTTGGATTGCAGTTTTGCCCAGAGTAAGTTGCACTTGGATAATCTCAGATGCATTATGCTGAGCAACTAGCCTGGAGGTGTGGATATCCTTAATGAATATGGACACACCTCCGCCTTTGGTGTTTCGGTCCAGGTTACATGGCCGAAAAGTGTGGTATGAGTTATAGCCTGGTAGTGCAGGGGTGCTCTCCGGAGCCTTGAACCAGGTCTCAGTCACTGCACAGATATCGATGTTCTCCATTTTAAGGAGTGCCTCGAGTGAGTGCATTTTGAGATTTAGACTTCTAGCATTGAGTAGCATTACCCTCAATTTTTGCTTGCCTGTTCCTGTTACGGTGGTGAATTTGTTATTTGAACCTTGCCTACAAAAGGCACTATAGAGGCAGCAAGAGCCTTAGCCAGTATCTGGAATCCCAGGGGTAACTGGTGCAGGCCATCTGTGGCAAAGCATCATGGTCTGTCGATCATGTCATCCCAAGCAGACAGATACTGGATCCCCTTAGAATGACACCAGAAGCTTAGCCAATTGTTGAAGTCAATCATTTTGTCCTTGTATTGCATTGGATTGGATATTAATATTGCACAGTAATAATTGGACACCCTTTTAAGGGCCTTTTAGTAGTTGATATTATTAACTGGGTGGTGGCAGTAATTACTACCGTATAGTCCGGGTAAAGGGGCACAGTTGGAGAATCTGTGTCAGCCTTTCCCAGGAGTGTCTGTGAAGTTGTATAAATACCTATCTCAAAGTGTGTTTGTGTTGTGTCATCTACTTGGTAGGGACACAGATCACTGGTTGGACAGAGCGGGTACTGGAGGTTTTAGCTTGCTCAGTTAGGCTGAGACCTGGACCCTATAGCTGTGCCAGTGGGGAGTCTTACTGGGGACCTGATGAATAAGGGAGCAACCAGCCCCAGACTGACTGTGATCTCTGTGTGCACTTAAGGGAAATTGTACTTTACTGTGTGTATTAGTTATCCTTTCCTCTCTTCTAAGAGACAACCGCCCTGGTGTTAGTGGTGAGGATTGTGGATCCTTGATTGCTGGGCCAGGGCATGGTCGTCACAAGGAGTGTTAACATTGAAGCTGACATGGTCGACAGGCCATATGATCGACACTCATTTGGTCGACAGTTCATTTGGTCGACAGGCATGTTATGTGGGGGGCTTCGCCCCCCACACCCCCCAGTGTGGGGGCTGTGCCCCCCACACCCCCCCTAACTATATATATCAACTCTAGGGTTGCACAACATTGGGGAGGGGGGGGCAAATCTGCCTGTCAACCAAATGAACTGTCGACCGAATGAGTGTCGATCATATGGCCTGTTGACCATGTCAGGTAGACCCATATATATATATATATATATATATATATATATATATATATATATATATATATAAGTTTACTGTTAAAATCTCAAAATTGAAAATAAATTTGTTCCCAAATGTTGATGATTAATGTTGAATATGCAGATTTACCATTGTTCTGTCATAAATCTGCAGTAATTGCCGAAAATCTTGAATTTGACATTTTACGGCAATTAACAACAGTGCAACCCTTGCCATGAATCCTGAACTCCTACAACAAATATCCCCCCCTGCACCCGCTTGTGGGGGGCTGTGCCCCCCACACCCCCCCAACTACATATTCCAACTCCAAGATCGCACTACAGTGAGGAAAGGGATGTATTTCCTTAACTGCATTGTACCTCGATCTTTCAAACGTTTATATTTGCGAATGTACATGACATTCGCAAATATAACATTCGAACATTTGAAATGTACTCATTTGAACGATTTGAACATCTGTTGTTTGAATACTGCATACATTCTGAAGTCGAGATTTTAATAGTAAACCATCTATATATATATATATATATATATATATATATATATATATATATATATATATATATATTTATTTATATATATATATATATGCGTTGTTGTTTGTCTTTCGGCTTTTACTCGGTAAGGGGTCGCCCCAGCGGAACTCTGGTCCACTAATGATTGGCAGTAGATTTTTACAAAACACCGAGGTGCCAGCTCGACGCCCATCCTTCAACGAAGGCACGCCCATTTATGCAGGCATGTCTTTCGAATGCTACCCAACCATGGGAAGGACATGCAGACTCCACACAGAAGTCACTCCCAAGCCAAGCTGAGAATCGAACGGGAGAATCTCTTGCTGTGAGGTAACAACGCTACTGTCATACCACCGCGACATATATATATATATATATATCTATATATATATATATATATATATATGGTATATTTATATATATATATATATATGATATATATATATATATATATATATATATATATATATATATATATATATATATATATATATATATATATATATATATATATATATATATATATATATATATATATATATATATATATATATATATATATATATACACCTGTGTGGGTGTGGGTGTGTATTCTTTATATATAGATATAAATATAGATCGCATTTTGGCAGGACCCACTGCACATCCCATACAGGGCAGGCTCCCATCAAACTTGCAACTAGAACACATAGAAATCATATATGCAGTGATTTCTTGAAGGAAATAGTGATATAGGAGTTCAGTTTCACTGGGTTGAGCTTGAGCAGATGGCAACTCATGAGTTTATTTGCAACAAGGTATGGGTAGCTGCTGTAAAAAAATAAATGGCTACAAGACATAAAACATCTGCAGTTATGAGAAAGATCCATCTCCTCATGGCTAGCTTTCCCTGGAATTTGCTATCTGACCTTCCCAGTTTAGTTTGAACATGTTAAGATTATGTCTTTTGGCATACATCTTATCGCCTTCTAATCTCCTGATTGTTGCCTGTTTTTCAACAGCTGAAGAAGGGTAATCCACACTTGCTTATCTCTCTTAATCACAGCCTCAGAGTGCTATAGCTTTCTGAGCCCTTAATTCCCTCTCAGAGGCCTAACAAAGTGCAAAGTAAACAAAGATAATTTTTCAGCTTTCAGCATTGCTAATTTGCCTTGATGTCAGTATTTTGTGCATTTAAAATCTCTGAATTATTTGATTTTTAAATGCAAAATGACTGAGGGATGGAAAGAGTAATGAAATGGAAAAGAATATCTATTAAATCTCTCTGAGGTAGTTGCTGCATTATTTTACTTTAACTGCTATGCTCTGCAGCGGTGCTTCCCTGCAGTGCAATGTACCAGTAACTGTGCCTTTCATATTTTTGTATCGAGCAGTAGCTGTCACATGCTGGACTAACAAATCTTTTTTCCCTTTCAGCAACACTGTGAAATTGTAAACTGATTATCTCTGTTGCCCTTTAATGTTGTCAACTTAAAACAGCATAAGTTGCCCTGAATTTTATCACTGAGGTCCTAGCTATGTTTTTGTGATCCACATTAACCAGACTTTTAATAAAATGCGACATAAATCAAATTAAGTTAATATTCATTTTCTATGTAACTAGTAATAAATTAATAAAATATAGTAAGTAAGCATCTTAGGAAATAAAAAAGAAAAACTTTCCTGAAAATATTCAGGGAAATATTTCTAAGCATAAATAGTCAACAATACTTCTGTACCCTGACATTCAGAAACATTTACTGCAACACAGCAGGCAAATTGACAAATGGCCACATGTAGGGATGGGGTAGTACAGAGATACACATAATATCGTGGGGGGGGGTGCATTGTATTGTTTTTTATGACTGTGTACGATAGAATGGTTAGTGCTGGGAGAAAGGAAGACTGGACAGGAGGGGCATCAACATTCTATTATGGCTAGGAAGACTTCTAAGTTGGGAACTGCTGATTGAGGGCTCAGTGTGTGTTATTCTAAAAGTGTATTAGTTCTGGTTTAAGCACTTGGGCTTCAGGCCAGTTATTTTACATTAAGAAGGTTCGTGGTTTGCACTGTTGTGGGAGGAGAGGCTGGACTCTGCCCTTCTGAGCTGGGAATTTCTAGTTAAAGGCTTATAGTGCCTGCATATTTGAACTGTTTCTTACTGAAATTGGTACACCTTGTTTGCTGTAGCATAGACTAGATCCAGGCCTGCTGAATCTAGCTTTGTTTGTATGCTTGTTGTTTGCTTGTTATTTCCCTGAAATGCTAATTCCACCTAAAACACGGCTTTTCAGTGCTTCTGTGGATCCCTAGTGATATCTGCATTGCTTACTGTACTTATTTCCTTGTTTCACTTGAAAGAAAGTTACTGTTTGTCATTTTTGCATTTAAGTTACCTGTAACACATTGCATTTAAGTTACCTGGCACTTGCTCACTAAGTCAGCACTAAAAAATTAAAAGCACTACACCCTCACAAACTCCCCTTGAGTACCTTGTTCCCCATTGGCCCTTTTTTCAATTATAAAGGAATTCCCAATACTATTCTAGCATGTCCAAAGGTCAGTTGTCAATCTCCTCTCTGGTCCAGCTGGTGAATCTGGGAATCTTGAGGCAATATTACAACTGCCTCATGTACACAGACAACCCTCTCCTCCTCCCAACAAATTCAAACACATGTGAGAGATGCAACCATATAGCCAACTCAACTCAGTACTGGCGTAACCAGTCAGGAGGAGAAGGAAACCACACTCACTACAATTCCAGTTTCACATAGACCTACCACGACAACAAACCAAACACATAAACACACAAAAACATACTCGGAGGCTCTAAATAAAAATCTGCCTAAGCAGCAGAGACCTCCAAAGCAGACACCCAAGCAACCGCTACCCGAAAACAAAACACGTGCAACACATAGCTCACAAAGCCAGTGTGCGAACAGTCACAGCCCTTAAGGCTAAACAACACACCTGATACACTTGTAATAGGTGACTCTATCATCAGGCACACTGACGTCCCGCTCACCAAGCTGAACAAGGAGAAGGTCACGGTGAGCTGCCTGTCGGGCGCTAGGATCCGCCACATAACACAAGCACTCAGGTCACTCCAAGGCAAGTACAAATATGACTCAGTCATTGTCCATGCTGGTGTGAATGACCTGAGACGTACCTCCCTGGACTACATGAAAAGAGACATAGAGGAGCACTCTGAGCATGTAGCTCAGGCCGGTATGACCCTGACCTTGAGTAGCATCTTACCCTCGCCAAGAATGATGCCACAATATGAAGACAAGATGATCAATTTCAACAATTGGCTTAAGCATTGGTGTCATTCAAAGGGGATCCAATGCCTGTCAGCCTGGGATGACATGCTCGACAAGCCACGATGCTTCGCTAGGGACGGCTTGCACCTGTCACCCCTGGGCTTTCGGATATTGGCATAGGCTCTTGCTACCCCCATAGTGCCTTTTTTAGGCAAGGCTCAAAAGACAAACCCACCTCCATAGGTATCACAAGGGATAAGAAACTAAGAGTAATGCTACTCGACGCCAGAAGTCTAAACCTCAAGATGCATGCACTCGAAACTCTCCTTAGCATGGAGAACATCGATATCTGTGCAGTAACAGAAACCTGGTTCAGGGCTCCCGAGAGCACCCCAGCACTACCAGGTTATACCTCACACCATGCTTTTCGGCCCCAAAACTTGGACCGAACCACAAAAGGAGGGGGTATCAATATTCGTCAAAGATACCCACACCTCCAGGTTGGTGGCACAGCACGAAGCATCAGAGACTATCCATGTGAAACTAACAGTGGGTAAAACTGCCTTCCAGTTTATAGCCTGCTACAGACCACCCTCCCAAACCCAGGAACCCTACTCGGCCTTCCTGAGAACACTGGAAAATATGAAGGTCTCTCCAAACACCATTATACTGGGCGACTTCAACTACCCAAACATAGACTGGGAGCATTACTCTAGCTCCAACATCCTAGCCCAAAGGTTCCTAGAATTTATAAACTCAAATACTATGGAACAACTTGTTACCACTCCCACAAGAGGGGAAAACATACTGGACCTGATCATCACCAACATGGGGACTTTATCCTCCAGACCAGAAGTGTATCCCTCACTGGTAAGATCAGACCATAAACTAATCTCACTGGATATTCACATCACGACCCCACCCCCTGCCCAGAAAACCACAGTGAAAAACTTCTAAAGCAAATTTCACACTCCTCAAAACTGAGGTGGAATCCTTCAAAGCCCCCGGGCCTGTGGAAAATACGGCCCAGACCGCAGAATCCTTTATAAACGCATTCTATGAACACCTTCAGAAATGCATGGATCATGCAATCCCAAATAAAACCAAGACCCAATCCTCCAAAGGCAGACGTCCTGTCTGGTGGACCCCAGCCATAAACAAACTATACAATAGAAGGAGGAAGCTACTACATGATAGAGCAAAATCCCAAAAGGGAAGGCATCTCTGATCAGTATTAGCAAAAACTACAGGCACTCATAAAATCGCCTAAGGCAAGCTTCGAGAGAAAAATTGCACAGGACACTAAGGATAATCACAAGGCTTTCTTTAGTTATGTTAGAAACCTGGGTGGGAATTCCCAGATATGCTCAGAATTAGTCCAAAATGACAAAAATACACCGAACCCACAGACATTGCCAACATCCTAGCTGACAGGTTCAGCGCAAACGTCTCCCCACCAAAAGGGCAAATATCTATCCCAGCAGAGTGCTGCCCCATGACATCTCAGATGCTCAGGTAAGAGCCGCCCTCTCCAAAGCAAAAACACAGCATCAATGGGACCAGACGGTGTCCCGGCTGCGTCCTACATGAACTCCAAGAAGAGCTAAACCCAAACATAAAACTACTGTTCAATCTCAGCCTTACTACAGGATATGTACCCAAAGAGTGGCGTACAGCAACAGTGGTCCCTCTCCACAAAGGTGGTGCCTCAACGGATCCTGGAAACTATCGCCCCATAAGCCTGACTAGCTTGGTCTGCAAAGCTATGGAAAGGATCATCATGGACCTCATAAATAAAGATATTGGGGACCTACAGACACTGGATCCTACCCAGTTCGGCTTTGTTAAGGGCAGATCCTGCCTCTTAAACCTGGTCAATTTCTTTGAAACAGTCACCAAGGCCATTGACGAGGGGTAGGTGGTCCACACAGCCTACCTGGACCTTGCAAAAGCCTTCGATACAATACCCCACTCGGGCATTATAGATAAGCTCACCAGCTTAAATATAAACCCCTATGTCACTAGATGGGTTGCAAACTGGCTCAAGGACAGAACCCACATGGTTAGAATTGCTGGAGCCATGTCAGACTCCAAACCAATTACAAGTGGAGTCCCACAAGGCTCAGTCCTGGGACCTCTCTTGTTCGGTATATATTTCTCGGAGGTACAGGCCAACATGGAAGGACTGTGGCTGATCAAGTTCGCAGATGACTGCAAACTGGGCGCCATAATCGACTCTCCAGCCGACACAAGCATCCTCCAAAAGGGCCTCATAGAAACAGACAACTGGTGCCAGAGCCATGGCCTCAAGCTAAACGCCAAAAAGTATATAGTCATCCCCTTTGGCAAAAACAAAGTGCCCACAAATTACCACATAGGTGGTAATCCATTAAGTACAGAAGAAGTAATTAGGGACCTGGGGACCCAAGTTGAAAGCAATCTCTCATTTGACAACCACGTGGCCAAAGTGGTTAGAAAAACATTTTATATAGCCCACCTAATCATGAAGGGATTCACATCTAGATCAGGGGAGGTCATTGTGCCTCTTTACTCATCCCTCATCAGGCCCATAATTGAGTACAGTGCCCCTTTTGGGATGTACTTTACCAGACACCTGCAGCAACTGGAAAGACCCCAAAAGTACCTCACCAAGAGGATCAAAGGGGTCAAACAGATGCCATATGCTGCCTGGTTAAAGAAACTCCAGCTCTACTCAGTGGCATACCGCCTGCTCAGAGGTGATCTGTGCCTGACGTATAAAGCCATGTCCAATCCGGAATTAATGGACATGCTGCACCTCAGAAAATCCAAATCCCATCGAGCTACACGCTCGAGAGACTTGAACCTCAGCACTGAAATAAATAGGACATGCTGGAGGGACAGATTCATAACCCAGAGGCTCCCTTCACTCTGGAATAAAATCCCAGTCCAGGTTAGGCAGAGTCCCTCACTGACTCTCTTCAAGAGGAATCTTGATGAGTGGATTGGAGATCGTAGGTTTACCCCGGGTATCACTTCTGTGTCACTGTTAGACAGAGGCACAGTATACTAACCTCGAAAAAGGGCATAGCAAAATTAATTTAAAATGGGTGGCGAAAGCCAAACACACTCTGGCTAGGCTTATAAATGCCCTAGGGCAGATAGCCTAGTATGAACCTATGAACCTATGAGGGAATGGCTGATGGGCATGTGTGGGTGTGCATGGACATAGGTCCGACATAATATGTTGCACTGTGTTGGGGTCTGCTAAACAGGTCTAGGGCACCCACAGCAGATCAATGCACTGACACCTCTATACCTCACACTGCAGTTATACAATATGCTGATGACTCCACACTTATATGTGCAGCCTCCTCCCTACAACACCTCAAGCCCATCACCCAAGACTCTTTTCTAGCTGCTGAAACATGGCTCACCAACACCCATCTCATTCTAAATCCCAACAAAAACAAGCTCCTTCTCTTTCACCCTATTAGAACTCTCCCATCACTCCTGTCATTCAATAATGATGTCCTGTATCTAAATAGGATATTGAGACCAGGCAATTTTAAGCTACCTCTGTCCATAAAGGACATGGGTTCCAAGCCCAGTGTAAATTTCCTATTCCCAATCCACTAGTCCAGGTTGCAATTAAACTTGGTAATAAACTCAGCTTTACATGGATAGGAAGCCTGGTCCAGAGGAGCGGCAGTCTGCGGGACACATATCTGTCTCCCCAGCATGTTATGTTAAAGTCACATACAAAATTCAG
Organism: Protopterus annectens; assembly: GCF_019279795.1. Lineage (NCBI taxonomy): Eukaryota > Metazoa > Chordata > Ceratodontiformes > Protopteridae > Protopterus > Protopterus annectens. The sequence continues at coordinate 281,272,431 of NC_056732.1, read as the reverse complement.
GTCCCTTGACCCTGTATTTCTAGTATTCTTTAACTTGGAGATTCATAATTGTGGGGTTTGCGGATACCTTGTAAGCCAGAAATACATCTCCCCTCAGCAATCTATAGGAAACTGAGTAGAGGGAAAAGGCTTTAAGGCACTCCACATAAGGCAGGTTTGTTAAGCTTTGAATTTTTATTGTAAGGAGCTCTCACGATCACTCTAGTTGCTGCATATGCCTGTTCAGGTGCATACCAAAGGGAGCATTGTACTCTATGACTGGTCTGATAAGGAAGGAGTACAGTTGGATAATGACTGGACCTAAATGCCATGCACTTAATTATAAGTTGAGCAGCATAAAAGGATTTCTTCACCACTGTGGCCACATGGTACTCAAAGGTAGGGCTACTGTCTATGTGCATAGCCAGATTCCTGATCACTGGGTTGACTCTAAGGGGTATATTATCGAAGTTGTAATTAGCTGGGATGGTTGACTTCCCAAATGGCACAATGATACATTTCTTAGCACTGAGTCTAAGATGATGGCTTTGGCACCATTTGTTAGTCAGAGATAGATCCTCTTCTTGAAGAATGCTAGTGCCTGCAAGGGACTCGATGATAACCCCCAATTTGCAAAAATCTGCATACTGAGTCAGCCATTAACCTTCAGCATTTGCTTCTATTTCAGAGAAATAGATGACAAAAAGGAGTTAGCTCAGTACGGAGCCCTGGGAGACACTGCTAGTGGCTGGCTTCTTGGTGGTGGCCTCGTCTTTATTGACCTCCCAAGTCCTATCAGTGAGCCAGTTTTCTATCCCATGTGTGATAAATGGGTTTATACCTAAATTAGTGAGATTGTCTATAATGCCTGACTGGGGTACTGTATCAAAAGCCTTGGCCAGATTGAAGTAAGCTTTATGCACAGATCTTCATCCAATGCTTTTGTGACCCTCTCAAAAAAGTTCACCAGATTTAATAGGCATGACCTTCCTTTAGCAAAGCTAAACTGTGATAAGTCCAGCATTTGCAGGTTACCTACATCCTCATTTATCATGTCCATGATGATTATTTCCATGGCCTTACTTATGAGGCTGGTAAGACGTATGGGTCTGTAGTTCCTCGGATCAGTGGTTAGACCTCCTTTGTGCAGGGGAATGACTGTAGTCATCTTTCATTCCTTGGGCACAAAACCCGACAGAAGGATCCAGCTGAAAAGTGATTCAAATTAATAAGAGAGGTCATGTTAGAGACTGTTTATTAAACATCCTGGAATGTTATTGGGGCCCATTGATGTAGTATTTTTGGCTTTGGAAAGTTCATTAATTACTTGTTTGGGGGGATTGCGGTATGTTATATTTTCTTAGGATTATCAGGGTTGTGGAGTTGAGCTGAACCTGTCAACCAAAAGCTTGGCAATGGCTTCCAGCCATTCCAGTGCCCCATTACTTGTTTTTTTCTTCTTTTCCCAAGTTACTACAAACACTCTTCAAACCTATCAGTGTGCTTACTATTTTCTTCTTTGCTTCTACAATGATTAGAGATATTTTAAACTTTTATTTCAGATTATTTCAAATTTTATAGTACAAACACTGATAGTATGTGCGAAACAAAACAATACAGCCTCACAATATAAACAGACTTAGCATGAACAATAAGCATCTCTTCCCTTGAAACTTCATTGAAACAGCATTGAAACCCACATTCAAAGAAAATGCATCTGGCCAGTAGCAAATTAAGTTTACCTTTGGGCTATTTTCAAACCATAGGTCCCTTGCACACATTTTTAGGACCATGCATACATGCATGTGTTCTTTGATTCACCTTTCTGATCATATAAAATTATATTCCTTGTATAATACAGCACCACTTGTTAAGAGTGTGTTTTAAATTTGTAATTTTGAACATTTTTCCAATAAGCAATGAAACAAAACATTTGAACAAATAATGACAAAACTTCCCATTACAGAACATTTCAATCACAAAAGGCTACTCAAGCTCCTTTCATTACAATCCATCAATATCAGTCAATGGGTCCTCTTAAGAAAAACAAAATCCCACTTACCAGAAACCCAAAAGACTGAGATGAAAATCCCAACATCCAGGAAGACCGACTGCCCGGAACATCGACAAGTCTCACCTTCTCTGGTAGCTGCTCTGGTTGAGGTGGAAGCCTGAGGACTCCTGTTGCTGCAGGTTTGAGATGGCTTTGGGTCATACTCTGTCAGGATGTGAGGTATAAGGAAGGCAATTCCTTTCATTGACAGGATAGGTGAGGAGATGGTGAAGCTCCATTAACTGACATAATTCCATAGGAGTTGAAAGGTTATATGACAAACAGGCACTAATTTCTTCTGGGTCTATATTATATCAGCAAACGCTTGAAATTGTGAATGCTGTATAACTGACCCAAGCACTTCAAAAATCCAAAATGCTGAACACAGAGATCAGTAATTTTTTTCCCAGGGAAAAAAAATGCTGATCCGTAAAAAAAAAACAAAAACAAAAAAAAAACAAACAAAAAAAACAAACACAAAATAAAGTGGGGGCCTTCACTCCACCACACCCCCCTACTTAAATATACCAACTCCGAGATCGCACCACAGTGGAGGAAGTGGCAAAATCCTGAAAACGGCTGAGTGATTTATTTCCCTGGGAAAAAATTGCTGTTCCATGCTTTCGGAATTTCGCCATTTCAAGTAAGCACATTCGATTAAACAGCATTCGCAACTTTAAGCCTTCACTTACATAATAGGAACCCATTTCTTCTGACTTGTTCTCTGTTGATATTTTTCAGAGTAGAGTGTTTTGGAGGTACAGAACCTTCTCTGGAAGCAGAAGCTTTCAAGAGTGGTATACAGCTACTTCCTACACTTATGGTATCTTGTACCTTATTAAAATAGTGGTTCCAATGATAAGAGAAAGGGGACTGCCTTGATTCTGGTCTTTTAATCATGCCTTTATACTGAGCACAAGCCCAGAATAAGATGCTTTATCTGGAAGTATGCACTTGTGGAATTCATGAATCCCATCATTGATAATTTAACAATTAGTCAATAATATGAAACTGTGTTACTTATCAGCTTTGAGTCACCAAACTAATGTATATTAAATATTCCCACAGTGGAACTCCCCAAAAATATTTGTAACATAAGTATAAGAGCCTAAGATTTCACAAAACTCACAGCAGCAGTTTCTGCAAAAGTATTGCTTTAAAACTTAACTTTTGCCTGATAAAAATAAGAAAAGATACCCCAAAGGAAATGGGAACAGAGAAAAAATCCACAAAGGAAATCCAGACATCCAGAAATGAAGCAAACCAACAACAAAAAAAAATAGTTTCAAAGATGCAAATGGCAGACCTGTTGTAGAAAACAGCCAAGAAAATGACTAGTGATGAATCAGTTATGGATTGCTGATGAATTAATGATGGCTTGTGAGGTGGAGATGATGTTCAAAGTAAATGAAAAGAGGCAAAATGTATCTGTTCTACGAAGAGCTGCTCTCTCCAAAGATGATAACATTTGGACCCAGCTTATTTTTGCTTTATTACAGCCAATAAGAATATCAAACAACTCTGAAGAATGATCAGGACAACGTGTGCACATTTGAGAGGTTCTGAAAAAACTGCAAGTTTTCTGGATAGAATGAGATATTAGTTATAATTTGTGAATAACAGAAAAGCATTTATCAAAATTTTACTGTGCATTGATTCCTCTTTAGATAATGCAGCAAATAATATTTTTGCAGACATTTAAAATCAAATGAAACATTTTTTCTGTTATACTTAGCTGTAACATCTCCCTAATGGTTTCCAGAATAGTGCTTCTTTTTCACAATAGAATGAATGCAGTCTTTTGAAGATACGCTGATGTTTAGGCTGTATTGGTTTTAACACACACACAACACAACTCGTCCTTACACAAAGTACTGACCTTCTCCTATGTTTGACACAGCTAACTTGTACTCTTGTGCATTTGCCATCTAGTTTGCATTTAATTCATTCTGTTCTCTAAAATATGATGGAACATTCCATTAAGGACCTTATTCTTTATGATGCATATGTAAATCCACATGCTAAGAATAGTGATGGTAGCACTAACAGGGTACAAAATAGTCTTGCATAAAGTGAGTTAAAAAGACAAAACATAGCTTAATACAATATATCTGGACATCATTAGTGAAATGTGGTGGTGCTGCGGTAGCATTGTCGCCTCACAGTAAGACGCTGTCCGGTTTGATTCGCAGCTAGAGCATCTTCTGCGTGGAGACATCTGTGAATGGGCGTACCTTTGTTGAAGGTTGTGCATCAGGGCTGGTAACGCGGCACGTAAAAATCAACTACCAATCATTAGCAGACTGGAGTTCCGCTGTGGCGACCCCTAACCGGGAAAAGCCGAAAGACACAACAATTGGAAGGGAAAAGTGGGGAGTGTCCTTTTAGTTCAAGGATAAAGGCAGGCTAGGTTGATAACATTACAGTAGAAAATTATTAACCAGGCCTTCTTCTCACCTCATATTATACATTTTCTAAGTCCCCACTAGGACCAATAATTTGTGTGGTGCCAAAGATTACAGGCTATTGATATGTATTATATGTTGTTTTTTCTAGGGCAAAATATGTGTTAAGAAACACAAATGCACCACAACTATAACAAGTCAGAGACAGCTTGCAGATGTTGTAACTTGCCATGGCTGATGTGGACCAGAAGCATTTGTACACTAAGGCTTTAGTGGTGGTTCCGATGATGGTACATGTTTAAAGTGGATGCATTTTCTGTCACCTTCATAGGTTTTAATGCCAGTTACAACCTGGGTGTGCAATGACTCGACTTTGAAAGTATAAGGGACATAGAAGGAAACTGTTACCATAAGCAAGGTATATTTCAACTCAGTCACTGTAAAAAAAAAGTGTATAATTATTTTCCAATTCCCTTGCAGATCAGTGGCATTACAGAAAAAGCACACAATATCAGAGCAATAGTATGGTATTAACTGAGTAAAAGTTTAGGACTTCATAAAGAAGTAGCATAATTTTGCTGTCTACTTAAATCATTCTGAGAATGTCTGACCTTGGTCAGCACAAAATTTACATCTCTTGTTCTGATCTACATACAATATAAGCAGTAAGAAAGGGATACACAGCAGAAAACTGTGAGCATAATTAATGGGATACAAAGATGCTTAGTAAATAATGAATTACAGTCAACAGATAAAACTAAAACAGAGAAGTGAGGCAGCACTCATTGGCCAGTATGCATAGTCCAGGGCTTTGCAAATGACTTAAGGTTATCTGTGAATAGCAGCTCTACACGGATATGCAAATAAGGTCAGCAAAAGGCATTTGTGATGACAATGGAAAAGCAAAATATTTTTTAAAAAACAAGTCCACTTAATGCAAAAATGAGGTTTGGCAACAAACCAATTTGTCCAGTGACATTTTCAGAGTGGGGTTAGATAAATGTATTAGTAGGAATTAAGAGGGTATTGGGGGGGGGGGTTAAATGGGGAGGCGGGATGATTGGGTGAAAATGAGGTAAGGGTAGACTTAAGGAGCTTATGCAAGTGTAACTGGATAAGGAATCACATTTTGGCATGAACTTGTATTTTCTTAAGGATTTTCTATTGAATCAAGGAGTGTGTGGACAGTATGTAGTATTATTTGTTTCTTATAAAGGGAAGTAGTGATTGGAGCTATGGTAGATTAGGAATGGGGAGGGGTAGGTTATTTAGCTTGGTTGTTAGTCCTTTCCTTGGACTGATAGAAGGTTATATGTTATATGTGTGACTTTTAGTATAGGAGGGCTTGATGGGTATTGCAGGTACGTGAATGTGAGTGTCGATGATAGGTAGGCCTTACGTGCTCTAGTGGCTAGACTGAAGTTATGGGGTTTAAGCAGGGCATGGTTTTGGTCTTCTAGCAGATATTTAGGGTTTGTTTGGATGCAAAGGTGATACATTGAAAGGAAAGCTTTAAAGGGGAACTCCAAGGGCAGGCAGTGGAATAAGGATGGTGTTGATTTTGGTAGCTGCATTGCATTGGTCAGGGGGATTTACATTACATTGCAAATGTGGCAGGAGGATTGGGTGGGGGCATACTTTTTGGGGGATTGATTGTGGCTTGTCAGTCAAAGGGTAGGATGACTGGAGGTGGGATGTGGGACTTTGAAGTCGGTTTTAATTTAGCAGGCATAGTATTAGCAGGAGAAGTTGGGGGGAATAGGCTCCATTTTCACTTGGAAATCAACAAAAGGAGGAATAGTGCCCAAAACACAACCAATAATCCAAAAGAGAGCACCAGGATAGCTGTTTCCACTGAACACAGTTTATTAAACCATAAATCACGCACCAGCCACAAAAAACACCATAAACACTGACATATAGCAGTGTGTTTTCATCAGTGGTATCACAGACTTTATCAGATAGAACATCCTGGTGCTCTCTTCTGGATTATACATTTTCACTTGGTCGATATGACACTGGTATGATTTGCTGATGTGGTCAGCCGAGGCATGTTAGGTTGGGTTAGAAGGATTAGATGCTTATGGCAGGATTCTTGGGTAGCTTTTAGAAGTAAAGCATATGGAAGGGTGTTACTAGCTTAGTCATATTGCATTGCAGCCACCAGGGGTTAGGAGATTGGTGGGATGGATTTTTGAGTTATTATGTTCAGGCTTGTGAACAAGTTGGGACATTTCATTGGGTCAAGGAGCTTTTATTTGCAATTAATTTAGTTCCGTGGGTGACAGGGTTAGGTTAATTTACTAAATTTTGGACCGTGGCTCATGTTGAAGGGTTGGTTTGAGAGTATAAAGTCCAGCAGACATTGCCTATTGTCAAAGTAAGTTGGTTGCAAGGGTTGGTATTTGGTTTATGGAGGGCCATTGACCTACATATTGTTTGCTTATTGTCCATGGATGTTCTGATGTCATTAACAGGGCAGTTTTGGCTGCCAAAGACTTTTTTGCCTTATAATAGTGGGTTTTATGTCAGAATTATTAGATGATTGAGCCATTAGGAATGAAACTCATTCTGGTCATTATTATATACATTGGGAGGAGAAAGGGGATGCAATCAGACATATTTTGTTTTGGGTGTCATTGGACTTCTTAGAGTTTTGATGGTACACTGTTCTAGTGGTTTTGCCTGGCATGGGTTTAGTGTTTTGATGGTGCATTCGTCAGGTAATGAACTTGGAAAGCTTGTGAAGCTACTATTAATGGCTAGGTAAGTGAGTTTACCCAATATACAGAGGTTATGCTAGGTTATGGTTGACCATTTTAGCATTGTAAAGGGATTGGGGTTTATTTTAGCCAGTTAGTTGGCTACTTTGGCTATTTATGAGTTAGGACTCTGGGAGGTGGTGACAAGGATCTAGTTTGGTTAGAGGGGATGTTGTACACCGAATTATATTCTTAATGCCTTTTAATAAGCTGTTGGGTTGGAAGTTTGGTAGGTGAGAGTGGGAACAGCCTGGTTATGGTGGTGGGCAGAGAAGAGGGACACGTGTGTCCTCTTCTGTTCTACCTCTGGTTTAGATGTTCATTTCAATGAGTTGGGGAAAGGAAAGTGAGTATTTGGTGGTGGCTTGATAAATAATCAAGTGGAGATAAGGAGCTGCTTATTTGGTTGGATGTTAATTCAATACGTGATAAAGGAAGTGAGTGATAGGAAGCTGCTTCATAAGTAAAATAAGCAAGTGGAGGTAAGGACTCTGCTTATTTGGTTGAATGTGTCATATAATAAATGGTAAATGAAGTAAGTGGTGGGATGCTGCTTCATAAGTAAGTGAGTGGAGGTATGGAAACTGCTTACTGGGTCAGGATGAGCAAGGTCATGCTGTCCTGATTAACATTATATGAATGTTGATGTTGGAATTCAGTCAGCTATACTATGTTTCAGTTGTAATTAATAAATATCGGCTAATAAAATCATATTTATGGAAGCTTAATAAAGGTCATCAAATGTCATTTGGTGTGATGTGTTTATTGAAGGGGACCAGGACAAATGAGGTTTGGTAACAAACCAATTTGTCCAGGGACATCTTCAGAGTGGGGTTAGATAAATATATTAGTAGGAATTAAGAGGGTAGTGGGAGAAAAGGGTTAAATGGGAAGGAGGGATGATTAGAAGGAATTGAGGTAAGGGTAGAGAGAGGTTAAGGGGCTTATGCAAGTGTAACTGGGTAAGGAATCACATTTTGGCATGAACTTGTTACCCACCCTCCCTCCCGTATTTGGTGGAATAGTGGGGATTGCTGTTATTTTATCAGACTGGGTAGGGCAGAGAAGAGGGACTGGCATGCTGTCTTCTGTTTCCCCTCTGGTTTGCATGTTCATTTCAATGAGTTGGGAAAGGAAAGTGAGTATTTGGAGGTGGCTTGAAAAATAAGCAAGCTGAGATAAGGAGCTGCTTATTGGTTGGATGTTAATTCAATAAGTGGTAAATAAAGTGAGTGAAGGGATGCTGCTTCATAAGTAAAATAAGCGAGCAGAGGTAAGGACCCTGTTTACTTGGTTGGATGTGTAATTCAATAAATGGTAAATGAAGTGAGTGGTGGGGCACTGCTTCATAAGTAAGCAAGTGGAGGTATGGACTCTACTTACTGCTTCAGGGTGAACAAGGTCACACTGTCCTGATTAACATTACATGGATGTCGATGCTGGAATTCAATCAGCTATACTATGTTTCAGTTGTAATTAATAAATAATGGCTAACAAAGTTATGTTTATGGAAGTTTAATAAAGGTCCTCAAACGTCATTCGGTGTGATGTGTTTATTGAAGGGGACTGGGACAACAGTAAATTGTATAAATTTTGCCATTATGAAATTGTGAATTATATTACAAAATTGTGATGGTTTGTGTTACTTTTTTGGTAGAGTACAACTGAGTGCAGTCACACTTAAAATGTTTAAGGAAAGCTATGAACTGGACAGCACTTAAAATTATGCTTTTTTTTTAAAAAAGAAAACGGGTTTCTAATTTTTTTTATATAGGGGTATCCTTTTGTGACACCCTGCTGGTTTCATTAAAGAACAGAAACGGAAGAGGGAAATAGGAAAGAATGAAAAAAAGTGAGACGAACAAAAAAAAGTGAGACAAACCAAAGAGGGGAACACATAAGGGAAACATCAGTAGGATTTGTGCTAGAGGAGGTAGGAAAGGATGGGCACCATGTTTTGTCTGGGGATAGACCCCCCCCCCAACTATATTTATTTATTTATTTATTTTTTATGAGAAGGTAGTGTGGGTGGGAAGTAAGGAAGAGGGTGAAGGAGAAAATTAAGGAAAGAAGGGCTGTAGAAGTGCCATCTGTAATCCCATTCCACAGAGCCTCAAACACATCTACTGCCAGATGATGCTGCAGTGATGGACCCTGATGTTGAGGGGGTAGGAGCCTGTGTTGGTGCAGTGGTTGGCACCACCAAGGACAGCATTTCTTCTACATGCTGAATACAGGATTCAATTCGCTGAATTCTCCTATAAACACCTCCACCAGTATATCCTCAACCAAGCATTGTAGCCCCCTTTCTTTGAGGCTTGACAGGCTGCCGTTTGCCAGAGTGCCTGCAGGACTGGTGTGTCAACTCTTACCATATAAGGACATCCCAGGACAGGCAGAGGATGACCTGTCCCTAGCTTGAGAGGTACATGCCCAGTCTGCTCCTAAGAGATTTGAACCTGTAAAAAAAAGAACATAGATGGGAGAGAAACACAAATAAAGGAGAAAAAATTGCATAACCAAAATAAGAACAAAAGAGAAATAAAGGGCATGTGGGAGAGACAAAACAGAACAAGCACAATAAAGCCACACAATGCTGTTCACATATCAATTCATGCACTGCTGAAATGATGCAGTAACAGAGCCCGGTCCTGGGCCCTCTCCTGTTTGGCATCTATTTCTCAGAAGTCCAGGCCAACACAGAAGGACTCTGGCTGACCAAGTTTGCTGATGACTGCAAGCTAGGAGTCATTATCAACTCCCCAAGTGATGCAGACATCCTACAAAAGAGCCTCTCTGATACCAATGACTGGTGTTGGAACCATGGCCTGAAGCTTAAAGCCAAAAAATACGTTATCATCCCCTTTGGAAAAAACTCAGTTCCCACAAATTACCACATTGATGGGAGCTCACTGAATATTCAAGGGGCCATAAGAGATCTGGGCACCCAGATCAACAGCCACCTCACCTTTGACCACCACATTGTCATTGTGGTCAGAAAGTACTTCTACATGGCACATCTTATAACCAAAGATTTCGCATTCAGGAAGAAAGAGGTCATCATCCCTCTCTACTCATCCCTCATTAGACCAGTCATCGAATATAACACCCCATTTGGCATGTACCTGGCCAGACACCTACAACTACTGGAGAGACCACAAAAGTTCCTCACAAAAAGAATCCTAGGCCTTAAACATATGTCCTACATGGACACACTCAAGAAACTTCAGCTGTTCTTAGTCTGTTATTGTCTACTTAGAGGTGATCTCTGCTTGACTTACAAAGCCATGTCCAACCCAGCCCTACTTGAAATGCTACACCTAAAGAAATCCCAATCCCCCCACGCCACATGCTCCAGAGATCACAACCTCATTACCACAATTAACAGAACATGCTGGAGGGACAGGTTCATCTCCCAAAGACTGCCCACACTCTGGAATAAGCTTCCTATTCATGTCAAGCAGAGCACCTCACTGGCCCTCTTCAAGAGACATCTTGAAGAGTGGATGGGTACAGGAAGTTCACTCCAGTAATCATTCCAGTTGCACTACTGGATATGGGCACTGTGAACTAACATCAGGTGACACGGTGCCTGGGCAATTTTGTTTTGGGCTAGGCTTATAAAGGCTCCAGGGCCATTAGCCTAGTACAGCCTATGAACCTATAAAATCATTACTGAAGTAAAACTTGTGTATGGGAAGTGCTTATGCATACAGTGGGGGTAGTGATGTGGAAAGTGTTTTTGTACTTGGGAAGAATGATATGAGTAATGCATATGCATAATTATGATGAATTTAAATGGCAAGTGCTCATGACTCTTGAAAGGATGTATGTATCTGTTAAGTTATGTACATGCAATACATTCCATACAGTACCAAAAATACTCCTTGTAATCAATCAAAATAATCAAGTTAAAGCAGTAACATTAGCCTGAACTGTAATGGCTTGAGTTACATTTCTTTCATCTGTAAAGCTATAAAAATAATAGCATTATTAACAATACAGAGAATAGTTGTAAAAAAATAGTATAGCAGTTGTACAAGCACATATTTCTCTTTTATTTTTTACAGTATTATATGATTTTAAATCTTTTTGGTATGTGATTTATACAAACTGTAAATTAATAAACAAAAAAATGCTCTTGGACTTCAGTTAACTTACCAGAAGATTCAAACTTGAAACCAGAACGACAAAATTATTAAAAGGCAGAAGCAGGAACAGTCCAAACACCACAAGACTATGAAAGATCCAGTTTACTAGTACCAAACTTAAAACGAATGAATACAAATAAAACACATTACATTTAGCGCTTTCATCAGTAGTAAGACTTCTTCAGAATAACAAGATGCTGTCTGTTCACACATTATATACAATCCCACTAATTGAACTAATTAAACAGTTACATCATTTCCTCCTCGCAGAATTAAAAAACAGGAAATACATAGCCCATAGTAAACCATCCAGATGTACAAAACCACAACAGAGTTTTCCTCAACAGAAATTCCTTTAAATAAAAAATAATTGCTTTAATTTTAAAAAAGGTTTTAAGGACATTTTCTCATTCAAACCAGGGGGGCAATGTGAATTAAGTCTAATTTGCCACTTTAATTCTAGATATTCCAGGTATTCATCCACAGGTCCCCCCCCTCTCCCCCAGATCTACTTGTTCAAGAATATAAAACCAAAAATGATGGTTATTATTGATGTTAATGTGCTTAAATAAAGCATTATTAATATTCTTTTGTTTTATATCATATAGGTGTTGGTATACCCTGTGTCTGAAAGCATTTTTTGTTTTCCCTACGTAGAAACCTTTACAGTTTTTACATACCGCAATGTAGACCACCCCTTTAGTGTAACAATACATTCTCTTTCTGTTAATGATCCGTCCATAATTATCCAACTTAAAACTATCAGTGTCCATCATATAGGGACACTGAGCGCATCTACCACACTTGAAAGTACCCATGCCCTGAGTGTTAATCTTCTCTTTTTCTAGGAGTCCTTTAATTGAGGTATTTTTCTTATAGATTATAGTGGGTTTTATGCCTAGTTTCTCCAGGACCCCAGCATTGTTCTCAAAAATTTTCCAATATTTATTAATAACATGCCTAGTGTCCTCAAAATTGTATGAAAAAGTAAGTATTAGTCCACGTGTAAAACCAATATCTCCATGTCCATTGTTGTTACTCACATCTCATTCATTTTCTCTCCTATAACCTAATAGGGCCTTGAAATGCCCATTTACCCTTTTGGTTTTCACTTCCTGAATAATATCAGATACAAAGGATTCAGGGTACCCTCTCCTCTGTAACATACCATTCAGTTTGTCACATTCATCAAAAAAATCTTTAAGGTCCGAGACCATCCTGGCTAGTCTAACACATTGACCCTTCACTAGAGCTTTCTTCTGATGTATAGGGTGCGCACTAGTAAAGTGCAATAATGTGTTAGAATATGTAGGTTTCCTATAGAGCTTGGATAAAAAACATTTATTTTCATAATCTTTCTCTATAGTAATGTCCAAATAATGGATACAATCATAGTCCTTGACCATAGTAAATCTTAGAAAACTGGTTGTGTTGTTAATATAAGAAAAAAACCTATTCAGGTCATCCTCAGTTTCCCTCCAAAACAGGACAATATCATCCAGGTACCGCCCATACAGTACCCATGAAGTCCTGAATTCAGAATTAAGTATGTACATATCTTCCCATTGTGCTAAGACAATGTTAGCAAATATGGGCGCACAACATGCACCCATAGCTACACCCGTTTTTTGCTTAAATAAATGTCCATCAAATGTAATAAAGTTGTTGTCTAAAATGATCTCCATACATGTCCGGATGGTCAAGATATTACTGTGGTTACCAGAAGATTCAATGAGCCTTTCAACTCTTTGCTGTTGCTGCTGGTGATTGTAGCTAATTTCTTGCTCAGCTATGATTAAAAGAGTGAAGGCAGTTCTTGTTTACCTGTATTTATACTTTTTGGTATATGTCATAATTCTTGTCTGAGGAATAACTCCTTTTCGTTTTCTTTTTTTATTTTCTTTTACATGTACATAGCTGTTTGAATTAGTACAATACAGCGCTAATATTCCCTACAATTCAAGACAATTTGTGTGGAATGTTTTTTTTTTTTCAAAGTACATGCAACACTGTGTTCAGGTATAAATAATTCACAAATACAGAAATGTAGCAATTTCATGAAAGTTTGCATTTTCCTTTTTTTGTGCAAATGTGTCTCAATTTAAAGGTAATCTAGAAGTTAAACATTTGTCAGTAAGGTTTGTGCTGGACATTCACTTGTCACAGCAACCCGTACCCTCCTCCCCCAACATGTAGTCTAACTAGGGTGTGATATGTGAGACTTCAGCCATGTTGTACAAGCAGATTGGAACACTTTTGAACAAACAACTGTGTTAAGCAACTGCTTGAGTTATATTTCTAGAGCCTACACAAAATTGGCTTCATGTCTGCAATGCTGTAAATTCTAAATCTGCAATTGCAATTTTTATTTAATTATTTTATAAAATCAGTCACAATTATTTGTACCTGTAACCCAGTAGATTATTTACAGAGTTACTTGTGCAGATTACTGTTTTAATACACTTATATGGCATTTGTATATATTATTAAAATCTGTTAACACATTACTGATATGCTGCTTTGTTAAAAAGATGCATATATGATTGCAAACATGCTCATTATTTCCTGTACATTTCATAAAAGCATTACAAGTAATATTTTCAGATACACATATCTTTCTTTGAAAATACCTGTCATTATACAAACTTGTTAAACTTTTTTTATCTTTAATATGACTCAGTTAAGAAACCAAATATTTTATTTTACATACTACAGAACTCTGTCCTTCTCATTGCTAACCTGGTCTGCCAATTTTGCCATCTGGTCAGCACTATACTTTGGCAAGTCATCATACTTGTGATGGCACTGTTGGATGGAGCGGATTATACCTGTGAGGGTTAACAGATGGTCATCCTTCTGCCAGATATCAGTCTTTTTCCAGGTAGCATTTCTTCTGCATGCCTCAATTTTATCCAGATACAAATCATGCAGAAGGCAGAGCATCATCGTGGTATCCTTATCGGACCAGCTAGGAGTGTGTCCTTGTGCCTTCGAAGGAGTTGCCATTTTTTGAAGAGCCAGAACAAGAATGAGAAAAGTATAGTAAGGGATGTATTAATCAAGATTAGGACCATTCCCTGTGGGGTGTGGCATCACCTTAATCAAATACTTTTTGATAGCTAATTGAGATACTTTTGACACTTTTGGTGTAATGAAAACTGTTTTGTTTCATAATATTTTTTTTTCTTAAAGGAAACCACTTACCTTTCCCTTCTATGTGTCATAAAAATGGAAATATATTATTAATAATTTTATTGATGATGCTTATTGGTATAAGTTATTTATTTTGTACATTAACACCAGTATGTGTCATGTAGTATAGCAGAATTTTTGGGGAGAGGAAATAAATGTCATAATGTGTGTTATTTTTAACTTTTATGAAGTTATGACTTGTTTGAAGTGCTAGAATATGACACCCGATGTTGGATGAAAAAGGATTACACTTATTATTACTACAGACCTGACTTTCACATGACTCTATTTTGTTTTTCTTTAAATACATTCAGATTTTGGCTAGTCTAGGGTCATTTGTGCATTCTAGGATAGCTGCAGAGTGATGTGGACTTCAGAACCATCTGCAGTTCAACCATGTCACTAATAAATTAATGTTACTTTGGATGCACATTCACAATCTGTGAAATGATATACCTCTGGACATGTTTGGGTACTACTATGACTCAGAGATGCATATAAATGACCCTAATTTGCATATAACACATGTAAATGGCCCTAAAATTTCACCAATATGTTAAGCATTGCCATATTAGTTTGGCAATAGCCAAGATAGGTGACAAAGGCAGTAAGATACCGCAATCTTACTAGGGTAAGGAAATAGTTTTAAAAATATTATTATTTAATAATAAACACTTAAAAGTATTATTTCATTATTGATTAAAGATTCATTTGCAATGAACTTATGTGTATGCTGTGTATGCATTGACTGTTAATATTTTGTCATTTTGAAGTTGGCTTTCAAGTCAGCAGCAGTGGAAAAGGATTAATGATGACAGAAAATGATCATTACTCTGTTATAATTTATGGATTGTGCATACATAAATATAAATGCAGTAATTTATACAGATGTTTTAATTTTCTAAGGATACGAACATGCATGTATAATAAATCAGATTTTTAGGGAGAAACAGTGAGAAATAAAAAATGGCAATATTATCAGTACATGACAACAGCAATGGCAAAGGATGGAGCAAGGGTGCTTCTTTGTGACAAAAACCTTTGTAAACTGCAGGTAATATATTACAATTTTACATGGCTATATTGTGATATATTTAGGTAATTCTTTTGGTTTGTGTTAAGTAACAATTATTGTGGGTGGCAGGAGGACTTTGGCCAGTGTTTTGTACTTTAAGAGGTGATTATATCCAAACATTATTGTGGACCTTTTTTTAATTTTGCATATAGTACTGATGGAAAATAAGACATCAAAGCACAGCAAGGATAACTTCATGCAAAGATACCCATGTCCCCATGGCAGCATTTAGGACATATGGGGAACTGCTTTTTGGTAAAGAGTATCGCAAACAAGCCAAGGGAAACAATGTCTGGTATCAAGTAATTGATACTGTTGATGTTTCTGAAGACAGTAATGTCAGTACTCAAAGTGAACAATCACAACACAGTTCACATATGTTGATGTTCATCCACATCTAGCAGAACCTCTGGTTTGAGGTCATGATCATGGTCATGCAGCAGTGTCAGGTCAGTGAAAGCAGGATCACCGGCATCAAGTAGGTCATGACATTGAACTAAGTTACTTTACAGTTCTCGTGGTAGCTCCTCCTCCAAATCATTTGCATAATCACCTGGCCTGTAAATAGGAGATGCATGTGACTCATTTTATCTTGTACTGCTGTGAATCATCTTCAATGACTCAGCTGTTTGTTTAACTGGAATGGGAGGTTGAGGGGGGGGGGTGTTTACAAATGTATGCATTTCATCCCTGTAAATCTAGTATGTACACCATCAATAAATGTTCAACAAAAATCAATATTTCATGGGTTACCATTCCTAAAGGAGAAATATATCATAACCAAATGACACATTAAAATGAGTATCCTATCATGTAAATTTATACTTCTGCCATTTCTCCCTCCCCACTGCACAAATGATGATAGTTTCTGAAGTCAGAATTGATTGTGTATGACAGCATAAATTTAATCTGATGTGCAGTACAACAGATTAACCTAAGAAGCAATGGCATATATAAAGAAAGCATTATTTACATTAGCAATGTGTTAATGTTCTCAATATTCTTTACTTTTATATAATTAAGTAATAATTAAAGTAGAAGGTATTCATGACAGTAGGAAAAAAATGTGAATTATTTTCTATGTCATACCTTTTGACCTCACTAAACAGGAAACAGTGATCAATTCAGTATGACAACAACATGAGAATTATTCTAACAGATAATAAAACAATATTTTAAGATGACAGAGAATGTCGGATGAACAGTGACAGCAGACCATGCATCACACAGCATAGCCCACAGATAGCACTGCATTCAACAGTTAGACTCTATGTGTTTTCTAAAAGAAAAGAAACACTAACCTGAAGGTTATGGTCAATAGTTCTGGACTAGATGCCACCTCTTTATCTTCACAGCCACATACTATGCATGGGCCTGTCACGTGGTCCTTTACTACTGCTGCCAGCTGGTCATCATTACTCATATTTGAACTGGAATTGGGCGTTGCAGTGACAGCACAGGTTACTTTGTGCCCTGACTGGCACAAGATCATGTTATGCAGAATGCAACATGCAGTAAACATCCTGCATGCAGTAAATGGGTCACACTGAAGGCCACCCCTGACTCATCTCGGCACCTGAAATGGCTCTTCAGGAGGCTAATGACTCTCTCAATGACAATACAGATCTTGGACAGGGATGTGCCATATGTCTCTTCCATATCTTCACTTGGATTTCTCACTGTCACGAGCCATGGCTCCACCAGATATCCAGCATTATCTGAAAAAAGGAGGTGTACAAAACAAAAAAAAAATTGTACTCATCAAAACATTTTAACTTAAGTAACTACTTAAATACAATATAACAGTAAATAATTTTTTTGCTTACCAACAAGATGACCAGTGGCCATCCTACCATAGAGGAAAAGGCTGTAGTGTGAGGCAATGTACCAGATATGGGAATTAGGTGCACTGATGGGATGCTGGGTAGAGACATTAGAAATGCACACCTACACATCTCTCACTACCTGGCAGTTGTTGGAATGGTAACCATCCCTGTTGTGGTACTGCTCACCCTGTGGACCAGGAGGGGCCATAATTGCAACAAGGATACAGTTTATCACACCAAGTATCTCAGAGAAATATGTCATCCCCTAAAAAACACACACAGTCCTGGCTTGGTCCTCTGGTGACACCAAGAAGTAGATGTACTGAAACACATGTGCCAAGAGTACATCCAGGGACTGCTACATTATCTTCAAAGCAGATGCCTGTGAGATCCACAACATGTCTCCAATCTGTCTCTGGAAGTTCCACATAGCAAGTATAGTGAGGATGTGTCATACTCGTGTCTATTTACTTTAAATTATTTATGCTTGTCCCATACATTTTCAAACATTTCTATAAATATATATATATCAAATGTTGACACACATAATGTAATCATTCTATAATTTAAATGTATATTGCTTTGAATGTTATTTGAAGTGAGTCTGGATCATGTTACCTTGTACTTTAAATGATGTTGACGTGCACTTCCAGTTATAAAACCATGGTATTTGTTTTATTTTTAGTATAACAAAATATGACATTTGCTTTGGAATTGTGTTTCTTCAGTGCTCGAGTCATTTGTTTGGATTACATGTATTTTTTTGTGTGCATACATGGCTATGTACAACCTTGTACTTTTTGGAGAGATTTACATATTTTTATATGTAACTATATACATAGACCGATATAGATATAGATATGGATATGTGTGTGTATGTCTGCAAAATTCTAGGATTGATGCAGTCTCATTTTTTAAGACTTCAGTTACTATGAATGTTTTGACAAACATCTAGAATGTCAGTGAATGGTTAAGGTCCTGCTTA
Source organism: Protopterus annectens (assembly GCF_019279795.1). Lineage (NCBI taxonomy): Eukaryota > Metazoa > Chordata > Ceratodontiformes > Protopteridae > Protopterus > Protopterus annectens. The sequence goes on along the minus strand of NC_056732.1, from coordinate 281,254,003 downwards.
TCTGAACAAGTTTACTTTTACTTGGTTTACTGAATCTGAGTTTCAGCCTCTCAAAAATGTTATATGTTTGATAAATCAACAATTATATTTAGTTTGAGTGTATGCAACTTCAGAGTTAGTATATCTAGAAATTGAAGGTATTAGAGAAATCCCTGTAGTGGGGATGCTTTTGTTTTTGGATATAATTTAGCACAGTATTTAGTACTGTTGTATATCCCTGACAGTTTGTTAGTTAATTAATTTAATAGAAATACATCAGTTCACAAAGAAAGGAAATCTTATGCCCTTACTATGAGCCTTATACCTACATAATTCTTATGCCCTTACTATGTCTTATACCTACATAATTATTATTAAAATATTTGAATATTTTACAAAAGCTGAAGTAAACAAATAACAGAGCAGTAGATAACTTTAATAATGATATTCAGCAGACATTCAACAATGAACAGAAATAGCTAAAAGGAGATATTGCCCTTGTTATTGAAATAGACCAAATTAAACAGATAAGACTTCACCAATTTCCTGAATTAAACCTCGCTTTTACATGTGTTGAACTCAAGAAAAAGTTAGTTCTAAAAGATTCGAATAAAGTAGGTAAAGAAGTCCTGTCAGAAGTTATGAATGAATCAAAGGAACAGAACACATTCCAGCATCTGATGATGTGAGATGCTGTCAGGGACACATGGTGTCTGTAACTTTTCAGGTGTGACCACTCTTGCACAAGGCCTAATGAATACTAACTAGTATTTGTGGTTTTAAAACACAAGCACCAAGTGTCCCTTATGAAGTACAGGAATGATATGACACAATACTTTCCTCATTGCCAGCAACATAGTTCTGGAATTCCACAGAGGTTTGAGTCAGATCACCCTTCAGTTATCCAACTTATATGATACTGAAGCAGTCCAGTAATCTCATCCTTACCATTAGCAGAATGTGAGGATTCAAGTCTGATTAATATAGGAAACATGCTGAATATAAACATGCACATAAACATAAATGCATACATATATTTGCATGCACCCCTTCTCCTGACACACATGCATATATGAGTCGGTAATCAAAAACTGATGTTTTGGGGGCATGGCCAAGATGGCAAGCAGTTAGCAGCATAAACATTTTGCCCTGCCTCTTTTCAGTTTTTCTGACAGGATTATTTAACTTTACACCTAAGAAACTATCTTCAAAAATATTTTTATTTAACAATAAATAAGTTGTGGAAATCAAGGAGAAAAAATAGTCATTGGAGTTTCTACTTTGCTTTTATCCTGTCAGAAGTTATTTTCAGTTAATTTTAGTCATGAATTATTCTAAAGGTTCTCCTCAGGAAAATGTGATGAAGAAAGAACTACAATCACTTATTACTAGTATCCAGGATCTTTCAGTCAAAATGGATAAGTGAGTAAAATGGATACTATAAAACATGAAAATAAGAAACAATTTGACTTACTTAATGAAATTATCAAGAAAAATACGATCAAATTTCATCCATGAATGAATAAGTAAATGATGCAGATGGAAAGCTGACTGAAAAGGAAAATCAAGTGGAATTCCACCTGAAACAAAACACTTTTCTCTTGGTGAAAGTAGAAGATCTGGAAAGTAGGTCCAGGAAAAATAATGTAAGATTATATGGAGTACCTGAGAAAGAAGAAAGTAACAATATGACACATTTCCTGAATACCTGGTTAACAAAAACTTTAAACTTACCAGAATCACTTTAATTTGAATAAAGATAGCTCATAGGTCTCTCTCAAATGTTTCTTCAATGAATAGTTCATCTACACAGAGATTTATAATTGTTAAGTTCTTCTCTATGCATGATAAGGACTTGGTATTAAAAATTCAGCATATATGCTCATGATTTAGTGATATATTACTAGGTTTTCTTAGTATTTTTAAGTAAAATGCTATAATTCAAATTGTTTTATTTTTTGCATAAAAATAAATGCTAAAAGATAAATGCTCAAATGTTTTACTAATACACTGTTTTTTTATTGTTAAAGAAAAATGCTAGCAATGATCAAGGGCTCTATTACATTTTCAAACTGAAGCTTGCATTTATATATCTTGTATAATATTGGTATATATCATATATCCAGATGCTACTGTTCTCGTTTATTTATTTTTTTCTGTTTGGGTCACTAATCAAATTAAATTGTTTTTTGAACTTATAATGGGAGAGAGATATGTAATGTTGTCTAGTTAGGGTTTATGTTTTGATATATAAGTTATTTGTGGCAATGGCAGCCTGCCTGTGGAGTTATTAAATCCATTTACATTTTCTAAAAAAGCTCAGCTCACCTGTAATAGTCACAAGCTTTTTATAGCCATGTGCAATCTTTAAAAACTATATTTCCTGCTCGAATGTTGTTTTTTTCCTTTTTTTTTACCTTATTCCAATGTCTTGAAGAGAATAATGAGCTAGACAATTGAAGGAAAGGTTTGTTTAAGCTGTGTGAATGTGCAGAAGCAGCAGGAAGTTTGTGCTGAAATTTGAACTTGCGGGAAATCCTTTGGAATGTTTAAATGAAGCTATGATGAAAAGAAGCCAAATAAGGTGAAAATACACTGTTTATACATTTTTTTATGATTAATTTAAATGTTAGGGTTATTATGTTTATTAGAACAGACAAGCAGTGATACTGTTTCTGTGCTTCACAGCATGCAATACATGTTTTTTTAAATTACTTACACATTATTTTAGCTTCTGTAAAATTGAAATCCCTATGAACAGATTTTAAAATATAAATACATTAGAGGTGCATTAGAGTTATAGTGTTAGAGTAGCAATGTAGTAGTTTTCAGTGTATTTTACAAATATTGAGAATTAAAGTTGCAGTTTTCATTTAGATACACTTTTCAGTAAAAGGTATTCCTTTGGCAAAGTGTATTACATAGTGAAGCCATAGTAAATGCTTAGTAGTACGGTTACTGAAGATAGCTTTTTGTGCATGGACTCTCTCACCTCTGAATGGCAGTACACAGGACAACACAAAATAAGATGACTAGTTAATTTTGTACTAAGAATTTGCTCTCTACTTTTATAGTATTCACCTTCTAAAAATTATTGTATATGTATCAGTAATAAACTTTAAAGTAAATAACATTACTAATAATACAGCTAGATGTTCTCAGATATAAGTAATAATCATAGGAAACTACAATAGTGATTGTTTAAAAGAAGATTAACTAAGTATGCTTGGTTTCCACACTCTCTTTTTATTACAAGATTTATTTGATGCACAAAATAGCTTTTGAGTTATTAACATAAGGAAATATTTTACTTAGTACTGTAAGTCTGAAGTGGCTAATATATATATGCTGATATCTTTATATAAACTGATTACTCAGAAAAAGGCTAGTTTAAAATGTTAAGCAACTGTTACTAATTGTTTCTCAGATTGCAAAGCTATATGCATTTCTCTTACATTCCATTCATAACTGCTCTCTGTTACTTAGTATATTTGTCTTGATTTTTTGGTTTATATTCGTAGTACGTTTTTGGGTTAACAACTCATGGGGCAAATTACTGAAGTAATTAACTTGAATATATATATTTTGGGGGAAGGGGAGGAATAATCAAGATTCTGATGAAAGTATAGCAGAATTAGAGCTATAATTGACGTTTTGGGTTATTTGCAGTGTTAGAATATATGAAATGATTACTATAATGGCACTGACTTTAATAATAATGTAGAGGCTGCCAATGTACCTCAGTTGTGTTGTAATTGTGCCATTAATAATTAGGGAAATTTATATTATTTAAGTCTATCATTAGAAGATTGATCTACTCACATTTAACTCTAATCGATTATGGATTATATTAAAACATGAAATTAGATATTGGGTAACAGAGTATTAGTAGGGGAAAGCTTTATGGTCTAATGCATGTTGATAAATAGATAATTTTTAGAGGTAGTGGCAAAAGGAATGATTAAGTAATATTAAGGTGATGGTAGAGGGTGTTTTTTATGATTATTTCATCAAGCCATGAATATTACATTCCATGCTAGATGGTGTAAATATTTTTTACAATAAGCTCATTATTAAATAAGTTTAGGATTTTGTCCATAGCAAAATATATAAAATGTTAATTATAATCACTTGTTTCAAAACCATACTTAACCTTATTACCTTAAGATGTCAGTGTATAAGTGTATGTCATTGAACGTAAATGGTCTTAATAATCCCATGAAAAGAGGTAGTTTAGTTAAATATCTTAAAATAAATAAAGTCACTATAGTCTTTTTGCACTTATTGAAAACAGACTTAGATAAGTTAATATTCAAAGAGTATTTAATACTTATAGATTCACACTATAGTTCTAAAAGGAGAGGTACTATTATACTTTAGAAGAAATATTTGACTATGCCTAGAGTAGTCAGCTGGTACTCTGATAAAAGTGGTTTCTAGGGGCTGGTTGTACTTGAGCTCAGTAAGAAATTTTATACATTTGTAAATGTCTGTTGGATTAATGGAATTAGTTCTAAAGTGGCAAAAATATCTAGACATTATAACCTTACATGCAAAAGGAGAAATTTTATTGGCCAGTAATTTTAATTGTATTTTATCTGAAAAAGATACTACCAAAGATAAAAAACGTAGAATATCAGCTACTGCTAAACATTTACATTATTTTATGACTGCAGAGACTCTAAGAGATATCTCTAAGAGATATTCATGACTTAAAATTGGAACATTCCATTAATTTTATTCATTCATTTGGATTTGCTACCGAAAACAAATATTGACAAAGTCTTTACATCTAATGGACTATATTCTAAAGTAGAAGTATCAATAATCTCATGTCCTCTCTCTGACCATAATGCTATTACATTTAATCTTAATCTAAAGTCTAATGATTTAGTTTTTTGGCAAAGGATTCCAACTTATATAGTTAAAATTAAAGGATTTACAGAGTATTTTTTAAAAGAATTAAAACTGTTCATGGATGATAACAATGGTGAAGTTACTAATATTATTTTATGGGATGCATTAAATGTTTATATATGGTAGGATTAAGAGTTGGTATCTTCTAAAAAAGAAGGAATGAGACAATGAATTAATTGTTCTACAGTCAAAAATTGATAATTTAAAATTAAATTTGAAATCCACTGATAGGAACACAATCTCAGACCTGAAGGCATTGAATCAAAAATATATTGAGATATTAAACCATGAAGTCATAAAGTCTTAATAAATATGGAAAAACTTAAATTTCTAACTTACTCTGTTAATCCCAATAATTTACATAGGCTAGCCATCAGATAAAAAACATTAAACAAAGTAAATCACATTAAAGATAAACCAAAAGAAGCAGTAGATTTAAAAGATATTTTAGAAATATTTAGGAGACATTATAAAGCAGGTAATAATAGAAACTCAACTTTAGATAACGGTGATCTAACGTATAGTTTTTTTAAAGATAAATCTAAATAAATTAACAAAAGAACAAAATGCTAGACTAGATAAACCAATTACTTTTATGGAACTAAAAGAACAAATTAATAATTAAAAAACAATCAAGTTCCTGGCCTAGGTGATTTAATTTCAGAGATATATAAAATAATTTCAGATAATATTCTAAAGATATTATTAAATGCATTTTATGAGATCAGAAATTTATTAACTATCCCTCCTTCTTGGAAACTGTCATTGATGTTTCCTATTTTGAAGAAAGAAAAGGGTCCTAAGTTATGCACATCCTATCACTCTATATCTCATTTAGATGTCGATTACAAAATTTTTATGCCAATTTTTGCAAAAAGATTAAATCATATGGTATCAAATCTAGTTGAAAATTATCAAACTGGTTTTATCTTAAGTAGAAAGGTACATGACAATGTTATTAGGCTTTTGTCTCTCATAGATGTTGCTGTTTAGATGTCATGGAGTTAATAATGAACTTTAGATGTCACGGACTTAATACTGAACTTTTACAATAGTACTTTTTCTTTTGTTAAAATTGGATCATTTCTATCTGGTTCCTTCAAAATATTAAAATGAACAAAACAAGAAAAGATGCCCACTATCACTTTTATTGTTTTCCTTGTCAGTAGAGCCCTTTGTCACTTATATTAGAACTAATGTAAAAATAAATGATAAATATAACTCAAATTCAACTATTCACATGCAATATACTATTAACTAGCTAACTAGCAGCAACACTGAATCCTCAATAGAACACATTATAGAGTCAATAAAATATTTTAAAAAAAATCTTGCTGAAAATGTAATCATAACAAAACAGAGACATTACTGAGAAATAAAAAAGTAAACAACTTTTTAAGAAAATATAAGCAACTCATCTGGGAGAATAATCAACTTAAGTACTTGGGAATAATTATAAAACCTACTTGGAAAGAGTTAGTATTATTCAATTATAGTACTGTAATTAATAAGATATTAAAACTAATTGATAATTGCTTAAATTCCTATGGTATCACCAACAACCAAGAATGTCTTTCGACTGGCATATACAAAGTTGGGAAGAAAATGGGATTGGATTTCTTAATTTTGAAATCCAACAAGAGAATCCAGGAACCAGACAAGAAAAACTGATGGAGGTCCAGAGAGCACACACGTCCAGTATAAACCACACAGCTAGTAACAACCACCAAAGATTTATTGAGCAAAAACAACAGTCAAGAACTTTTGGCTTACATCAAGACTTCATCAGAACTGCAGTAATCACATAAACCCCACAGTATAAAGGAACATCCTGTAGTCATGTGGTTAAAACTGACCAATACAAATAATGTTTAAAACATTAATTAAAAACTTGAAAACTTGAAAATGTACTGACAGTTTGAAACAGTGTGTATGAGTGAAAAAACAAAGCCAAACATATTACAACAATGTATATACAACAAATTATAAAGATGACTGATGAATTACCCCTCCATACTCTTCAATTTTAGGATTGGGGTAATGGAACAGCAGTCATTAAACCCAGGGGGAGTAAGGGCATCACACATCAAAATTCAGATTAATTCCTTTCTGTTGGGGTGTCCTTCTGCACTAAAATCCCTTGCATCACATTCCAAATAGTCCAACACTACAAACTTGAAGTGGTGGTCAGGAAAAGCTGAAATAAGCCTATACAAGGCATTGGTGTTCTTCTCTTTCTTGATGTCATTCAAGTGTTCATAAATTCTTTCTTTCAGCTTATGATTAGTCTTTCCAATGTAGAATGCCTTACACCATTGATGAAGAGCTCCATATACCACCCCATTGGATATACAATTGAAGTTTTTTTTTACCTTAAATTTCCTATTCCTGATGAAAAATGAGTCGCACAATAAAATATGCTGACAATAATTGCAGTGATTTCATTTGTACATGCCCTTAGGTCTATTTGAATGACTCATGTCACCTTTCATTTCTAAAAGGTTCTTAAAAGACTTGCCCTTTCTGAACACAACCTTTGGCTTGACCCCAAGCAATTCTTTGCCTTCATTGATACTCATCACAATTGGCCCAGAATTGGGTACTGTGTCCACTACATCATAGATGTTAACAGAAAAAGTGACTATTAGTGAACATTCAAAAGGGACAATTGATGGTTGTGTTTCTTTGGACAGGCTATTACCAGCCAAATGGTCATCCGTTCGACCACCAGGAATAGGCAGTAATGGTTTGTAAAAAACATTTCCTCCTCTTACCCTGGACTTCTTCCTTAATACTCTCAAATAACTCATGGGGTAACCTCTTTTACTGAAAATGCCAACCAGTTTTTCTATTTCAACAGTGAAGGTGGCATCATCAGAAATCATATGAGCAAGTCTGACAAACTGCCCCTTGACCATAGCCCGCTTGTGAAATTGTGGATGCCAACTATCAAAATGGAGGTAAGAGTTGGAAAAAGTTTTTATTACGGTAGATGTTGGAACAAAAGCAATGTCTCGAATAATCCTTGTTTACCAATACATCCAAATAGGCCATCGAATCATGATCAAACGTTTGGGGAAAAAAGAAATTTGTTCAAGTTTGTAACAGAATCATCCCAGATGATAAAAATATTGTCCAGGAAATTAATATAGAATGACCAACAATTGGCAACGGGACTGTTGAATACAAAATACTTCTCCCAATAGGCCGTGACCAAGGTAGCAAAGTTTGGGGTGCAAGAAGCCCCCATGGCCACCCCGTTTGCCTGTTTGAACAACTGGACTTCAAAATAAAGAAAATTGTTGGTCAAACCCAGATCCAAATGTGTACAAGCCATGTTAATATCATTGTTCAACAATAGTCCTATGTCAGAAAGAATGCTTTCCAACCACTCCAACCCTACCTTGTGGGAAATGGCAGAATATAAATTTTGGACATCTATTGTGAACAAAATACAATCACCTGAGAACCTGAGCTTTGCTAGCCTGGTCAAAAAATCCCAAGAATCCTTACAAATATGTGTGACTTCAATGACTGATGGTTTTAGTAGGCCGTCCACATATTTGGCTATGTAGAAGCTCTTGCTTCTACCCACATCTACTATGGGTCTCAAAGGTGGATTTTGGAGATCTTTTTGGATTTTGGGTATCCCAAAGATGCCCACTACCACTGAATGCTAATTGAGTAAATAATCGTGCATGTCACTGTTAACCTGCCCCTGCATAACCATGTCATAAAGACAGATATCAGTTTTTGAATAGGCAATATTGAGCTCATTCTTAGATATCTGAACATAAGTCTCGGTGAAAAGCAACTCATGCATACAATTATTATAGTCATTGACGCCCATCACAACTATGCCCCACCCTTGTCCTGTTTAATTTTCCTGATACTTTTGTTGCTACATAATTCTTTGAACAACAATGCATCCTCATTGGATAAGTTGTAGTGTCTAGCTGTTTGTTTAGAAAAAGATTTCCAAATTTCTAATTCACACATTTTCTCAAAGAGAGAGAACCAGGTATATTTAAGGGTGGGTTGAATGAACTAGCTTTTTTTGAGAGGTTTGTTGGGGTTTGCACCAGAGCTCATGTAGTCAGTTTTGAAACAGAGTGCCAAATTGAGCTTACATGTAAACAATTTTAAATCGATCAAAACCTCAACCAAATTAGACTTCTTAGCCTGCATGAAACTCAACCCTTTGCTTAACACATTGGCATGCTCAGTTGTAATGTTGAAACTTGAAAAGTTATACACTGAAAAATCAGTATTTTGAATACAAACTGGTACCTCCCTAAAATCATTAGGGGTAACCATATTTTCAAAATTGGAAAACAAGCTAGAACTAGACCCAATAGATGTGGATACCTATAAAGCAGGTTCAATAACAACCATATTAACAGTTTAAAAAAAAAATGCAGCTGAATTATTCAAGGATTCAGGACAGTCATCCAGCTGTAGCTCACTAACTGACTTAATGCCTGGATCCACCCTGTTCATAACATCCTTTTGCAATGCTCCAAAATTTGTCCCAAAGTCTGTGTCAACTACACTATATCTGGGAAGCTGACTACTAGAAATACAAATGTCACTAGCATCAACTTCAGCTTCGCAAAGTAAATTGGTCATTGCATAAGTGGTGTCATGCAAACATTTCCCATTTTCAAAACTACTGTTCATGTCCCTCAAAGGGGAATTAACTAGTGAACTTATTATCCAAATGACCTACATAGTTAAATTCAGAGATGCCCGAGCTTGTATATACATTGTTGTAATATGGTTGGCTCTGTTTTTTCACTCATACACTGTTTCAAACTGTCAGTACATTTTCAAATTTTTAATTAATTAATTTTTAAACATTATTTGTATTGGTTGGTTTTAACCACATGACTACAGGATGTTCCTTTATATTGTGTGGTTTATGTGAGTACTGCAGTTCTGATGAAGTTAGGATGTAAGATGAAAGCGCTTGACTGCTGTTTTTGCTCAATAAATCTTTGGTGGTTGCTAATAGCTGTGTGGTTTATACTGGACTCATGTGCTCCCTACACCTCCATCAGTTTTTCTTTTCTAATTTTGAACTGTATGCTAAATCTATTATTATAAATATAGTGAGTCTTTAGCTAAATTCTTCATATACTTAAAACTGAAAACTATTATATGAAACTATTTTAATTTCAAATACTATTCCAGAAATAAATGCAAATGTTCCCTTAGACATTAATAAAATATATTGGGTCTTAAAAGATTATTATATGAATACCAGAAATTTATTTGCCCATACCCCTGGCATTAACTATATTCTAAATATGTTTAAGGAAGTGATATATAGTAATTGTTTGGTAAAACATTTATTATTATTGTTGTTTCCCATATCTTATACCACTGGATGTTTGGATTCTTTTAATACAAGTAAAATAATTGATCTTGGAGAAAAGGATCTAAAATTAAGTTTTCAATTTCTAGATGGAAATAAAGTATATACTGCTGATTGGCTATTGGACAGATATAATACAAACAAAATAATTGGCTAAATATACAAACTTTTAGGGAATTCCTTAATAATATACAAATTCCACTAAATATGAACAACAATTCATAGCAAAAATATTGGAATTTTTCTTCAGTATCAATAGAGATGCATTCAAAAATAAATCTTATTTATCAATAATCTATGGAATTCTAAGAACTAAATTTGTAGACTTTGTTTTAGCACATCAGAATTATTCAACAAAAATTAACAAGGAGACTTTTTCAGAAATTAATAAAAAGTTATATTTCCAATCTATAAGTAACTGTACCTTGTCTCTATAGTGGAGAATTTTTACTTGGAACATTTTTTAACATCACATAAAATAGTGTGATTTATAAGAAAGAAAATTTAAAATGCTGGAGGTGTAATAGGAGACTGGAGGCAAATTGGTGACATATGATTTTAGAGCGTTATATGATTATCCCATTTTTGACAGAATTTACAAACTTTGTTAAAGCTTTACGGCCAGACAGTTGTATTATCATAGATTCTTTCATTTTATTCAATATTCGAATTCCAGATACTAGACCAAAAATGCAAGTGCCTCTCCTGTTGTCCATCTTTGCTATTGCCAGGAAAGTCATCACAATGAATTGGAAAAGTAAAAAATCCTCTTGCATTCAAAGTTTATTCACTGAGCAAAAAGTGTATATACTAAGGAATTACAAACTATGTATAACAGAACTTCAATTATCACCCATAAACAACTATCTTGGCAAAAACATAAGAGAATTTTGATGGTTTTACATAATGTAAATTTTTGGTATGGAGTTTGTATATATTGTATATATATATATATATATATATATATATATATATATATATACACATATCTATATCTATCTATCTATCTATCTATCTATATATATATATATATATATATGTGTGTGTGTGTGTGTGTGTGTGTGTGTGTGTGTGTGTGTGTGTGCATGTGTGTGTGGATCTAGGACTTATGCATGAATGTACAAAGTCCAGAATCCATAATCACTGAACATACATTAATGAAAGTGGGGCCGAAAAAGTGCTTTCGTTAATATATGTTAAAAAAAAAAAAAGAAATCTACGTTTATGCAGGGGGGCTTTGCCCCCCCTGCACCCCGCACACCCTACCTACTTTAATATTCTCACTCCGAGACCGCATTACAGTGAGGAAAAGGGAATGTTCCCTTATCCACACCATAGTGCGGTCTTGCAAACAGGCATACGTACACTAAGGTGCTTCTTCGGTGAAAAGCACTTTCGCGCAAGTATGCCAAACCAAAATTAGTTTCAGTGATTTTGTCTTTGTGGAGCTGTACGGATCCCATATATATATATATATATATATATATATATATATATATATATATATATATATATATATATAATTTGCTTTAATTGATTATGTTTTGTAATTCATTTTGATTTAAAATGTAATAAAAAACTGATGTTTTCTTACTTCAGTTGCAATTTTACTGATCCTGGAATGAGTACTTCATAAGTCATTAAAAAGTGAACCTAAACAAATTGCAAAAAGAAATTGCAAAAAGAAACATAGCTTAATTGTGCAGTTTGGGGGATTAATGAAAAAAATCACAGCCCCCTTCCTTACTACAGTACAGAGCATGTTCATGCAACAGTCCCTAACTTATAAATGCTAACTCCATGGTTGCAGGATGACAACCACAGGAGAAACATCACTGTATAAAAACATTGCTGTAACTTAAATTGTTTCTCCCAGCATTTGACAAATTTTTCCTAGCTTCTGACAGAGATAAAAGCTCCCAACAAATTTGCGAATTCTGTGGAATATGGAATACTTGGAAACCATTTATTATATATATATATATATATATATATATATATATATATATATATATATATATATATATATATATATATATATATATATATGTACACATGTAAAGAGTCTTGTCACAATATAACAACCTTGTAGCCATGGGTAGACTGGTCATCTGGCAGTTCTGGTGAATGCCAGAAGCACCAGAATAGGCTGGTGCTCTTTGAAATTGTGTGCATAAAAAGTCTTTCTTGTCTCTGGACTATTTTAAAAACAATTTAGATTGGGAAGACTGAAGGCATCAGTGAAGATGCCCAGAAGCCATTGCAGTTTTAACCCCAGGAAATAGGATGCTGACCGAACTGTGAATTCAGCAGCCTGCCCTGTAATCAGATTACGTGTGTGATGCAGCTGCTGATTAGTCCTGTTACTCTCCTATTCTCTTCCTGCACTTTATTTGCAAGGGAGAGAGAGAGAAAGGAGTGGAGAGACTAACAACAAATGATGAAAGAAGAGAAAATCAGTGATCCAAATAGATTAGGATTTAAATGGTAAGTTAAGTTCTCAGTTTTATTTTTCTGGCATGACCGACCAGATAATTTCTGCATTTTTTTTCTGGCAGGCTCAACCAGATATTTTCTGTATTTATTTCTTTTTCCTAGCAGGGTCGACCAGATAATTTCTGCATTTATTTCCTGGCAGAGTTGACTACATACTTGTTAAATCTTGGTGCATTCACCTATATAAATTATCTTTCTGATATCCTGGTTCTGTAAGCTAGTAGGGTCAACCAGATAGTAGAAGGTTAGTGAAAATGGGCCAGTGATTCTGATGGTGCCAGAGTGTAATTCTTGTCGCAATCCATCCTTGCTTGCAGCTCCAAACCAGTCAATGACTCTACCATTCATGATGCAGATGGCTACTTATACAAACTGTTTTATATCTGTATAGATATATATATATATATATATATATATATATATATATATATATATATATATATATATATATATATATATATAGACACATTCTTGGCTGGAGTGCCTTCTGTATGGAGTCTGCATGTCCTCCCCACGGTGAGTGGTGTTCAAAAGATGTATAGAATGGGCGTGCCTTTGTTGAAGGCTGGGCGTCGAGCTGGCACCTTGGCACCATAAAAATCTACTGCAAATCATTAGTGGACTGGAGTTCTGCTGTGGTGATCCCTAACCAGGAAAAGCCGAAAGAAGAACAACACACACATACACACAGAGCCATGGACAACAGTTTGTGCCACATGCACGCAGGCAGTCTATGCCCCATACGCACTGAGCCATGAGACTGCAGCTTGTGCCACATACACACAGTGGCATGATACTACAGTTTGTACCACATACACACAGAGCCAGGAGGCCAAAGTTTGTGCCACATACACACTGAATCATGAGACTACAGTTTGTGCTACATACACACAGAGCCATGAGACTACAGTTTGTGCCATATACACACAGAGCCATAAGACTACAGTTTGTGCCACATGCACACAGAACCATGAGACAACAGTTTGTGACACCTACACACAGAGCCATGAGACTACAGTTTGTTCCACGTACACAATGAGCCATGAGACTACAGTTTGTGCCACATACACACAGAGTCATAAGACTATAGCTTATGCTATATACACACAGAGCTGTAAAGAAATTGAGTTCTGACTGCAAATACAATAGTCTCCTGTGTTCAAGAGTGCCAGCAATGTACAGAAGAATAATCATCATTTGCCATTTACACTCTTCCCATCACTTTGTGCCCAGGGTAACTGCCTTTTTTGCCCAAAACAAACTGTCTCTGGCTGGTGAAGCATCATATTTTTTGAAAAGCATTTTATATACCTTCCCACAGCAACTATTGTGAGCTACATATCTTTGATGACTGGATAGTTTAATGCGTTCTTTAATGCATTTACATCATCCAGCTGAGCATGAGACTACAGTTTCTGCCAAATACACACAGAGCCATGAGAAATTAGTTTGTGCCACATCCACACAGAGCAATGAGATACTGTCTGTGACTCATACACACAGAGCCATGAGACTACAATTTGTGCCACATACACAGAGCCATGCAACTACACTATGTGCCACATGCTGTGCACACAGAGCGATGAGATTACACTTTGTGTCACAATCACACAGAGCCATGAGACTACAGTTTCTGCCACATACACACAGAGCCATTAGACTATATTTTAGACCATATATGCTCTGAGCTCTAAAGAGCTTCAGTTGTGACTGCAAGTACAATAGTGCCCTATGTTCATGAGTGCCAGTAGTACACAGAAGAATAGTCATCATTTGCCCTTTGCACTCTTCCCATCACTTCGTGTCCAGGGTAGCTGCCTTCTTTGCCCAAAAAAACTATGCCTTTGGCTGCTGAAGCATCATATTTTTGAAAAATATTTTATATATCTCCTCACAGCAACCATTATGAACTACATATGCATGGATAGTTGCATGCTTTCTTTCAGGCACCTACATCATCCAGCTGAGCAGTATATCTGCTTGCAGCCTTGAGACCAGGAAACATCTAAAGCTGATATATTGCAGTAATCCCAGGCTTCCTTCTGCCTCCCTGGATGGGCAAGCCAAGATTGGCTGTTTGTTCTGCCTAACCCCCTTTGCGTGCACACAACTTCTCCACTGCCTGTGCCACTAGTCAAACACAGGTCTTCCGGCACAGTAAGAGCAATATCCTTTTATGTCACATGCCTGGTATATTGAGCCATTTCTCCTTGATATATTTTTTCATAGATATGTATAGACCTTTTGGTCCCATGCTTATCTGGTGGATGAGTATGTGTAGTTTCATATCTATTCAAAATCTCTAAGTGTCAACATGTAATATCACCAAGTCTTCTGTAGTTAACTATAGCACTGTTGTGTCAGATATCTTTTAGTTGTACTTCTGTGACTAAGGAATTCATAAATATAAGTAAGAGGAAATGGAAGAGATCTCCGACACTGGAGATCATGGCGATAAAATTCCTCATTTAAGCACCTGCTTGTAAGGTTGGACTGATTTTCGGTACAGGTGGGAATATAGCTTTTTGACATGGGTAGTTGATGCCCACACCAGAAAGATAGTACTAGTCGCACAGTTTAGTCAGTGCAAGACTTTTGACAGCATCAGTTTAATGTGCCATGCATTGTCTGTCATTGTTGATTTATGTTTTTGCAGACAGAGATGACTGAGAATTATGAATGTGGTAAAGTTTGATATATCATTGGCTCTACACATACATATATATAGTCACTGATTCTCTATAAATCACTGAATCTGAATGAGTAGAAGAGAAATGTTTACATCTGTATAAAAATGTATTGACTCTGTCCTCTTATATCGGCTACCTGCATTATTGTACTGTCTGGTGGTATAGTGTTTATAACATATGCTCTTTTAATTTGTCATGTATATGGAATAAAACAATTTTTGCATACATGTCACAGCTCACACATGCAAAAATATTTCAGTTTTAAAACAAATTAAAGTTTTTAAACAGAAAAATATCCTTTAAAAATGAACACCTAAATGTGAATTGTTCTCCTCCTCAGCAGCATTGATTTCATTGGATCCTGCAGCATCTTCTTTCGACAAGTCATTTGTCCCATGTTCCAGGGCTGACTGGATTTCAATATATGATTTCCATCCATATCTATCTGTATATGTGAAACAAAGAAAAAATACTGGAAATAATATTGCTGAGTAAAATGTACCTTGTATTATAACATCATATTAGTCATTTCCCAAAGAGAACATGTTTAATTCATACTTTCCCTAAGGGTGAGCTTCCACCAACTAACTGAGCTATTTTTTCTCAAACTTGCCCTGCTCCCACTACATGGCTCTTCTTAAGCAGAGATGCATGTGGTTTTAGAATAGAAGTCCCCTTCCATTCTTGGAATTGAGAAAATCAAAAATGATTGACGTTATCCTCTTCTATCAGCTACAGACGGTATTGTATACTGTCTGGTGGTGTAGTTCATGTCATATGTTCTTTTTATTTGGCATGAGTGTGGAACAAAACAACCTTCACCCAGGTTTGACTATAAACTCTTACGGTTTGAGAGAGATAATTATGCTATTTCAAAGTAGTATAAAATTAAATCTCATCACTCTCCTCAGACAAGAGAAATGACAAATACAGCTTTAACACTTTTCAATGTAGTACAAGCCCATGACTGTGATATTAAATAAGAGCATGACAATTCTTTACTTCAGGGCTTGATAAAGGCAAATGTGGCATCACCTCCTATATCTATTTTAAACATTACTGGGATTTAATTTCTCCAAAGTTTGGCAAGCCAGTCTGATTAAGTGTTTGGCATAGCAGTGTGAAAACTTAGGAAAATTCTTTCTTAAAACACTTTCCTAACTTTTATTCTGAGGGGCTACTTTTTTATTAGATTAATTTTGCACAGAACAGCAAAAGATATTATCTTGTTCCATTTCTTACACTTTCTGCCATGTCCCCTCATTCACCAGGCCTACTGGATGGATCATAACCTCCTCTGAGCTTAAACCAGCCCCAAATCAGGAACCATACAGGAGACTGAAGATGCTTGTCCCAGTGGTGTAGACAACTATCATGGTGCCTAGTGCTATCTTCTAATAATTAACTTTGAGTTGGGGACCCAGAAAAAAAAGGTCACGGAGAGAAAAACGGAAATGTCTGCCTTTAATTTAACCTGCAGGAAACTGCTTGTATCAAGAAGTTACTGCAGTTTGTGCAACATACACACAGAGAGCCATGAGACTACAGTTTGTGCACATACACACAAAGAAACATGAGAACACAGTTTGTGCCATATACGCAAAGAGCCATGTGACTACAGTTCATGCCACATACACACAGCACCAAGAGACTACAGTTTGTGCCACATACACACAGAGCCATGAGACTAAAGTTTGTGCCACATACACACAGAACCATGAGACTACAGTCTGTGGCACATACAGAGCCATAAAATTACAGTCTTTGGCACATACACACATAGCCATGAGAATACAGTCTGTGCCACATATACACAGAGCCATGAGACTACAGAATTTGCCACATACACACAGATCCATGAGACTACAGTCTGTGCCACATACACACAGTACCATGAGACTACAGTCTGTGACACATACACATAGAGCCATGAGACTACAGTTTGTGCCACATACACACAGAGCCATGAGACTATAGCTTGTGCCACATGCACACAGAGAAATGAGACTACAGTTTGTGGCATAAATACATAGACCCATGAGACTACAGTTCATGCCACATGCACACAGAGCCATGAGACTACAATATATGCCACTTACACACAGAGCATTGAGGCTGCAGTTTGTGTCACATACAGAGCCATGAGACTGGAGTATGTGCCACATATACACAGAGCCATGAGACTACAGTTTGTGCCATATATACCCAGAGCCATGAGACTACACTTTGTGCTACATACAGACACAGCCATGAGACTACAGTTTGTGCCACATTCACAGAGAGCCATGAGACTGCAGTTTGTGCCATAAATACACAGAGCCATGAGACTACAGTTTGTGCCACATGCACACAGAGCTACGAGACTACAGTTTATGCCACATGCACAGAGCAGTAAGGCTGCAGTTTCTGACACATATACACACAGAGCAATGAGACTGCAGTTTGTGGCACATACACACAAAGCCATGAGAGTACAGTTTGTGCCACATACACGCAGAACCATGATACCACAGTTTATTCCACATATGCAGAGCTATAAGACTACAGTTCGTGCCACATACACCCAGAGCCATGTGACTACAGCTTGTGCCATATACACACAGAGACATGAAACTGCAGCTTATGCCACATGCACATAGAGCCATGACACTACAGTTTGTGGCACATACACCCAGAGCCATGTGACTACAACTTGTGCCATATACACACAGGGACATGAAACTGCAGCTTATGCCACATACACACAGAGCCATGACACTACAATTAGTGCCACATACACACAGAGCCATGAGACTACATTTTGTGCCACATACACACAGCCATGAGACTACAGTTTGTGCCACATACACAAAGAGCCATGAGACTATGGTTTGTTCCACATACACACATAGCCATGAGACTACAGTTTGTTCCACATACACACAGAGCCATGGGACTACAGTTTCTGCCAAGTACACACACAGCCATGGGACTGCAGTTTGTGCCACATACAACCAGATCAATGAGACTGCAGTTTGTGCCACATACAGAGCTATGAGACTGAAGCTTGTGCCATATACACACAGACCCATGACATTAAGTTTGTGCCACATACACCCAGAGCCATGAGACTACAGATTGTGCCACATACATAGTGAGACATGAGACTACAGTTTGTTCCACATACACACACAGCCATGAGACTACAGTTTGTGCTACATACACACAGACATGAGACTGCAGTTTGTGCCATATATACACTCAGCCATGAGACTATAGATTGTGCCACATGCACAGAGAGCCATGAGACTACACTTTGTGCCACATACATGCAGAGCCATGAGACTGCAGTTTGTGCTATGTACACACAGAGCCATGAAACTACAGTTTGTGCCACATGCACACAGAGCCATGAGACTACATTTCATGCCACATACGCCCAGAGTTTTGAGACGACAGATTGTGCTGCATACATGCAGAGCCATGTGAGTACAGTTTCTGCCACATACACACTGAGCCATGAGACTACATTTTGTGCCACGTACACAGCTACGAGACTACGGTTTGTGCCACATACACACAGAGCCATAAGACTATAGTTTGTTCCATATACACTCAGAGCTATGACTTTACAGTTTCTGCCACATACACACACAGCCATGAGACTACAGTTTATGCCACATACACACAGAGTCATGATACTACAGTTTGTGCCACATATACCCAGAGTCATGAAACTACAGTTTGTGTCACATACACCCAGAGCCATGAGACTACAGTTTGTGTGACATACAGACAGAACCATGAGATTGCAGTTTATGCCACATACACACACAGCCATGAGACTGCAGCTTGTGTCACATACACACACAACCATGAGACCACAGTCTCTGCCACATACAGAGCAATGAGACTACAGTTTGTGCCACATATAGAGCCATGAGACAACAGTTTGTGCCACATACACCCAGTGCCATGAGACTACAGTTTGTTCCACATACACACATAGCCATGAGACAACAGTTTGTGCTACATACACACAAGCATGAGACTAATGTCTGTGCCATGAACACACAGAGCCATAAGACTACAGTTTGTGCCACATGCACATAGAGCCATGAGACTAAAGTCTGTGCCATGAACACACAGAGCCATAAGACTACAGTTTGTGCCACATGCACACTGAGCCATGAGACTACAGTTTATGCCACATACACACAGAGCATTGAGGCTGCAGTTTGTGTCACATAGACACAGAACCATGAGACTACAGTTTGTTGTATAAACGCATGAAGCCATGAGAGTACAGTTTGTGCCACATACACCCAGAACCATGAGACTACAGTTTGTGCCACATACACACAGAGCCATGAGACTGCAGTTTGTGCAACATACACACAGAGCCATGAGACTACAGTTTGTGTTACATACACACAGAGCCATGAGACTACAGTTTGTGTCATATATACACAGTGCCATGAGACTATAGTTTGTGCCAGATACACCTAGAGCAATAAGACTAGAGTTTGTGCTAAATAGACACAGAGCCATGAGACTGCAGTTTGTGCCACATACACACAGAGCCATTACCCTGAAGTTTGTGCCACATACTCACAAAGCAATGAAACTGCAGTTTGTGCCACATACACACAGAGCCATGACACTACAGTTTGTGCCACATACACACACAGCCATGTAACTACGTTTTTTGCTACATACACACAGAGCCATGAGACTACAATGCCATATACACACACAGCCATGAGACTACAGTCTGTGCCACACACACAGCCATGAGACTGCAGTTTGTGCCAAATATACACACAGCCATGAGACTACAGTCTGTGCCACATACACACAGAGGCATGAGACTACAGTTTGTATGACATACAGACAGAACCATGAGATTGCAGTTTGTGCCACATACACACAGAGCCATGAGATTGCACCTTGTGCCACATACACCCAGAGCCATAACACTACAGTTTGTATCACATACACCCAGAGCCATTAGACTACAGTTTGTGCCACATACACACACAGCCATGTAACTACGGTTTTTACTACATACACACAGAGCCATGAGACTACAGTGCCACATACACACACAACCATGAGTCTACAGTCGGTGACACATACACACAGAGCCATGAGACTACAGTGTGTGCCACATACACACACACACAGCCATGAGACTACAGTTTGTGCCATGAACACACAGAACCATAAGACTACAGTTTGTGCCACATGCACACAAATCCATGAGACTACAGTTTATGACACATACACACACAGCCATGAGACTACAGTTTGTTCTGCATACACAGAGAGCCATGACACTACAGTTTGTGTCTCATACACACAGTACCTTGCGACTACAGTCTGTGCCACATACACTCATAGTCATGAGATTACAGTTTGTGCCAAATACACACACAGCCATGAGACTACAATTTGTGCTGCATACACACAGAACCATGAGACTTCAATTTGTGCCACATACACTCAGAGCCATGAGACTACAGTTTCTGCCACATACACACAGAGCCATGAGACTACAGTTTCTGCCATATACAAACAGAGCCATAAGACTACAGTTTGTGTCATGAAGACACAGAGCCATGAGACTACAGTGTGTTCCACATGCACACAGAGCCATGAGACTACAGTTTGTGCCACATACATGCAGGGCCATGATACTACAGTTTATGCCACATACGGACAGAGCCATGAGACTACAGTTTGTACCAAATAAACCCAGAGCCTTGAATCTAGAGTTTCTGCCACAAACACACAGAGCCATGAGACTACAGTTTGTGCCACATACACACAGAGCCATGAGACTGTAGTTTGTGCCACATACACAGAGAGCCATTAGACTGCAGTTTGTACCACTTACACACAAAGCAATGAAACTGTAGCTTTTGCCATATACACACAGAGTCCTGACACTACAGTTTGTGCCACATACACACAGAGCCCTGAGACTACAGTTTGTGCCACCTAGACACAGAGCCAAGAGACTACAGTTTCTGCCACATACAGAGCCATGAGACTACAGTTTGTGCCATATACAAACAGAGTCATGAGGCTAGAGTTTGTGCCACAAACACTCAGAGCCAAGAGACTACAATTTGTGCCACATACCCACAGACCCATGAGACTATGGTTTATGCCATATACACACAGAGCTCTAAAGAGCTTTAGTTCTGACTGCAAATACAGTTTTGTGCTATGTTCATGAATGCCAGTAATGTACAGAAGAATAATCATTATTTGCCGTTTGCACTCTTCCCATCTCTTTGTGTCCAGGGTAGATGCCTTCTTTGCCTAAAACAAATCATGCCTCTGGCTTGTGAGGCATCATATGTTTGAAAAACATTTTTACCTCCCCACAGCAACCATTGTGAGCTACATATCTTTGATGACTGGACAGTTGCATGCTTTCTTTCAGGCATCTACATAATCTAGCTGAGCAGTATATCTGCTTGCAGCCTTGAGCCCAGAAAACATCTAATGCTGATATATTGCAGTAATCCCAAGCTTCCTGCTGCCTCCATAGATGGGCAAACCAAGATTGGCTGTTTACTCTACCGAACCCACATTGTGTCCACACCTTCTCCGCTGCCTGTGCCACTTGTCAAACACAGGTTTTCTGGCCCTGTAAGGGCATTATCCTTTTATGTCACATGCCTGGTATATTGATCCTTTTCTCCTTGATATACATGAATATTTTTTTCATAGGCAGGTATAGTCCTTTTGGTTCCATGCTTATTTGGTGGATGAGTATGTGTAGTTTTATATCTATTCAAAATCACTAAGTGTCAATATGTAATATCACTGAGTCTCCTGTAGTTAACTCTAGCACTGTTGTGTTGGATATCTTTTGTAGTACTTCTGTGACTAAGGAATTCATAAATATAAGTAAGGTCAAAATGTAAGAGATCTCCGACACTGGAGATCATGGCGATAAAATTCCTCATTTAAGCACCTGCCTGTAAGGTTGTACTGATTGTCAGTACAGGGGGGAATATAGCTTTTTGACATGGGTAGTTGATGCTCACACCAGAAATATAGTACTAGTCACACAGTTTAGTCAGTGCAAGACTTTTGACAGCATCAGTTTAATGTGCCATGCATTGTCTGTGATTGTTGATTTATGTTTTTGCAGACAGAGATGATTGAGAATTATGAATGTGGTAAAGTTTGATATATTATTGACTGTACACATACACATATATAGCCACTTATTCTCTATAAATCACTGAATTTGAATGAGTAGAAGATAAATTTTTACATCTGTATAAACACGTATTGACTCTGTCCTCTTCTATCGGCTACCCGCATTATTGTACTGTCCGGTGGTATAGTGTTCATAATATATGCTCTTTTCATTTGTCATGTACATGGAATAAAATGATCTTGGTATACATGTCACAGCTCACACATGCAAAAATATTTCAGTTTCAAAACAAATTCAAGTTTTAAATAGAAAAATATCCTTTAAAACTGAACACCTAAAGGTGACTTGTTCTCTGTCTCAGCAGCATTGCGTTCATTGGATCCTGCAGCATCATCTTTCGACAAGTCACTTGTCCCATTTTCCAAGGCTGACTGGATTTCAATACAAAATTTCCATACAAATATGTGAAACAAAGAAAAAACACTGGCAATAATATTGCTGAGTAAAATATACCTTGTATTATAACATCATATTAGCCATTTCCCAAAGAGAACATGTTTAATTCATTGTTTGCCTAAGGGTGAGATTCCACCAAGTAACTGAACTTTTTTTTACCTCAAATTTGCCCTGCTCCCATTATATTTCTCTTCTTAAGCAGTTATATGTGGCTTCTGAATAGATGCCTCCTTCCATTCTTGGGACTGAGAAATTCAAAAATGATTGACTTTATCCTCTTCTGTCAGCTACAGATGGTATTGTATACTGTCTGGTGGTATAGTTCATGCCATATGTTCTTTTCATTTGGCATGTGTGGAACAAAACAACCTTCACCCAGGTTTGACTGAGATGATTATGCCATTTCACTGTACTATACAATTAAATTTCATCACTCTCTTTAGACAAGAGAAATGAGAGGTACAGTTTTAACATTTTCACTGTAGTACAAGCATGTGGCTGTGATATTAAATGGGAGCATAAAGATTCTTCAAGAATTCAAGATTTGATAAAGGTGAATGTGGCATCACCTCCTGTGTCTATTGTAAAGATTACTGGGATTTCATTTCTCCAAAGTTTAACTAGCCAGTCTGATTAAGTGTTTGGCATAGCAGTGTGAAAACCTAGGAAAATTCTTTCTTAAAACACTTTCCTAACTTTTATTCTGAGTGGCTACTTTTTTTTATTACATTAATTTTGCACACAACAGCAAAAGATCATATCTTGTCACATTTCTTCCATTTTACAATAGCAAAAGACCTTATCTTGTTGCATTTCTTACACATTCTGCCACGTCCAGAACACTGTTGGCTCTCAGTATGGGACTAGTTTCATCTCATTTATTTCCGAGCTTTCATTCACTCTGCTTCTCATGCATCTGCCTGCATTGGTCAGTATTATGCACTTTACTGACTTTGTCATTTTCTTAGTATATTGCCTCACACACATCATTTGCCTCCTCAATATAAACATTTTGTCTGTTTACCTGTTAAGCCTCTCTTGCAATCTGAATTGCTTTTTTCCAAAGTTAAATTTACTTCTAGCTGTAACCTTTTAGATATTTCAGTACCAGCCAGCCAAATAACAGTTGTTTGTCCCTTTCTCTCATGTTTATCTTTCTTTGTATCCTTGCCCCGCTATTTGTATATAGTAACTCTGAGATCCCTATACTTCAGAGAAGTGGAATACATACAGACAGTACAATCTAAGACTTATTACTTATTCCCTTGTCCTTTCTTCATTTCAGAGGATTGCAGTTACAGCCCTAGAATACCCAACAGGCACCCATATCATGCGTGTATGAAAGGCTTGCACCATTCCTATGGCAGAGCAATGGAGGCTGAAGGAGATAAAGGAGATACAGACAAAGTAAAGATGGCAGATGTGAGCAACTCATTTTTGGAAAGCAGCTGGATAGTTTTGAGATTTACATACGTTGTTGTTGTTTGTCTTTCGGCTTTTTCCCAGTAAGGGGTCGCCACAGTGGAACTCTGGGCGCTAATGATTGGCAGTAGATTTTTACGAAATGCCGAGGTGCCAGCTCGATGCCCAACCTTCAACAAAGGCATGCCCATTTACGCACGCATGTCTTTTGAATGCTACCCAACCGCGGGGAGGACATGCAGTGCTGTACTAAAATTATTTACAACCCACAAGTGTTGATATATCTAGGCTCAGGGCTGATACAATTGGGTTAAGGTAGCAGATGTGATAATAATAAAGGATGACCTCTGGTTACTGGCTAGGTTTGTAATAGTCTGCAGACGGATAACCTAGTAGTTACCTATGGGGAACTGAGATGGCTGGCATAATGGCTACCTAACAGATACAATGTACAGAGTTTGATTCTGACCCCTGGTCTATGCTTTTAATAGACTGTAGACTAATAGCTTAATATTTCCCTATGAACCTGCAAGTAACAATAACTCACAGGTCTGGGGAAATGAATAGACAGAAAACAAGAGTGTGGTCCACAGCTTTAAGTAATGTTATAAGAGAAGTTCACTGCTGAAGATATGGAATAGAAGGACTGAAGTATGACCTAATGTATTTTTCCTCACTTTTGCCTGTATTTACTATACATAGATGAATTTACTTATAAAAGGGTGATTTCAGAAGAAGTAAAGCAGGAACAGTATACTTTGGTTTTCTTGGGTACTCTTTGAATGTGATACACTAAGATGTTAAACAGTCTGTGGGCTGTAGATAAAGCAAACATTTATATCATCATGACAACTGGCTGAACCCTGCTCAGTAGAAGAGCTAGATTACATGATGAGTCACCATGGCAGTTGGGTGTACCATGCTCAGTGGAGTTGAATAATCTTTGAGAGTTAAGACAACAAAGGATATGACTGCTATGTGGACATTCGGATTTGTTAATATATGTTATACTTTGCAGTACCTTTGTCTTATGACTCATCTAGGGAAGTAATCCTTCTTATCACATTATTAATCACCTCAGCACCTCTTTTTCCATTCTTAATCATTTTACTTGGTGAATAAATATATAAAAAGGAGATTAAAAAAGACATTACACTGGAGAATGGGGGAGAAAGCCAAACAAAGCAGAGTGTCAGATGAGTCTGAGAAGTGGTGTGTAAAGTATTTTTTTAAGGAAATATAAAGTACTACTCCTGAACTTTCATAACCCATAGTAGAATATCAACTGAAATGAGCAACTCTGGTTTACTAGTATGGAAACATGCATCAGGTACAAAAAGAGAACGCTATAGATAACTGTATTATATGATGATGGGCTGTGTATCCCAAGGGACATACATGTTAGGGGCAGAGAGTCTATACCACTTCTCTATAAATCCCTTGTCAGGCCCCACTTAGATTACTGAATACTCTTCCTGTGCCTATATAGACATAAGGATATAAAGCTAGCCAAAAAGCTACAACAAAGTAGTAATAACTAGAATAAGGGACAATGAGTATGAGTAGACATTATAAAGAATTCAATCACTTATTCTTTTAAGATAGGTGAGGATGCAGAAATATGATATGGGTTCATAAGACACTTAAGAGGCAATGTGACAGTTTATAAATCAAAGGTAAAGGCAAATAATAGAGGAGGGGCGCTATCTTCTGGATTAAAGGCATAACATTCAAATAAGGCATTAAATAATTTTTTTCATAGAAAGGAGTGGATGAAAACAACATTTTATGTTAGTGAGTAGTGGAAAGAAAGACCTCTCAGAAATACCTTGTATGGGTGGTGGACTAAGGAACAGAGAAGGACAGAGATAAAAGAGGAGCAAATAAAAGATTGCAGCGACACATACCAGCAGACTGTATCAATAATTTACTATCACAACTATATAATGGATTGTAGCATAATACGTACTTTTATTTAGTATGAAATATGTTTTTACAGTTAAAACGTGCATCTTCACTAAGTTATAATAAACACCACTCTCCACCACTGCAAACCACTTTGGTACAAGATTTTTACCATCACAGTTAATATCTGTGGTGTCTACTCATGGATCCCCTTCAAAACATTGAATGGTCATAAAATCTAAGCTCAGAACATTGAGACCATACCATCTAAAACCCATAACATCTAAAACTCATAACATTGAATTTCATAACATTGAAACTTTGCAAATAACAAATAAATAACATCCCCTCCACCTAAAACAACACCAAAGCAGTAAGCACACTTTGTACTACATTTCTGCAAGGGGGCAACCCCCATAATTAAATATACCAACTCCAAGATTGCACTATAGTGGGGAAGAACTTAATTTCCTAACCCCAATGTAGTGCATTCTTGGAGTTTGTATATTTAATTTACTGGGGGGAGGGGGCCTGCCCCCTGCAAAAACGTAGTACAAATTGTGTTTACTACTTTGGTGTTGTATTAGGTGGAGGGGATGTTATTTACATGTGATTTGTAGGTTTTTAGGTTTTGAAGTTGTGAGGCAAAGTTTCAATGTTATGAAATTCGATATTATAAGGTTTAGACGTTATGGGTTTTAGATGTTTTGGTCTCAGTGTTTTGAACTACGATGTTATGAACTTTAAATGTTTTGAAGGGGGTTCCTACTTATACTGCATAGACCAAGATTTCCTCCAGATTGTTGTTTGTAAATCCTTTTGTGTAAGTACTGCCAAAGCAAGCATTTAACAAATGTAGTAGATGAGAAAATACAGTTATGTGAACAGAAATGAAAATTATCTAAAGGATTTGTTTCACAGAATCTAACCGAAGAGCTAGGGATGCTATGACCAAAGCATATGTTCTTTAAGTCAGCCATTATTTACAAATTTTGTAGTAAAACATGCATGTAGGAAATACCACATTTATGTAGAAATTATAGTCTTAAAACAGCATCATTTGCAAACAGAAGCAGCAGTGTGTAAAGTTTTAATCTCACAAATGTTTTACTGTTTCAGTGTACATGGAATGAGAAGTTGGCTGAGAGATGATGCTGATGCAGGAAAGAAAGTAGTCAAGGAGATGTATTTCGTTTTAGCCCTTAGAAGTGTGTGTGTGTGTCTAAATATGTATATGTGTGTTTGTGTATGTACAAAGTTGTGAATAGCTAGTCTATGGATACACTAAAACAGAGAAATTATCCTTTTATTCCAGGAAACTGAAAATACAAACTTATTGTTGCACTTCCGACTTTAAGAAAACAGGAAATAAAAATATCAAATCTACTGCAAATATAGACAGCTTACAGATAATGTCTTGGGATGCTTTCAAATGCATTAGGTAAGCCTATGTTCCTTACAAGTAGATGGGAGTGATAACTGACCACACATCTTTCGGCAGATACCAAGCAGTACAAACAATTAAAAATGAAAGCTACATTTCTGTCTGCAGATAGAAAACCAGGGTGAGGAAGCTGTGCTGTCTGATTTAAATGAAAATCACTAAATGACCTCAGCTAATATTTTAAATAGATACGAGTGGGAAGGACTGCAGCACAGTACTCTATGCAGTTGGATCACATCCTCATGATTCGCCTTTTTTTTTTTTTTGTTTTCCTCCCCAGCTGGTGTAAATGACTGCTGCTGCATATCGAGCCAAGATAACCTGCTCAGTCAGCTGGAGCCCCCTACGGACATCTGTCTCTCTCTCTCTCTCTCTCTCTCTCTCCCTCAGCTGATGGAAAACTGCCAGTACCCTGTGAATGGAAGAGACTAGAGCTGTGGCAACAGTAACTGCAGAAGCAGTCTCAAGAAGCAGCTAAGCAGTCTATTGTTCCCTCGCAGAAGCCAGTCTTTTACCTAACATGCACAATCGATGGGAAGCAGCTTGTACTTTGTGTTCTTAATGAAGAAACATTGAATGAGAGAGGGGCAAAGAAGTGTGCCTCCTGTTCTGCACCAGCATTTTTTCTCTTTTGTTTGGTGGATTGTGTTTTGAGGTCAAACTGCTGACGGAATGGGGCTGACAAGGAAAAGAAGAAATGTATTCATTACTCATGGAGGGTCTGCCAAGGTTTCTGTCCCTTGCCTTAGAGCACTGATAATGCTTCTGTTTGCAATCTGGGATACTGCGGCACAGAGTGAAGGAGAAATTAAATCTACGTACATATGGAAGACGGGTAAGAGAAGTCATCTGATCTTTTCACAAAACTCTATCTACTATAAAGTTCAGACTGAAAGTATCAATGTATTGAAAAATGCATTCATGAATTAACTATAAATACATCATAAATTAATACTATAAAAAATTGTTTTGTGCAGTCAGCTGGACAGAACCTTATGTATCTGATACATGCACCAAAGATATAGATGTCACAGTGGATATTACAGGAATGTGTCGTGGCATATACAGTAACAGACTATGTTTTATGAATTAGAGGTCCAGTCCAGTTGTATGACCACATGGCCGTATATCAGACATATTTTAAAAATCTTTTAAATGTATGATACTAAGAAATAAAGGAAATAGTCTACTCTCTGAAAAGTAATTAATGTTTTTTGTTACTGAAATGCAGTATAAGAATACTAGCACATTCTTTGCACATAAATAAAGCAATGAGTGATGTAAATATAGAAAAAAAACGATTGTTTTCATTTTGAATGTGCTGATTTGTGCAGGAAGGAAAGCAATGCTGAAGTTATATAATTAACAGTTTAAACAGAAACAAAGTTAGCTTACTATTAGTAAAATAAACATAACAGAATGTAACAAATCAACTGATGAGAAAAACAGCAGATGATAATGGGTGGATGTTAGTATTAAGTGATTTTGTCACATCATTCAGAATGGGAAAACCAAAAAAGAACTTTACATTTGAATACATGGCAAAATAATTCAGAATATCCTGATGAATTTTATTATACTATTTATGTCATGACTGAAAATGTATAGTTTGATATCAGTTCTGTGGCTCTGTATTTTCTCTCATTGATCCAGAGTTCTGTGTCGGGGAAAGGGAATTGAACTTATGCAACTAAGAAGAAAAAATCTCTTAGATCACTTAGAATAAAAAAGACATTGTGTGCACTTCATAATGTATCTATATTTATTTTATTATGTTCATGATTACATTTTTCAATTGACTGTTGCCCCTTTGGTGCTTATATCTCCTCATTAATGTTGATAATAAAACAGTAGAAGGATTGTTTGAATATTAATCATTTGGGCAAAAACAAAGGCCAGAAAGGACCAGATCTCATCCAGCACAGAGTGCCTCTGGCTTCTTGCCACAGACGCAGATCAATTTACAATTACACTGATATCCTGATTTTTTAAGAGGTTGCAACTACCCAGCAGCTGACTAAGGAGATTAAAGAGAAATGCATTTAAATGAAAAAAATATCTCTTATTTTTATGTTAAAGGAACAGAAAATCATTGTAATAAAATCAGCAGGCTTTGCAGCAGCAAATGATAAAATGTACAACATGGGGTTAGATGGTCCTGATGCCTACCAATGTCAAAACTAAAACAACATGACAATGTCACATTTCTTACCATGTTGTTTGTGCAGAACAGTGAACTTGAAGGAAACTGGCAATGTATACCCCTGATCAGTCTAAGTGAAAAGTCTTACTAAGTATCTAAGTAACCTGACTTAGTAGCATACTTTATAGTTGGGTATATACTCTGCAGGTGTTATATCATTCTTATATTTGATGTAATTTGGGGCATTATATTCATATCAGGCTATAGCAAATGCTTACATTTTATCTGGACAGTAGATATTTTTGAGTCTAAAACAATCCTGACTAAGAAATACGGAATGTGTGTAGTGTGTGTGTGTGTGTGTGTGTGTGTGTGTGTGTGTGTGTGTGTGTGTGTGCGTGTGCGTGTGCGTGTGTGTGTGTGTGTGTGTGTTTTGTATTTTAGTTTTCATTCTCACTTGTCATTCTCTGCTTGGTAAATACAAAGATTAAACTAGAAGCTTGAAATTTTGATGTGCAACGAAAGTCAACATTGCTGAATGGAGGAGGTTAAGAGCCATGATTCAGTTAAGTAAGAGTCCCACCACACAGGCTACCTGTGTTTGGTGTGTCCTCATGCATCAAAGAGTAAGCATAGGTTCAATTGATGGAAAATGAGCTCAACTTCAGGTGGATGATATTTGTGAAATAAACTGGTATCATCCCCTTATCAAATTTTGTCTGTGGTCTCACAAGATCTCTCTGCTTGGGTAGATTTGTGTTATGTTACTTGATACAAAGAGATGTGTTTTTTTAACTATACACACAGGAAATGGGTGGAGACAGAGTGCTAAAAATGGTAAACTTGTTGCCAAAACTATAGATTGCTGAAGGTTACATGTAGGCCAGAAGAGTGAACTAGGTATATGATAGGTGTAGGTATGGGAGGCAACTGCAAACATTATACAGATAAGTGCAGGACAATGAAATGTCATGCAAGCTAAAGATTATGAAATAGCAAATTATTAATTTCAGTTAAGTGGGCAAACTGTCAGGTCAGTTATACAAATGAATTTACATAAACCAAAAGCAACTAATATTTGTTTCATTAAATTACAGTTTATAATAAAGCATTAATCTCAAGTCTAGTGGACTTTAGGACCACGGGATAGAAATGCACTAACTGAATGATGTTGTTAATCAGAGAGCCTATTAAAACTGAAGGTAGTCTAGAAATGAAGCCTTTCCTCTGTTTTTTTGTTGTGTTAGCACTGTTACCTGTTTTTTTCGTCTGTAGTAACTCTTTCATCAACCTGACTCTGTTAGTATATAGAACCATGGGTTAAAAACACACTGGTTGAATGATGTAGTTAACTAAAGGGAGTATTACAAATAAACGTAGTCTGCAAGAGAAACCTTCTTTTTTTCTGTGTTATAAGCATTGTCTATTTACCTGTGCAGTAACACCATTACCCTAACTCTGTTAGTATGCTGTGCTACACGTAAGGCTTAAGTAAAAGTGACCCTGTACTGGCATTTCCTGTTGGCATCAAGGTTTTGATTCACTACTTCCTCCCTTGTGCTTCATTATGTGTAGTTACAGCACTGACACTGCAGACCATGCTGACCCAGCCAATAGCAGCGTAGCTGCCTGTTTGCAAGACATGTACAAACACTGAACGAGTGGGGTGGTGTCCAGGGAGTTGGGGGGGTGATAAGCAGTGTTCAGTTATACAGTAAAAAACTGCTGCTGACAGCTTGATGCACTACTGAGCCTCCTGAAACTGACAGAGTTTCTGTATGGAAATTTTGGATGTGGGGGTACAAAGGGAGAATGCTTTACTCACTATGTTATGCAGTCATGCTTATACCTTATAAGCTTTAAGCTCTTCTCCTTCCCAAGGGCATGTTCAGTCAATAATCATTGACATGTGCTAAATTAAACTGTAATTTCTTCATGAGTAAATTAAATTCATATTATGGTGGGGTATGCATTGTCTTTTATGGGTCTACAGACATGCACTTATGTATTAATGTTAAAAATGGCCACTTAAGAGATTTGTGTGAATTATTTATGCAGTTAGCTGTGTTGCAGTGTAGACATTTTCTGTGATATCATATACCTCTAAACCAATAGGTGGCTGCTGATTTATTGTTCTAGTGTCATAGAAATGTATGAACAACTAACAGGTAAAGGTTGATCATTAGAGCTAATTAAAAATACAGCCTGATTACCTTGTGGAAGAGTGATGTTCATGGGCCCACCTGTACTTTCACTGTGTCTACCAATCAATCATGGAGAAAAACATTTATCAGCTGACACCATGCTACTTTCCGCATTGTCAGGTTACTTCTGCAATGGTAAAATTGCTTAGATCAGTTGTAAGACAAATACAGAGATAAGACATACTCATGAGTTTGTGAGCATAATGTTGCAAAATTTGTTGACTAGCTTATATATTTGTGGACAAGCCTATTTAAGAGCATCTGAAAGTTGTAACTTATTTTATAACAAGAAATTAATTGCCTTTTCTGACTATCTCCCTTGACCTTGTGGCAAAATATTATTTGAAATTCTAAGTAAAACCTTTTGTCAGTAGGGCTTGCCATTCATTTTTAAATGTTCCCTTACTATATTTCAGGAATTTAGTGTAGTTATACTCCAAACTGGAAAATAACTCATTACAAAATCAAAATGTATACAATTTGCATTCAGTAGCATCCCACACAAAGCCTACAAATCAGTTAAGCTGACCATTTGGTAAAAATTAAATGACAGAATCACTGTGAGATTTGAATGACAGCCTCTGCATTCTTTTCTAAAGGGAAGGAGTAATGAAAAAGAAAGAAATTAAAAGAAAATATCTGGCTATTGCATCTGCCATTAACTCTTGTGTGATATACTTTGCAAATGTTACATTACTTTGCATACCTTTATCTAAGTAGTGTGCTTTGTATGGGTTCAGGCTCTTCTTGATAGGCCTGTAGTTACCTGCAGGTCTGCCCTGATGTATACGCATATGACAGTATGCACTCAGATATCTAAACAATACATACAGAAAAAGACAACCAGGTAAGTGGGAGTTTCAAAGATAACATTGTTCATTTCATGTATCTTGTAGGATCAACTTCCATTTACATCTGTTTGCTCTAGTAGGAGTGCAGTGTTGAGCCATATGGGCCTATTCCTTTGAAATGACATAAAGGGCATGGACAACCATTTTGCTACTGGCACATAATTCCAGTAATGGATGCTTAAGACTACTCTAAAACCCCGCATAGTGATGCATTGGTAAGACCTCTGCCTAATAGCTCTGGGGTCTTCAAATCAGTCCTATATTCCCATACCACTGGTTGTGTGTAGCGTTAATGTTCTTTCCATGTTATTCTCGGTTTTCTCCAGGTAGTCCAGTTTCCTCTAAAATCCTCCAAAATACTGCATGATTGGTTATACTAAACTGCCCATACAGATTTCATTACCCTTGTCTGTGTTGGCCTACACAATGTCTGAAATGTGCCCAGGGCAGTTCAATTATCCAGTCATGAGTTGCTGTTTCTTCATTTCAGTGCCCATTTAAAGCTGTGCACGTTTAGTGGTACAAGCAGATGATACTTGACTACACAATATACAATAGGAAACACATTACTAGATATGTTTCTAGATACAGATGTAAAGTTGTAGATCTCTAGTGCACATTATTCATTCATGGACAAACCCTCACCTTATGATACTTTCTCAATATATTCAGAATATATTTATGAATATTAACATTAACTTGAAAATCTAAAATAGTTGTAAGTGATAATGGTATCTTCTTTTATTACATACTTACATACTTCAAAGTGATAATGGTATTTACTTTTATTAGAATTACACATTTCTCAAAATAGTAAACATTTATATTATTTCATTAGCAAACGGATGCTATTTTGAAACTTATCTCTGCTTTTTAATATGGAGCAATGAAAAATACTTAAATGAATCAACTATTGGTGATGTCACATGATTTAAAAAAATATAACTGCATTGAGAAAACACATCAATAAAACTGTGGAAAGGCACCCAGTATGTATAAACATACACAGGAACAGACACGCAGTAATATTGATTAACAATAGTAATACTCAGTAAAAAACACCAATAAAAAACAATCACACACATATTCACACACATATATACCACACACACACACACACACACACACACACACACACACACACACACACACACACACACACACACACACACCTCTACCTCTACATATACAAACATGCGCAGACACACACATACATACACACACACACACACACACACACACACACACACACACACACACACACACACACACACACACACACACACACACACACACACACACACACTCTCTCTCTCTCTCTCTCTCTCTCTATCTCTCTCAGAAATAGATGCAAGCTTACTTAGCTGTAATGTCCTTGGTGGAAAAAACTGCAACATCACTATTTCCTTTGGAGACTGTACCTCCCACGCCTTACTTATATAATTACCTCTGTGGTTGCCATTGCCACTAGGGAAAGGGTATTGTGAATCTTGGTGCTATTTAGAAATGTTTACTTTTGGACATGGTGTAACTTGCCAGGTTGCAATGAACTTGGCAAATGATGCCCTAGTCCACACTAGTGTGTTTTTGATCAAATAGATATGAACATACTGAAATGATCCCTTTTTACTTTATGGCTTACAGTATATGGTTCATAAGTGAATGACAAGGTTAAAAAAGTATGAAACATGCATGTCTGCAGGTAGTGAGGTTTGGCTTTATTGGCCTGAATGTACCCATAAAGACTTAAAAAGTATAAGGTAAAGAATCATGGGCAGTCAGAAGTCTTGTAGCTGAAATGCTGATATGTCCTAAAGAGGACATTTGCATACATGGTCCTCCACTATAGGAGGTTTAAGGTATTACACAGTGAATAATCAAACCTGGCTGGGTCTTTCTTGCAGTCCTTTACTGAATAGCTTGTCTTTGTGACTTTTTTTATCATCTGGTCTGCATGTATAGATAGCTCTAGATAGTTAAACAAATAGATCTGGAGAAGATTGAGAAGACAATTATCTTCAACAATGGAAGTATATATTCTGCAAAGTTAAAATTAATTTCATATTACCATTATTATTATTTCTTAACTGTACACTATTGTGATAGCTTGTTGTAGTGTCTCTGTCAATCTGTAACAAATTATAAAATGTTCTGTGTTGGTTCATAAACTGCACATTTAGAATGCTCAAGCTCATATAGGGAAAATCAGTGATATTTGTTTGCTATCTCTTCTAGCAGAGCTTGTGAAATAATGCAACTGACATATTTTTAAAGCAAAACGATGTGTTTTTGCAGCAATAATGTTTTATTTAAATGTTTGACAGTAATCAAAGAAATACAATTGATAATTTTATCAAGAACAAAATTGTGTACATTGGTTCCTATTATAACTTTTTCTTCTTGGAATCCTAGTAAAATTAATTTCATTTGCTCGTCATTGGTTCTGACCGCAACATGTAAAAACTATAGTTTCTCTCCTAATCAAGAGCAAATGCTGTATGATACATTTCCTGCAATCATTTTAAAATTTTGCACATTATCTTTCTGTGGTCATAAACTGGAATAAGCTGTGATAAAGTCAGTTTCAATATTTACTAGCATTCCTGGTACATCTTTTCGAGCAATTAAGTTTTTATTATAAACAAAATGCTGCATGTTATTTCCCCATGAGCATCTTACATGCAATAAATAGTTTTAGCATGAAAATAATCTGCAAAACAAGAAAGCTTCATCTCAGCTTGGGTAAAATCAGTTTTACTTGTTCCTGATAGCATTTGTGAAACAATGTAGTTGATTTTTATCAAGAGCAAAATGATGAATGTTGTTCCTCAGTTATCTTATTAATTTATTAATTTATGACCACATATATTTAACTGGTATTTTTTTAACACATTGCCATTGCCACCATTAACCAGTTATTCTTCAGTGCAATTCCATTACAAACAATCATTGAATATTAATATGTACACATTTATTTTTGCAATCTTTGTTAATAATTAAGGACAAGGCGCAGCTTTTGTTTTCAGAAATAACTCAAGTTTTGTTATTCTTATTTACCCAATTAGGTCTCATATATTAGAAAATTAGAAATTTTAGTAATTGATGCCATTTTATAAGATACACTTTGCTGACATCTTATTATGTTGCTGAATACTGCAGTTGGTTATCAAGATCCTAACCTATCATTCAGTTGTTGATGTGAAATGTTTATAAATAATGATTCCATTTAAAGCCTGTTGTCATATTCCCTTAGTATTTTAACACACAGTGTGGCATGAACCTTTGAAAATGAGTATGACTCCTATTGTTACCTTAGCATCTCCATCAGGTGTACTGAAAAAAACTCTTCGCACTTTGTAAGTTCTTATCAATGATAATGTGATTATGGCATAGTCATTCCTGTTTCCTCACCTTAAATTAAAAAATATATATATATGTATATATATATATATATATATATATATATATATATATATATATATATATATATATAATGGCAGTTTAGTCCCTTTCTCTGTGTAGTAAGCCACACATGACTGTATCACCAAATGAATAAAATTAATTAAAAACACAGCGCACATGAACTGAAAAAAAATATTGTTGCAGAATGAAAGTGAAAGATAAGTGCTATCATCTTGTAAACTAAGTAAACTATTTTCAAGAGCTGTAAATTTCTTCAGAACTGTATTCCTTAATACTGTCTGAACCTGCAACACATGAAGTTGATGGCTATAGTAGGCCATTATATACTTTCAATATCAACATCAATTGATAATATAAAAACAATGCATGCAGAGGAAAAAAAAGGAGGTTAACACAGTTAATATGTGTCTGCTTGGTACAGCATGTCTGATTAACATTTGAGTCTCCAGCTGTATGAAAGTATGGGAAAAAGAAAAATGTCAGGGTAGAATTATGTAGAATTATGTCAAGAATTATGTACCTGTAAAGCAAAAACTGCACTTGATACAACAAAATGAGCTTCATCCAGTACTACTGAGTTTCATTTCCTCTAGATACTTTGCATAATGTGTGACTCAGAGCACGTTTTTTAACCAAATTGTTATAGTGGGTTAAAGAAAGGATTCCTAGTGGATAGTTTCAAATTTAAGTACCCAAATCTGTGGCTATAAAAGAGAAGGCAAACAGTAAGTATACTTTGGCTGAAAAATTTCAGGAAAATGAGGACTCACACAAAGAAAACTTAACATCTGTTGTGCTTCATTAACGAGGGATAGTGTGAAATGGTGATTTAATTGAGGTTGTAGATGAAGTGATCGTGTGCCACTATGATTCATTGAACTTGGGGGGTTAGAGGACAACTATTAAAGCCAATTGCTTGGTGCATGACCTTACAAAATCATTTCCTGTGTCTAGGTTTAAGTTTAGTTTGTAACATTTACCTGTGGAAGAATTTTGCCATGTGAAAGAGCAGTGGAGTCATACTAGTATACAGTGTGTACTATAACAAGAGAACAATGTTGGCATTAATTTGTTTAACAATTAATATGTACGTGTATTCATAAAAGACCAAAGTTTAGACTACTTGCAAGGCATGAGATTGTACACTGGGAAGATGAAACATAAAATGAAGAAAACAAAGTCATGAAATATGTATTAAACAGAGCTGACCTTACAATTGTATAATGATGCCCACAGTATGGACAGGTCAGTCTGCTAAATTCTTGAGTAGAAAACTAGGTAACTGATTATCCATAAACATGACTAAGAAGTATTTTTTTCTCTGGAGGCTTGTGTGGACTTTTAGAAGTGAGGAGTGTATTAATATCTTCATTGCATCAACAGATCTAAAAAGATACACTGTGAAATTAAGTACAAGTTGGTCTTATTTCTAAATTAGTGAATGCAATGAAATTATTTTAGTGACTTTCTGAATGGACTTTCCAAATTCAGCAGAGAATCAGCACAATATCACACAGCACAGATCAATGCAGAATAATCTGGTTGAGAATGAAATCTGGGATGTCAATAAGGTAAATGAATGTGTCTCACTAGATGCAATACATTTACATTTTATTAAGTCATTATTTACAATCTCCTTAAGGAATAAGATGGCTTTTGAGGGATTCACATCAAAAGTGATGCACTAAATTATTATTGGAATAAGTGGTGGGACATAAATGTGTGATCAAAGAGTATTTTTTTTTTCTGTGGAAGGATTTTCCATTACATGCATTTCAACTATTTTAGTTTTGTTGACAAAACTGATTGTATTCATTTTAGGTTTGCTCGCCTCACAGTAAGACGCTGTCCGGTTCGATTCTCAGCTAGAGCGTCTTCTGCATGGTGACATGCATGAATGGGCGTACCTTCATTGAAGGTTGTGTATCAGGGCTGGAAACTCAGCACGTAAAAATCAACTGCCAATCATTAGCGGACCGGAGTTCCGCTGTGGCGACCCCTAACCAGGAAAAGCCGAAAGACACACATCAGTCATGCTGGAGAGTTGCTAACAAAATTAATATTTTACATAGACAACATAAGATGTGTTCCAAAATTTCTAATTGGGATTAGCCTGCGATGCAACTGACAAATCGTAATAAATAGGTAGAAATGTTGATGCACTTTTAGCGTGCAGACAGCAATTGCTATACACATTATTAGGAGTAATATAATGATAAAAAGGCAATGATTACACCTATGTCTAACTGCATGCGTTAGAAAGACAAGACAGTTCTTAATGTTAGCAGAATGTTCAAACATTTAACTTAGGGTATGGATCCAAGGATCCAAGTGATCCTGAAGTCCTTTTTCCCTTTTTGCAATGCAGTAGTGAGGCAACAACTTGACTAATCTGTTTTTTGCACACCATGTAACTGAGGAAATATAGTAGTTGTGAGTATGATGTAGAAAAGGCCAAGTGAAATAAAAAGCTTGAAATAACTTTATTATATGTACAGATAAGGTGCTGAACATGCAAACTTTTTAAAGTACTGAATTCATAAGAATCTGTGCTAAAAAAAATTCAGTGGTATATCAGTGAGATAAAGTGAAGTGTATCATTAGATGCAATTGCTTTTTGTTAATTCACTTATTGCAGGTAGGAAAAATGATAAACATGAATTAACTGAGAAGGCTTCAGGAACTGATATGCAGAGCCATGTCTGATCCACATCCATGGAAAGTCTAATCCTGAAACCCACTGTTGAGGTATCTAGCACCAGATCGGGCAACTTAATAGAAAAAATAAATGCTAGTGTCTGTAAAAGCTGACATATATATTACATGCTAAAAAAACAAAAGTAACTGTTACATGCTAGTATCCCTAAAAACTGACATATATTATATGCAAATATCCATAAAAACTGACATGTACATTGCATGCTAGTATCTGTAAAAACTAACACATACATTATATGCTAGTATCCGTAAAAACTGATGTCCATAAACATCCACCACTGGCCCAGCAATCAAGGAGCCTCAATCTTCACCACTGGCAACACTGGGAGGATGACAGGTATACACACAGTATTTCCAGATGCAGTTCTCTGCATCAAGTGCATTTTTTTCCCAAAAACATTTTTATTAAATTTTGTTAATAAACATGGACATAAAGTATTAAAAATAAACAATATAAAACATAATAACTATTTACATTATATACAAACATCCATGATAAACATTTGTTTTATCCAAGAAAGGTAATCAATATTTATCTAACAATCTCTCCAATTTTTGGCAAGCTAGTCTTTTGTGTGTTACATATGATGATCTCTGATAAATAGTTTGCATTTCATTTTACATACGGATTTTGATATTGAAATAAACTCAGTAAACATAAAATCTTGCTTATTTTTCCAGTTCAATGTAATTATTTTCCAAGCAATAGCTAGAATTAACCAAAGAACAGGTAACTGATGTCTAGGAATTACACTTGGGGTAGGGACATTGAATAATATCAAAGAGCTAGTAATTTGACAGTTATCAGACCACAGAGCTTTTGTGAAATGTCTAGAATCACTCCAGTATTGTGTGAGAGTTCTTCATTTGATGAACATATGAACCCAGTTGGCTTCAAGAATATCACCACACCTCCAGCATTTGCTTTCATTACTCTTGGTTATAAGGTCAATTCAGTGTGGAGTGTAAAAGCTTCTATGAATAAATCTCCAGGTATATAGTCTCCAATATAAAGATGATGACGTGTTTTTTATTGAATTTAATAACTGTTTCTTATTATCGTTAGATAAGGTTCACCATTAATCTTTATGGAGTAATTCCAAAACGCTTGGTCAAAAGTAATCAAGTCTTCTCGTATGATTTTATATACAGGTGATATGCTTAATTTATGTTCAGTGTTCATCGAACTACACCATATGAATAGTTGTATCAATCTTGGTATAATATCAGTTTCCAGATTTATTGACACTCTCACTTTATTTTCAACAAACTGTCTTAAAAGATGGAATACAGAGCCAATTATCTTGACATACATTATATCTGGCTAAGAGAAAGTTCATTTGGTTGGATGTTCTTGTTGTCTATAAACTGGTGCCAAAACTTTAGATTATTCTCTTTAAGATTCCTCATCTTATTGATATTGAAGGTATCTAGGCAATCTCGTGTATATGCTATGTGAAATGTAATGAAAAAGGTGTTCTTTAGACTATAATTGTTGTCCATTATATTTTTGAAAATATAAAATATTTGGTTTGTACCATGTGAGAAGTGACTAAATTTCTTATTATATAAGCAATATTCACAAAGTATCCAAAATATTTTGTTAATTCCAAAGGTTTCCTTAAACTGGGTTTCTGAGTTCTCAGAGGACGTTACATGTATTTCATGTAGTTGTTTTCAACTGGAGTGTATATGGATAAAATCCAGTGTAGTATTATGTTAATAATAACAGATTTGGAATATAATTCTATGTTGGGAAAGCCAATCCCATTAATGTCCCAGGCTCTAACATGCCATCTATAGGCTATTGGTTTCTTTGGG
The DNA here is from genome assembly GCF_019279795.1 of Protopterus annectens. Classification (NCBI taxonomy): domain Eukaryota; kingdom Metazoa; phylum Chordata; order Ceratodontiformes; family Protopteridae; genus Protopterus; species Protopterus annectens. Next base: position 281,212,995 of record NC_056732.1, on the reverse strand, counting down.
AACCATAGAAAAGTTAGTAATAGGGAATGTATTTGTTTAAAGCATTTCTTAGCAGGAGGTAAAATCAATGATTGTATGTAAAATAAAATATTGGGCAAAATAATAATTTTTATTAATGTAAGTCTGTCTTCCATGGTGAGAAACATTTTGTTCCACTTTTTAGTTAAGTCACTGATTATAGCTACCAGTTTAGTGAAGTTAAATTTAATAGTCTCATTCCATTTATTCTTAATACTTATTCCTAGATAATCTATCTTATCATTTTCCCAGTTGAATGTATTGTATTTTTGAAATTTGCTATTTTATTTTCTTATTGATTAAAAGTGTTTTGTTTTTATTTTGATTAAAATTGAGCCCTGAGATTTTTCCAAATAGAGTTATGGCATTCATGATATGTTGTAAAGAGCCTTCTATGTCACTGGATGTTAGTAGAATATTGTCAGCAAAAAGCTGAACTTTGGGACAGTATCCCTTATTAACTTGAAATCCTTGGATATTTGGGTTATTTCTAATAAATGAAGCAAAAGGTTCCACTGATAAAGCGAAAAATAATGGGAATAGAGGGAAACCTTGTCTAGTTCCCTTATGAATTTTTACTGGGGATGATAGACTTGAACCAATCTTAACAAGTGCTTTAGAATTACTATAAATATTTAATATCAGTTTAGTGAAATCTGAAGTAAAGTTAAATTCTTTAAAGATTTTTTGTAAGTATGACCAATTAAGGGAATCGAACGCCTTATCAATATCCAGACTAATAATGTTTAATTGTTTCTTGGTTTTGTTTGCAGTGTCTATTAGAGATAGCAGCTTAATAATATTGTTGTGTACTTTTCTAAGTAAGATAAAGCCAGTTTGATCAAAGTGTATTAGATTGGGAAATATATTCTTTAGTCTTTTGGCCAGGATAGACATGAAAATTTTATAATCAATATTTAATAATGATATGGGTTTGTAGGATGCACATAGTTGGGTGTCCATAACTTGTTTCAGAATGGGGGGAAATTATTGAGTACTTCCACAAGGGAGGGAAAATTAAGTCTTGTTTAACCATGGAGAATGTGTTTAATAATAACTTTATTGTGTGCTCTGGAAGAATTTTATATATGTCTGGGATTATCCCATCTAACCCTGGGGCTTTATTATCCTTCAGATTTTTAAATTGTTCTTTCACTTCTGCTATTTAGGGTACTATTTTGTTGTTTTGATAGTTTAGTCTTGATATTTTCTTGTAGAAATGTATCTATTACATTGTCTGAATCTAGTGGTGATTGCATGTCATTGATTGACCGATAATGATTTCTAAAGGCTTTTAATGTTGTTGTCTTTCAGCTTTTCCCGGTTAGGGGTCACCACAGCAGAACTCCGGTCCGCTAATGATTGGCAGTAGATTTTTACGTGCCGAGTTGCCGGCCCTGATGCACAACCTTCAACGAAGGTACGCCTACTCTCGCATGTCTCCACACAGAAGACGCTCTAGCTGAGAATTGAACAGGACAATGTCTTACTGTGAGGCGACAACACTACCGCAGCACCACAAAGGCTTCTAATATACCTCCTAAATCAGTTGTTCTTTTTACTGTATTATTCTTATATTTAATTTCATTAATGTGATTTTGTTTATTAATTTGTTTGGATCTGATAGCTAGTTTATGTAAATGTCTAGGGTTTACTGAATAGAACTGTAGTTTAATCTTTTCTAAGCCTATAGCAACCTTATGATTCAATATTTCTAAATTTTGTGGTTTCGCTTAGAAATTTCACTAAGTACTGCTTTATCGTTTGATTTCAAATTTAGTTTCAACTTATCTATTTTGGCTTGTAAATCAGAAAGTTCCTTGTCCCATTCCTTTCTCTTTATACCAAGCTTTAACTCCACTAAATATGTGAACTTTTAGTGCATCCCAGAGTATATCTGTTACTTCACAATTATTGTTGTTTTCCATAAATGCATTCATTTCTTTTAATAACCGCTCTTTAAAACCTTTTAACTTAGTAACATAAGTTGGGATTCTTTGAAAAATTATCATATCATCTTTTATCACAGTCAAGCTGAACAAAAAGGCATTGTGGTCAGAGAGTGGACATGACTGTATTGCAACATCACTTATTTTATAGTAAAGAGTTTTAGACACAAAAATCTTATCAATAGTTTGTGTGCCAAATCGAAAAGAATAATGAGTGTATTGAAGTGAATTTTGAACTCTTAAATTATGTATGTCTCTAAAATTCATTGAGGTTATAAAACTGTTTACCTTTTTTGCATGTGTAGTTAGTTTAACCTTACTATTTTTAGAGGTATCTTCATCTGATAACAAGCAATTGAAATCTCCCGCCAGAATAATTTCTCCCTTTGCATGTAAAGTAAAAGTATTTCTTCACATATTTAGTTCCTAGACCAGGAATCCAACATGAGTGTACCAGTGTGAAGCATTTCTTATTATTAACTTCTAGTATTACTAAGCTTAACACTCCATCTTTATCTGAAAAGTTGTTTAAAATTTTAGGTAGTGTATAAGTATTATTCCATAGTATAAGAATACCTCTCCTTTTGGCTCTAAAGCAGGAATCCCTGAGAGCTGTAAAACCATTAAATGATAATTTTTGCAAATCTTTCTCCAGCAAGTGGATTTCCTGCAAGTAGATTATCTGAGCTCTATGCATTTTAATGAATTTAATTAAACCAGCTCTTTTGACATTATTTAAGCCATTAGTATTTAATGATAAGCATTTATATATCATCATTTATTTATTTATTGCATTTGTTGACCGAGAAAGTCCACTGGGCCTAGGGGAGCCCGTTTTCAGTGGAGGCACGAGGAGAAAAGCTCCACAGTATTACATATATTTAAAATTAAATCACACAGCTCCAAAGTATTACATTCATTTAAAATTAAAACTAGTCATATGTTGTAGATACATGGATAAATTATAGATTTTTACATACAAGTAAGCCTAGAGCTGATAATAGGTTAAAGCAGTTATTGATGCATAGATAAGCAGACAGTAACAAGGACTATTAAGTGGGAGGAAAAGAAGGCAGGAGTCAGGAGTATGACGGTTGGAGTAAGATAGAAGTATGGGAGTAGAAAGGACAAGATGGTATATATATATACATATATATATATATATATATATATATATATATATATATATATATATATATATATATAAGAAAATATGCAAACGTGGAGGGTTAGAGAGTACTGGGAGAAAATGCAGGTGAACCGGGTTAGGAGAGGGGTGAGAACTGTAGTAAAAAGAGTAGGAAGGAATATAGAGTAAGAAGCTGAGAGAGGTTAAATAGAGGACCTTATGTGTTAAGATTATCTTGTGGGGTACAGGTACATAGCCAGTTAGAGACTAGATGTAATTTTAGAGTTTTTTTTAAAAGATGCAGACTTGTGAGTTGATCTGAGAGAAGGGGGAAGATTATTCCATAATTTAGCAACAGCATAGGAGTACAGTATTTGGCCAGCTGAGAGTTTGGGTTTGTCTACAGACAGCAACATTTGTTTTCAGACCTGAAGTGGCAATTGGGCTGGTAACTGGTCTGTGCTGTAATTAGTTGAAGTCAAGTAAGGTGGTGGTGGAATTCTAGCCAGTTTAGTTTGTGCAGTGAGGAGCAATGGTGGGTCAAGTATTTGGAATTAGTGGCAAATTTTGCTATTTTATTATAACAGGAGTGAAGCTTATTTTTTAGGGAAGAGTGTAGGTTGGTAAGGATGGGGGCACCATAAAGCAGAGTAGGAAGTAGGTAGGATGAGGCAAGGTCCTTTTTTGCAGTGAGACTAAGGAAATAGTTATTCCGATATAGGACACTTAGCTTTTGATGTTTTTTTTTAATATTGTTATAGATATGCAGGTCAAAGGTTAGTTTGTCATCAATTATGACACCTAGTAATTTGGTACTAGGAACAACTTCTAGGATAGTATTGTTACTTGAGGTAATTGTAAAGAGAGATTTATCAATGGGGTAGCTTTGGTGGAGGTGAATAACAGCAGTTTTGTTTTGTTGGGGTTAAGGGCATGGTGATTCTGCGACATCCAATGTTCAGTAGTAGTGAATGCCTCTTGGGTAAGTTGCTGTAATTTGGTGAGGGATTTAGAGGTGGAGATGATAGTTGAATCATCAGCGTATTGTATGGCCGAACTATGGGTAAGGTTTTGATGAAAATTAAAAAACACAAAAATCCACCACAGCAATCCAAGGAAGAAGCTACCCAAAGACGAAGTTGAATCCTTTAATTCCAGCAAGATTACAGACTTAGCGCTTTCACCAGTAAACTGGTATCCTCAGAGTCTGCTGAAACACTCTTGCATCCATGTTTAAATACAAAACAAACATACCCAATCATCCAATTAATTACTTAATTAGTCAATCAAAACCTAATCTATCTAATATTAAAGGTAAATAACCTCACCTAAAAAATATATATATATACAAAATGTATAAAATGTATGACAGCAGCCTAAAATTGTACTAAATTATACACACAACCTACAAATGTGAATTATTAATTATATTCCACACTCCATCCACTGAACATTGATTATATAAATATATAACTCAATTGAATTGTTTATACAAATGCATATCAAATATTTTAAATATATTGAATATAAACTGATGTTAACTTTTTGAAATGATCAAATTAAAAACATTTATAAATCTTTTATTCCACTTGTAACAAACAGACCTACCATATTTGCAATAACCAGTTATTTGTGCCTACTATGTTATTATATTACACTAGCTTTCCATTTAAGATAGGGTTTTAAAGAAATATGGTCATTCAGTCCAGGAAATCTGGTGGCATTTAATCTTAGTTGCCACTCAGATTCCAAAACCGCCACTCTATTGTTAATGTCTCCAGGTGAGAGCGGCATTACCCTATCAATGATGAAAAACAAAAATTTCGTAAAATTAATACATGACCTGCTGTGCAGGTATAGGGCATTATGCTCATCTTTGTTCTTGATACTTCTAACGTGCTCACGAATTCTTTCGCGTAGTTTACGTGTGGTCATGCCGATGTAATAAGCATCGCATGACACACACGATGCTAGGTATACACACCACCTAGTGTTACAATTGCATAGGCCTGGACATGCCAAGGTTCTTGGGAAACCCACCACACACACATAACTGCCTTCCGCAATAAATCTACACGCACTACAGTTCCCACATTTACTCATCCTGGATCTGTTGTAACCCTTATTCTCCCTTTCCAAAATGTTTTTAATGTTCCTCCCCCTACTGAAAACAATTTTTGGGTTGCCACCCAATACTTGCCTAGTTTGTTCATTGATACAATGGTTCCAATTAATCCTTACACTTTCACAAAATTCTTTAGCCATGTCATTAAATTTTAACACAAATGTGAGACTATCTCTTTCCTTATCAACAAGACCCCTCTTTTCTCCTTGCATTGTTGCCAGTATACCCCACCATTTAATATGGGTGTATATATTGTCCTTCTTTTCCTGTATATTTCCTTCTTCGTTTTCAACAATAATTTCAAGGGGTATCCCCTTTCAAGAAATAACCCAATTAAGACATACATCTCCTTCTTAAACATGTTATCATTACTAACCAATCTAGAAAGTCTCACCATATGCCCTTTAATCACACCCTTTCTTTGGTGGAACGGGTGGCAACTAGAAAAATGTAGCATAGAGTTAGAGAAACTGGGTTTCCTGTAAATATTACTCACTAGTTTTCCTTCGTGTTTAAAAATACTAATGTCCAGGTAATTAATTGATGTCACATTCCAAGTGTGTGTAAATCTGAAGAACTCGGTGACCTGGTTAATGTGTGCCATAAATTTAGTTACTTCTTCCTCAGTGCCTTTCCAAAAAATTAGGATATCATCCAAGAACCTGCTATATAGCACAATGTGTTCATTAAATGCAGATGATAGAATGAACCTCCTTTCCCATGCCAGTAACACTAGGTTGGCAAACACGGGGGCACATCGTGCCCCCATTGCCACACCATTAATCTGCTGATATGTCTCCCCTTCAAACAATAAGTAGTTACTGGTCAAAATGAATCTCATGGAATCCAAAACCATATTAAGCCTTCCTAGGTCAAAACTTTTACTATTCCTCAAACTTTCTTCGAATAGTTCAATCCCTTCATCATGAGGGATAGTAGAAAAAAGATTAACTACGTCGATGGTTAAAAAACCATATGTCTCCACATCAACTTCATTAACTGTTTTGATCCTCTCCAGGCAGTGCCAGGAATCTTTAATGATATGTGGTGTTTCAAACACCACATCCTTACATAACTGATCTACAAATACTGCCATGGATTCTGTCTTGGATCCCTTGGCAGATACAATGGGTCTAAATTCAAGTTGTTCAAGTCCCTTGTGTGTCTTAGGGATTCCAAATAAAACAGGTATCCTAGGAAATTTAACGCTCAGAAAATCAAAATCATCCTCATTTATAACTCCTTGATACAATGCATCCAGCAGAAATAAATCTATTTTACTATACGTCCTGTTTACTTCATTTCTTGATACTCTACTATATGTCTCTCCATCATTTAACATCTTCATCATGATTCCATTGTAGTCCATCTTACCCATAATGACCATCCCTCCCCCCTTGTCAGGGCGCATACACCTGTATTCATTAGTATCCGTGATGTCATGAATGACCTTCCTCTCATCAGCAGTCAAATTATCTTTTAAATGGTTTTGCTGTGCGCATAATCTACGAAAATCACGCTCCACCATTTGCTCAAAAATATTAACTTCACTGTTTAAAGGGGGCATAAAAGTACTTTTTCTCTTCATGAGAGTAACACCTTCTGCATTGTTTGCTCTCGCTGAAGTCACCCCCATACTTGAAAAGTATAAATGTAAATTTAATTTCCTAGTGTAATATTTCAGGTTAACAAGTAATTGCGTTATGTCTATTTTATAGCTAGGGACAAAACCAATCCCTTTACTAAAAATTTCAAAGTGTACTTTACCTATCACCATTTCTGTGTAATTATATATTACGAAACCTCCACTTTTTAATACCTCACACTTCATTTGTGGCTCCTCAACTTCAATTCTGACATGCCTTTGTTTCTCTATGAGTCCTACACTAGTTCCAGTGTCATTCCAAACCTTGTTAGTAGTGTTTGGACTTGGATTTTGAAAATCTAATACTGAAGTATTCACTTGATGCACATTGTGTTCCATCTGATCTACATTAAAAACAGTTACAGACTGCTGACAACAACCATCATTTTCAATTTGGACCGTTGACTCTTGTTCATCATTCACACAACATTCGTTCCTCTCACTATCAAACATATCACTATCATACAGAAAAGAATCCAAGGAAAAACACAAATTGAAATCAACTACAAAGTCATTGGGTTGAAAGTTGTCCATTAATAATGTCGATTTCCCCTCCTCAATGGTAAATGGTCGGGGTTGCCCCTCTGTTGATATCCCTTGCTGAGAAGTCTCTTCGACCTGCGGGGGAGGTTTTCGTTTTCTAAAAAAACGCCGTCATCATCTTCAATGGCAGAAACCGCCATTGATTCTACTCTCCCCTCAGTGTTAGCCCTGGAATTCCTAGTTCCCACACTGACAGTTTTTGTACCAGGTGGGTATGCAGTCCCGGTTTGATATTCGTGTGTGTCTCTAACAAGCTTTTTATGCTTCGTAGCTTTACTGTTCGAAACAAAAGTTTCAACTTTTTTGATTACTTGCTCAAAGTTACTCTTGTAATCAAAAAATAACAAATCAGTAGTTATACTGGTATGCAAAAGGCTAATTTCATCCCGCAATATAGCCAATTTACTATTGTTGTTACGTATAATAATGTCAAGCATAAGCATACCTGTATTGTCATAGAGGGCTACTAGCTCTTTAAAACATTCCGATCCAACATCGATTCCCATAGGCAGTTTCCATATACGAAGCCCCCTTGGTACTTGTTGCAACTCTTTGGATTATTCAAAAATGAATTGTCTAATTGCATTGCTCTGTATTTACGGCAAAGTTTTTCATATTTATATATCTGCTCTCGGAGTGAGAGCGGATACTGCTGCTGTCCTCGACCGTTAATTCCTCTTACTTCCGGAACTTCCCAATTGCTTTCAAAACTCGGTGCCTCGAACCAGGAACCTAAACCACGAGTCCGACCGACTCCGTTCGGATAGTTAGAACACTCCAGTCCCTCCGAATTCGCCCCCCCTGGTCTACTGTTCGTACCAGCACCAACGGTGCCCGAATGAATTTCCCTTTGCCCCGGAGTAATACTTTCATTAGAGTGCAACGTAAATAGCCGCACTTCAGAATCCGTTGGACTCACAACGTTCGTGTTAGCCTGTGATTTTACTTCCATATAGACCTTAGCCAATTTGCCCAGTACATTAGTCAATTCTTTCAGGATATCCTCCATATCTGCTGCAACGCCCTCCAACACAATGCTGAGTGGAATACAAGTTAAACAAAAAGTCACAGGACACCAACCAAGGATCCAAAACGATAAACCAAAAAACACAAAAATCCACCACAGCAATCCAAGGAAGAAGCTACACCAAAGACGAAGTTGAATCCTTTAATTCCAGCAAGATTACAGACTTAGCGCTTTCACCAGTAAACTGGTATCCTCAGAGTCTGCTGAAACACTCTTGCATCCATGTTTAAATACAAAACAAACATACCCAATCATCCAATTAATTACTTAATTAGTCAATCAAAACCTAATCTATCTAATATTAAAGGTAAATAACCTCACCTAAAAAATATATATATATACAAAATGTATAAAATGTATGACAGCAGCCTAAAATTGTACTAAATTATACACACAACCTACAAATGTGAATTATTAATTATATTCCACACTCCATCCACTGAACATTGATTATATAAATATATAACTCAATTGAATTGTTTATACAAATGCATATCAAATATTTTAAATATATTGAATATAAACTGATGTTAACTTTTGAAATGATCAAATTAAAACATTTATAAATCTTTTATTCCACTTGTAACAAACAGACCTACCATATTTGCAATAACCAGTTATTTGTGCCTACTATGTTATTATATTACACTAGCTTTCCATTTAAGATAGGGTTTTAAAGAAATATGGTCATTCAGTCCAGGAAATCTGGTGGCATTTAATCTTAGTTGCCACTCAGATTCCAAAACCGCCACTCTATTGTTAATGTCTCCAGGTGAGAGCGGCATTACCCTATCAATGATGAAAAACAAAAATTTCGTAAAATTAATACATGACCTGCTGTGCAGGTATAGGGCATTATGCTCATCTTTGTTCTTGATACTTCTAACGTGCTCACGAATTCTTTCACGTAGTTTACGTGTGGTCATGCCGATGTAATAAGCATCGCATGACACACACGATGCTAGGTATACACACCACCTAGTGTTACAATTGCATAGGCCTGGACATGCCAAGGTTCTTGGGAAACCCACCACACACACATAACTGCCTTCCGCAATAAATCTACACGCACTACAGTTCCCACATTTACTCATCCTGGATCTGTTGTAACCCTTATTCTCCCTTTCCAAAATGTTTTTAATGTTCCTCCCCCTACTGAAAACAATTTTTGGGTTGCCACCCAATACTTGCCTAGTTTGTTCATTGATACAATGGTTCCAATTAATCCTTACACTTTCACAAAATTCTTTAGCCATGTCATTAAATTTTAACACAAATGTGAGACTATCTCTTTCCTTATCAACAAGACCCCTCTTTTCTCCTTGCATTGTTGCCAGTATACCCCCACCATTTAATATGGGTGTATATATTGTCCTTCTTTTCCTGTATATTTCCTTCTTCGTTTTCAACAATAATTTCAAGGGGTATCCCCTTTCAAGAAATAACCCAATTAAGACATACATCTCCTTCTTAAACATGTTATCATTACTAACCAATCTAGAAAGTCTCACCATTTGCCCTTTAATCACACCCTCTCTTTGGTGGAACGGGTGGCAACTAGAAAAATGTAGCATAGAGTTAGAGAAACTGGGTTTCCTGTAAATATTACTCACTAGTTTTCCTTCGTGTTTAAAAATACTAATGTCCAGGTAATTAATTGATGTCACATTCCAAGTGTGTGTAAATCTGAAGAACTCGGTGACCTGGTTAATGTGTGCCATAAATTTAGTTACTTCTTCCTCAGTGCCTTTCCAAAAAATTAGGATATCATCCAAGAACCTGCTATATAGCACAATGTGTTCATTAAATGCAGATGATAGAATGAACCTTCTTTCCCATGCCAGTAACACTAGGTTGGCAAACACGGGGGCACATCGTGCCCCCATTGCCACACCATTAATCTGCTGATATGTCTCCCCTTCAAACAATAAGTAGTTACTGGTCAAAATGAATCTCATGGAATCCAAAACCATATTAAGCAGTGGTAGAGTGTAAGTATGAGATAGATGATGTTTGGTGCGTGAGACATGACAAGGATATATTGGGAGTAAGATGCTGGGAAAAGTGAGGAAGAGTATAAGTGACTGTAGAGTGTAAAGATAAGGGATGTAGGAGTGAGAGGAAGAGTATAAGTGACTGTAAAGATAGGAATTGTAGGAGTTAGAGGTGGTGTAGTCTATATGCTAGCAGGAAGAAGCAGAGTGAGAATATAGTGTCAAGGGATAGTGATGGGTGTATGTGTAGGGAGGAGGAGTGTGGTGGAGGGAGTGGATTAGAGAGACAGATAGGATGACTGGGATTTCAGAGGAATGTTGGGGATTAGGTTGAGAGGTAAGATGAGGGTGGGCTAGGTATGGTAAGATAAGGAGGGGTTTGGCTGGGAGGAGTATGGTAAGATAAGAGGAGATTAGATAGTCTGTTAGAGTGATTTAACCTGCTAAGGAAAGGCGGGGTTAGGTTTAAAGGAATATATTGGATAAGTGGGAGGTGGGTGGTTGCGATTGGTAGTTTGAGAGTGGGTGTGGCAAGGATAGGTATAAATGTAATGTAAATGGGGGTGGGTGGGAATGGAGGTAGGGTAGAGGAGCAGAGAGAGCCTGAGCATAGCGAGGACGAATGGAGTGGGCTAGTCCCACTAGAGGAGGTAGGTTATTGACAAAAAATAAATCAGGAAGAAAGGATACTGCAGGTTTTATAAGTAAATGGCAGGAAAGTTGGTAGTGTTCTAGGAGAACGTGTAACTTACTATGCATAAAGGGGGACTGTTGGGAGGATATATTTAATGATTAAGTTTACTGATAAATTCTTACTTTATCTGCTATATTGGGGTGGGAGAGAAAAAAGGCAGTGTTAGCCTTTCCACATTTTATTTGTATGCAATAGGGTTGAATGAGGATATATAGAACATACAAGGGATAACTTTAAGTAACAGGGATAGAGTGAGGGGTTGATGTACTACAGAGGGGAGGGTGGCCTAATGGTTAAGGTGTTTGCCTTGCAAACACAAGGTGCAGGGTTTGAGTCTCACAAGGGATAATTGGCTAGGCTTAAAATGGCTTGCAAGGGCAGTTAGCTTAGTACTAATCTATTAACCTAATCTATGAACCTATGAGAGGGCCGCGCAATTATGAGGGGATGGAGTGAGGTTTAGTTTTAGTAATAACGGGGATGCCAAATTATAGAAAAACTAGGATGTTTATACTGCCATCTAGTTGATTTAGAGGGGAATTGCAAAGGTGGGTATAGCATTAGGGATAGAACGAGTAATGGATATGGGGAAAAAGATGACCTTGGAGCAGTCAGTCCGCAAGTGTGCTTGTCTTTACAGTGAGTAAACAGGGCTATTATAAGGTTAAAATTTGTTAAAGTTATATTTAGGGCATCAACAATACCTTCTAAGTATAATGACTTGAAGTAATTCATGAACTTATGTATCATGGATGAGTCAAAAAGCTTCAGAAACAATTTCTGAAACCAATAACTAAGAAAACATACATACATGGAACCTAAAGTTCCAGGTTTAGTTAATAAATTAACTAAACCACCCTTTAACACCATCTCACATACCAAAAACATACATAAATAGCTTCTGCTTTAAATGTAGTATATACAAACAGTAAAGCATTTCTAAGGCAACTCAAACAAATATGAACATAAAAAGTCCTTCAGGCGGTCACAGTTGATTTGTATGTAATATTGTGTAAACCACTACTAAGTACTGGAAAATAAGGAGTCAGTTTCACCAATTAACCTAGTTGCTTTATCGGCATAAGCTTCTAATACCTATATATTTTATACCTGTATTACAGTCTCTTGTGTTTATAACTATAGCAATACAGAAAGAAGAAAAAGGGGGGTACCATATGCTGGTCTATTAATACTAATTGAACAGAATAGAGTGACCTAGAACATTTTAACAATCCATTCCTACAGTGCATGTGGTCATACAAAGATTTGAATCATAGTATCATAATATTGCAAACGAGTCTGATTATATTGCATTAAATCTGCATTAATGAGAATACCTAAAGCAGCAAAAGGAAAAGGAGACTCAATCCTATATATATCTTTGCATTCAGAATATTAAAGAAATTGGTTGTTTAAGTAGTCGAATATTAATATATTATCATTTGGGGCATGCTATCAAAGCAAAGAATGGTATCTTGTCAGACTTCAGTGTTTCAAAGCAACAGACATACAGTAGTATTAAAATGCAATTTTCCTCATTAGACTAGTAAAATAATCACCCCATTACAGTCCTAGCTTGTTAAAAATACATATTTAAAGTGATTCCATACCTTTAGATGCATAAAAGATGAAAAAAAAAAACAAAAAAAAACAGTTACTTTTTCTTCTAGTTTCATTTTCAGCTTTAATTCCTGGTTTCTGAGTCATGCATGAGTTCAAACGTCGTGTGATGTCATTGCTCACTGTATTCCTGCCTCCAGCTTCTCTAGCTTGCTGCTAGTGCCCTCTAGATGCTCATGCACATGAAGAAACAGTCACAGAGGCTTAGAAAAGGCATTTTTGGTGGGAATTTAAAATAACTAAGTTTTCTCCATTATAAAGAAGCATAACATGTGCACGAGCAGCCATCCACAGTGAAAAAAAAACATGAACAGCCCTTCTCTAAAAATGTTGGGAAAGTAAGATTTTCCCATTAAATCAATAATTTGCATGCCTTAAACTGAATTAGGTTAAGAATTAAAATTAGAGCATTTAGTTAATTTAAAGCACTGAATGTTGATATATTACACTAAGAAATGCAGATTTTAAGTAAAGACATATATATTAATCATGATATGAACATCTTTCAAAAATGTCAAGAGGAAACAAATCTATCTTAAGTAAACCATCTCCTAAGGGCACTTTTGTTGTGGGGATTCCATACCGTGTAATCATAATAGACTAAACAGTAAACTCTAAAGTGTTACCCCGCCACTAACACACATGAATGCTTTACTTTGGAAATCATGAATTAATAGTAAGTTAACATGACTTTTGTCTCCCAAATGAATATATAATTAAGTTAACTGCACCCCGGTTATAGTAAACATATGGTATGAAAGAAAAAAAAAAAAAATATATATATATATATATATATGTGTGTGTGTGTGTGTGTGTGTGTGTGTATGTGTGTTTGTATATATATATATATATATATGTGTGTGTGTGTGTGTGTGTGTGTGTGTGTGTGTGTGTGTGTATGTATGTTTGTATGTACATATGTGTGTGTATATGTATGTGTGTGTATATATATATATCTATATATCTATATATATATATATAGATATATATATATAAATATATAAATACATACATACACACACACACACCTATATATATATATATATATATATATATATATATATATATATATATATATATATATATATATACATACACATACACATATACATACATGTATACATACATAGATATATGCCTATGCAAAATAAAGACCTTTGTTTTCTATATGTATTCAAATAAAATATTATGTAAAATAAAGACACTTTACTTTTGCTTTGTGTATATATTCCAATAAAATATTAAGTAAAGAGTTCTGCAAGAAAGGATTTAGTATTATTTGATAACAATCCTATTTGTCTTTTATTTTTTTATTTGCACTTTCTTTGACAGTCCAAGTGTTCTTAGTTGCATGTCTTTTCAGACTCTGTGTAGACCATTCCATGTCCTCTATATCAGTTAGTATTTATTTCTTGTGAATAAAGTCTAAAGCCTCTGACAAAGAGCTAAAGATCTTCTCACCTTCTGATTAAAATATTTTTATCCTGGAGGGAAAGAGAATTTGTGCTTTGATGTTAACTTTTTTAAGAGATTTTTATCAAGGGAACACATTCTTTCATTCTAGATATGACAGAAGAAGTATAGTCATTGTCAAAATGAATGAGATCGTCCTTTATCTTGATGGGAGAATTATTCCACACAGACTTCAGAACCAAATCCTTATCTTGGGAGGACAAAAATCTAACAATGATGGATCTGTGGTTAGGAGAAACTGTTGATGAAGCAGGTTTTGCTAGAGACCGGTGAGCCCTCTCTATACTGAAGGAAAGGGCTTCAGGAAGATTTAGTGCTGTTGGAAGCCGGTTATTAATAAAGTGTATCATATCAGTTCCCTCTTCCTTTTCTGGTACTCCATAGATTCTAATGTTGTTTCTTTGTGACCTACTTTCTAGGTCTTCCAGCTTTTCTGTTAGTTTTGTATTCTGTTTCAAAAGAAATTCATTTTGACTTTCACATTCCATCAGTCTGCCATCCATATCTGTTACAAATTCCTTGATAGATGCAATTTGTTCAGAATGCTTTTTAGCCATTTCACTAAGAATGCTCAGCTGCTTACTACAGTCTTGTTTAATAGTATCTATTTTATTCTCTATTTTGTCCATTTTTATAGATAGTTATTGAATAGTAGTTATTAATGTTTGCAGCTCCTTTTTTCCACACTGTCTTGATGAGAGTTCTTCGAGTTACTCATACTTGGATTTCTTGAGGAAAAACTTCTTGACAGGAAAAACATAACAAAAACTTATGTTTTAGTACTAATTTTTGAAAAATAATAAAGGATCTATATTCACAAATTCTCTGATATACTTTTGGATTAGTATTTCCAAAAATTAGATTAAATTTCCTGTCAGAATAAAAATGTTATAAGCAGAGCTAATGTTCATTGCTGCTAGCAGTCTGGCATCTTGGCCCAAGTGCAGTTTTTTAAGAGTACACAGAGAATACAGTCAGTCAGGGGCTGGTTTCTCCCTCTTTTTCCAGATCCCCAGTAAGACTCCCCACTGGCACAGCTATAGAGTTGAGATCTCAACTGAGAGACCAAGCCAAGACCTACCAGCACCCTCTCTGTCCACTAGTGCTTCATGTTCCTGCCCAAGTAGCTGACACACACAATAACTGAGGTTTGATTTTCACACACAACACACACACACACACACACACACACACACACACACACACACACACACACACACACACACACACACACACACCAGGGAAAGGCTGGCACAGGTTTACTAGCTATGCAACCTTCTGCCCAGACTATAAGGTAGTTATCACTGCCACCAGTCACATCCTTATCAGCTATTTTAAGTCACTTAAAAAAAGGGTGTCCAATCTTACTTTGTAATGTTATTATCAATACAAATGTTAGTTTGACCAAGAGCAAGGCTATTAGAAGTGGCCCACTGTCAAAGGAGAAAACTTCAAAGACCAATTCATGTCAGGTTCAAGCAAGGCACCCTTTATTACTTGCAGAAAGGAGACAAAGCATGTAGGCACAGTATTTGTCTGAATCATTAGTGATTAGTATGTTATTCTTATACAGTTCTCTTCCTGTAACACAGAAAATGTTACCATTCTATTGCTGACATAGTTAGACACAGCTTTCTGTATGTTCTACAGAAAATGTTGCTAGACTTATTGCTGACCAAGTTAAATTATCTGCTGTTCTGCAAAACATTTTGAGAAAAACAACCTGGCCTTGGGTTTATGTCAGTCCATTTCAACATTTCAATTCTTCTATTGTACTGTTCTAATACAGGTGTTACATTTTGTCTAGATTCAAGGTACATTTCTAGCTTTAGTACAAGTAATGCTGACTATGGTTTAAACTTTCAAGCATCTATTGTTTTCTCTATCAATAGCTTCTAGCAGCTGCATGTTTTCTCATGGCATAAGCAGAAATGAATATCCCTTTGTTAAGTTTCATGACATTAGCAAAAATGAATTACTTCTTGTTATTTTCATGACATTAGCAGAAATAGAATGCTTCTTGTTAAGTTTCTAATGGCTGTGCAGATTCATGCAGTGTGAACAGAATAAATGTATTAACCCTTTTAAATCTCGAATGCACTAAGCATACATATTACTATTACATATTTTTCTAACATTTCCCCCCTTTTAATACTTTTAGTCTACTTTCAAGATAAGCATAAACAGTTTTTCTTCCCCTAACCTCTTCCTACTCAGGATTTGCAGTTAAGAGAGTCATTCAGTTTAAACTTATGAAAGCATTTTCAATTTTTTAACAATTCTTCAAGTTCAGCACCTTGGTATAAGGTTTCTGAAACTGACATGTCTATAAAGTCTTTAATCAGTCTTTTCATGCAAGGGATGCAGCAGCACACACATACCACCAGTAGGATCATTCCTACACAGATGGCAATCAGGATGTTCATCAGTGCCCCACCCCCCAAACAATCTCTGGAAAAAGTCCGTCAATGGATTTGGTCCTGGTTTGGTCATGGCTGACACCTGCTGAATTACCTCAAGATGATTGTCTATCTCGTGTTTGTGGTCAGGAATATATGAACAGCACTCCTCCTGGATTACAGCACACGTACCTCCTCTCACTGCTAGGGTGAAGTCGAGAGCCATGCGGTTTTGAAGCACTGCAGTTCTCATGGCAGTCAGTTCATCAGTCACCAATTCTAGGGCGGAAAAGGTTGCATTGCTCATTATTTCGAGAAGTTTAGACAATTTTCTCAGTTCCCAGATTGATTTTGTTGCTCCATATGCTGGCAGTACACCTGCCCATGAGATGATGGTATCACCCAAGTCCATATGTGACAGTCCATTTTTCCCTAAGCCCACAGCATGATGTTTTTTCCAGCCTGCATTGATTTGCCCCACTGGATTGACAGGCTTCTTGATTTCTCGTCGAACATTCCGGATTTTCCCTTGAGGTAAAACTGCTGTGTGTCATATGGCCGGAACCAGGTACCCCAAATAACAACTGCCAGACCAATTCTCAGGTAACCACTTATATGCTTTCCTACCACATACAAAGTAACAGTCTTCTACTTTGGTAGTAACTTTACTATGTCCTGGCTCTGGATGAAACATTTTTTGTCTATCATAGACAGTTGTCTATAAAGGTCAGCATTATGTTTTACTTCATCAGTTGTCCTATGCATCAGTTCAACAAATGAATCATAGCTTGTGTTGCAATAGGATCCTGTGTTATCAGTTTTATTGTAGCATCTATAGGGAACAGTCTCATTGCAATTGCTCCAACCCACCTGAATTGTATCATTTTTGTAAAAACACACAGTCCCCTTCTGTCTAACAGACAAGTGCAATGCTACTTTATCTTGTGATGTGACATCTGATGTATCATAGACTAAGTTTTCCCAGGTCTTGTTGGCTCCTAGGGGGACTGAAGTTAGCAATAACCCCCCGTATGCTGTTGGCAAAGCTGTGCAAATCCAGCAATTTGAAACATTGAGGGTCTCAGCATACACATATTTGATTGCCTGGTAAGTGTTGAAGTTTGGGTGCCACTCTGTGTACAACTCTGCATGCTTGTTTAGTCCAGTTTGTGTGGCTGAGAAAAGGAATGGTCACAACAAAAAGATTATTGTCACTAGTACAGTCAACAGGATGGTTATGCAATACTTCTGAGGAAACGGTTGTTCTGCATTTCTGTTTTCTCCGACTCTTCCGAATGGGTGCATTTGGATCTTACTGGATTCTGTCATCTTTATTTCAGACACATGTTCTTACTCACTGCCCTAATAGGACCCTCAGCACCAATGGTTTCTTTACTGGGGTTGAGATGGATCAGTCCTATTGATCTGACCCCCTTTTGTAGCCAGACTTGGTGCTGAGGGCCCCGATGGAGAGGTAAGATTTTTGTCCAGTTCAAAGTTCCTAACTAGTTTGCAGTGCATCAGGTGGATCCCCGAAGCTCGCTCTGCTATCTTGACTGCAGTGGGTGTTGAAAGAAGCACCTGGTAGGGACCTTCCCACCTTGGCGACGACCAATTCTTCTTCTTTATAACTTTTATCCACACCCAGTCCCCGGGTGTCACTGCCACTTCTGATGTCTCGGTTTGTTTTCTATCTGAAACAGAATTTGACTGCAACAGATGTTTAGAATTCATTAATTTCCTCATATATTCGGCTAGTGTAAAATCAGCTTCCTGGTCTGATGACATGAGAAGTTTCCACTGGGGTGTATAGTAAGCCCTTCCAAATAACTTTTCAAAAGGAGTCAATCCTTTTGCTGTAGGGACAGTTCTCATGCTCAACAGTACCAGGGGTAAACAGTATAACCAGTTTTTCCCTGTCTCGGCTATCAATTTTCTCAATTTGTTTTTTAATATACCATTATGCCTTTCAACTAGCCCTGCAGAGTGTGGATGGTATGCACAATGATTTTTTAAAGAAATATCAAAATGCTTACTTAACTGCTGCATGGTTTGATTTACAAAGTGTGTACCATTGTCACTGTAGATCCTTTCCGGAATGCCAAATTTAGGAATGATTTCCTTGACAAGTACTTTTGCCACCATAGCTGCATCTGGATTTTTGGTTGGAAAGGCTTCCACCCACCTGGAAAACATATCTACAATGACAAGACAATACTTCTTATTTTCACATTTGTTTAATTTTATGAAATCCATACATATAGTGTGAAACGGATATGGTGGTATAGGGAAACTCTCTTGCTTGGGCTTTATCGCCCCCTGTGCATAATGTTTGTTACAAATCTGACACGTCAAACAAAATTTTTTAGAGTAGTTTGTAAATCCGTACGTTGTGAACACCTGGTTCACCAGCTGTACCATCCCCCCTGTTGAGACATGGCACTGTCCATGGCTCAACAAAGCTGCATATCTAAACAAATTAGATGGTAGTATCGGTTTCCCTTCTCTAGAGATGTACAGCCCCTTTTCGAGAATTGCTCCTCATTTTATCCATCGGTGTTTTTCAGCTTGTGTAGTGAGTGTCTGTATTGTTTTTAACATTTCTAAGTCTAAAATCTCAGAGGGTTGTAATTCCTCATTTAAAAGAAATACTTTTGTGGCTGCTTGTTTTGCAGCTGTATCAGCTCTCGCATTTACCCTTTGCTAAGGTACATGCCCATGTCAGGGCGATCAATTCTGCTGCCTGTGCAGATAAGTTGTGTGGTAAAGGTTTTGCTTCTATAATCTCAATATCAGAAACTACTGCATATCCTACTAGATTCTGTCCTGCAGGACCCCTTTTGCATGAGCCATCCACGTAGTATGTCACCTCGGCATCATCCAAGGGGACATCCATGAGATCTTTTCTAGGTAGTGTCTTTTGCTCAATTACCTGTAGGCAGCAGTGCGGTGTGCCATCTGCAGGGGTCGGGAGCAGAGTAGAAGGGTTCAAAGTCATGCATCGCTCAATTGTCATGTGAGGTTGGCTCAACAATATAGTCATACAGGAAAGATGCCTAGAGGGGGAAAGATATGCCACCTTTTCTTGTAGTAAAATAATCGCGACTGCATGAGGTACTCTCAAAGTGAGAGGGTGGAATAAGACTACTGAGGCTGAAGCCTGTACTGCCATTGCAGCTGCAACTACTGCTTGTACACAGTGGGGTAAGGATCGTGCCACTGGGTCTAGTTGTGATGAATAGTAAGCAATGGGGCGTTGCTTATCCCCATGCTGCTGTGTTAATACTGATGTCATGTAACCCTGCTTACAATCTACAGTTTGGAAAAAACGTTTATGATAGTTTGGTAATCCCAGAACTAATGAGGACGCTATTAACTGCTTCAGTTTGCAGAAAGCAGATTCTGCCTCTGGTGTCCATTGTAACAAGTCCTGTGCTGCCATAGGCTTCTTATATATATAAGGTCAGTCAGCGGTGCAGATTCCAAAGCATAGTCTGGAATCCAGCTCCAGCAAAAATTAGTTGTACCCAGGAAGGACATCATTTCCTTCTTGGTAGTGGGTTTTGGTGCTTGCAAAATTGCTATCTTTCTGTGCTCATCTAATGTTCTGCCTTCCTTGGATATTACATATGCCAGGTATTTGACTTGTTTTTGCCAAAGCTGCAGTTTACTTTTATTTACCTTATGTCCTTCAGCGGCTAAAAATTGTAGAAGTGCTATGGTATCTTCTCTACAATCCTGCTGGGTGGGGGCTGCCAGCAAGATGTCATCAACATAAAGTAAAATCTGACAGCCTCTTGGTGGGGTGAATCCCGCCAAGTTGCTTGCCATTTCTTGTGAGAATATCATTGGACTTTCACAATATCCCTGTGGTAATCGCGTATATGTATACCTTTTCCCCTGAAATGTGAATGCAAACCAGTACTGGCTATCAGGGTGTATTGGTATAGAAAAGAACGCATTGCTGATGTCTACCACAGAAAAATACTTCTGTTGAGGTTTTAAATCATTCAACAGGGTGTGTGGGTCTGGCACCGTAGGTGCCCTTGGTATTACTGCATCATTTACAGCTTGTAAATCTTGGACCATACGCCATTCTCCATTTGCTTTTTTGACTGGAAATAAGGGTGTGTTACATGGTGAATTGGGAGATTCTATTAGTATCCCTCCTTTAAGTAAGGCTGCTATAACAGGCTTTATCCCTGCCTCTGCATCTTTTCTTAGGGGATACTGTCTCTTTTGTGGTCTGAATGCTGACTTTGGCGTGATAGTAACTGGTCCCGCTGTACGAATAAGTCCTGCATCTGATTTTCCTGTTGACCACAGGGTCTCTGATATATTTCGTAAGGCATTTTCTTCCTCCTTTAACAGGAGTGTCAATCAGCTGTCCTCACCAGACTGTAAGCACACAGCCGGGTTGGCCTGAGTTATCCAATTCATCTTCTGTATTTGTATTCCCTGTTCTGACAGTTCTAGTTCTGTCTGTTTCTCCCATCTCTTGACTTTTTCTCCTAGGTCTGCCCATTTTATATTTTTGTTTTTGGTTAAGCTAACATGTGGTAATCGATTAGATTTATAAAGTGCAAAGAACTCCTGAGGCAATGAACAGCTGGCTACACTGTTCCCTTCTGTGTCCCAGTACAGGTTACGCAATATCAATCTGTTTGCATGATTCTTAAATAATTCTTGCTCATATTCCTTATCAGGTCCTGGTGTATTACAATAATACAGGGTACAGTGCAACAGATGTTGCTTATCTATGTCAAGGGAGGGGAATTTGCTGACAGCTACATTCATTAACTCTTCGGGTACAGTCCCTGGACCAGTCGTAACCAAGTCCTGGCTGTACCAATAAAACATTTCACCCTCCGATTGCACTGCAAAGGTATCAATTTGTTGCTGTGCTTCCATACCCTGCATGGTTGGGACTACTGCTATACCAAATAGCTGCATGAGATCTCTGCCCAAGAGGTTTACTGGGCATTTTGCAGAAACAACAATTTTGCTTTTTTGTGTCAATCCTGAAACTGGATCAGTTATTGTAATGTCACAGGCGAGAGGCTCCCGATACAGCTGTCCATTAGCTGCTTTGACCAGTATGTAATCAGGTGTCTCTGTGTTTTCCGGCAGTTTGGAGGGATGTATCAGGGTTCGTGATGCCCCTGAGTCACACAAGAATTTGACTTCCCTCCCTTCTACCAAGAGTGTAACTTCTGGTTTCATGTCTGCTAAATAGAGCTCCAAGCTCAATAAAGCTAGGTCTAATATTTAATCTTTTTCATTGTCACTAACTTCCTGAACTTCCTCTACTCCCTCTATCACATTCTCATTTGTCCCTTCTTCGCTAGCCCCTTCTAGTGATTTCTGACTACCATATAGTCAGTCCTCACCCTCCTTGTCTTCCGTTGTTGCCTTCTTGTTTTTCTTGCAATCCTTTGCCAAATGTCCCTTTTTACCGCATTTAAAACATTCTCCCCTTTTCTTTTGCCCTTCAAAGTCCTCTGATCGCTTATCATATTGTTTGTTTCCCTGTGCATTTTTTTTGCCCTTTTTCCTGGACTGTACTACGTAAACTTCTGCTCCATCTTCTACAGAAAATACCTGAGCTTTTTTTTTCTTTTTGCTATTAAAATGCCTTTAGGGATGCCTAGCATATTCAAGTAATGACTGTAACCTGCTTGTATGATGATCTACCACGTGTTTTGTAATAAAACTGCTTATAGGTGCAATACTGCCCTTTAAAAATGCATTCTTTAACTGCTGCTCATATGGGGAATCTTGTGTTTGATCTTCAGGAGCCTGCATTCCACAGTGGTTATTAAAACACTCTAATAGTCTGGCATAATACCAGTCAATAGTTTCACCTTCTTGTTGGATGCATTGATTAATGCAAGTCCAGTCTGCCCTAGGTTTCCATTTTTCAGAGATGCGGTCTATAAGACATTTTATTCTGGTGTCTAATTCTGCGCTGCTATGTGGGAGGGGTCTTTGTGCAGCGTCATGGGGATTCCAGTTCCCACTAATCATATACCAATCTAGCCCTACAATTTGTCTAACTACCTATTCTACCTCTTCTCTGTTTAAGTTATAACTCAGCCTAATTCCTTGTAAATCTTCTGAGAACTTTCTAAAATTAACCTTTGGATGGGGGATTCCTTCAGTGGCTTTCCGGATATCTTCCGGAGTCCAAGGTCTATATACTAAAATAGTTGGGTCCTGATTGTCTTGACCTGCCTGAGGATTGGAAAGCTCTATAAGTGGACATATTTCTTCTTCTTCACTTATAGATCATGAATTTTTAACCATTTGCCATAACTCGATGCCTTTATCTGAGCTACCTGCCTTTGTTCGGGACCTGGTCCCGATGGATCTCTAATTTTAAACGGTTTTATTTTCATAATGTCTCTATCTTCAGTGACCACAGGATATCATGGGGGTGGACTAACCTGTTCACTTGCTTCATATTCCGGTAAGGGAGGCGGAGGTGCTGATGCTATTACTAAGTTATTGTCCTCCTTATCTAAAAACATTGCTTTGGAATTCTTGGTTTTTTGTTCCCTATGGTTTACTTTCTCAGACCACCTGTGTGCCTGAGGAATTCCTAACTTACGTTGCTTTTTTACCCGACCTTTGGAATCGGTTTTGAGCTGTTTGACAAGTTTGATAAGCGAGGATTTTTCAAATTTTCCGTCAAATTTGTACTTATTAACCCATTTTGAATAATATTTAATACTGTCGGCGCGCTGCGACTGCATGTATTTTGCATCTTCTGTTAACGGCGGATTTTGGGGTCTTTTTGTGCAATTATTACCCATTTTGTTTTACCCTTTTATCGTTACGTAACGTCTCTTAATTTTTTAACGTGGTACCACGGATTTTGTTATAGTCTCTTCAGAATGACTGCCTACTTATTCTGTTTCTCCTGATCTGTGACAAGACAGTAATCTTTTTTTTCCCTGACTTGTAAGAAAAATACAGTCTAAAAAACAATACATATCTAGTCCTTGATCTAAAACAGAAAACAGAAAAAAATAGATTCACCTTACTTGAGCCCACGTTATTGATCACCAATTTGCGAAGACCCGTCCTTCAGTCGAGATCAGAAAGTGGCTGGCCTCTTTTGAACGACAGTTCAGTTGGAGGGCTTTTCAGATAAGAAGAACCTATTTGGTTTCTTCCCCGTACGGTTTCAACCACCTGGCCCGTCTGATCCGAGGTGAAGAGAGGGTTCCGGTCCGAAGGACCAATCTGTCAAAGGAAAAAACTTCAAAGACCAATTCACGTTAGGTTAAAGCAAGGCACCCTTTATTACTTGCAGCAAGGAGACAAAGCATGTAGGTACAGGATTTGTCTGAATCATTAGTGATTAGTATGTTATTCTTATACAGTTCTCTTCCTGTCACACAGAAAATGTTACCATTCTATTGCTGATGTAGTTAGACACAGCTTTCTGTATATTCTACAGAAAATGTTGCTAGACTTATTGCTGACCAAGTTAAATTATCTGCTGTTCTGCAAAACATTTTGAGAAAAACAACCTGGCCTTGGGTTTATGTCAGTCCATTTCAACATTTCAATTCTTCTATTGTACTGTTCTAATACAGGTGTTACATTTTGTCTAGATTCAAGGTACATTTCTAGCTTTAGTTCAAGTAATGCTGACTACGGTTTAAACTTTCAAGCATCTATTGTTTTCTCTATCAATAGCTTCTAGCAGCTGCATTTTTTCTCATGGCATAAGCAGAAAAGAATATCCCTTTGTTAAGTTTCATGACATTAGCAGAAATGAATTACTTCTTGTTATTTTCATGACATTAGCAGAAATAGAATGCCTCTTGTTAAGTTTCTAATGGCTGTGCAGATTCATGCAGTGTAAACAGAATAAATGTATTAACCCTTTTAAATCTCGAATGCACTAAGCATGCATATTACTATTACATATTTTTCTAACACCAAATAAATATGCAAGTACTCCCAAAACTTAAATATGTCTCACAAATATCAGCCACAATGAAAGGTTTAAATATATTTTGTAATAATAATAAAAGAACAAGAAAATACTCAGTATATGATCACAGTAATATCAGAGTTTGAAATCACAGGAAATATTAAAAACAACATTGCAGGACAGTCTCAAATAAATAAAGAAAACATCTAAGCTATACTTCATTATATTCCTGACTGCTGACTGTATCTAAGAGAAACTACTGCACCCTAGTTAACTTACTTACAGTGCAACAAGGCAGATGTGGTAAGTGGATGTTCTTGTCAGGTCAGCGACAAAATACAAAATGCTCAGTCTCTCTCTCTCAGAGATTTCTTAAATTAATACTCCAAATATTACTGCTGGGGTAGCTTGCAGAATGACATCACCTCTTGTTATTTGACCCTATTCCAGGTGAAAACCCCTACTGATGCAGCTGGTAGCATTCAGCATCCACCTGTGAAAATACATCAACCTCAGATCTTTCGGCAAATGGTGGAAGTTGTAAAATAGTTTACACATTTAAAGACAATACAAAAAACTTCTAGTTCTAGACATGATGTCTCCTGTTGCACTGAAACTGAAAGGTAACATCTCTTTTTATGGCCCAACCATAAAGTAATTCAATCTCAACTATTCTTCTGAAGGTAACTTCTTGTGTTGCAGTTTCCATTGTTAAAATGTATACATCTAAATGGTTACAATAGCATATATACATTTCTTCTCAGTACTTTGCAGAATATCTCTTCAGCACACATCTGTACAATATGACACATGGTTCTAATACATCTGTAACACAAGCATCTTACATGAAGCATGTTGATAACCACAAATGACACATAACCATTTACAAAAGTAAAGACAGCTAAGCTGGCAATATCTCCTTTTGTTACACTTCTATATATATCATATTAATATTCACAAACTACACACAATTATTTACAAAATTAGAGCTAACTGGGCTGGCAGTATCTCTTTTCGTGACAAGATTATAGAGTGCTTTCTCTTCAGAATAATATGTCAGTCCTTTAAGAAGTAAGTTTTATGTGCATATCTGTGTCTCATCCATAAGGCCTTTTTTGAACTATATTATAAAATGTGGAAGTAACACTAAGTGTTAACTGCAGCTTTGCTCACCCCCTTCTTATCCTATTTAAACTTAACCTTGTCACTGGTTAAGTATCAGATGTTAATGCTATAGTCATGCCACTTCATAAATGCAGCATCATCACAGGTGCTGAGAACTACAGATCCAGAAGACTTACTGTTGCTGTATGTAATGTTATGGGATTTATTATAGCTGAATTTATGAGCCACAAAAACAGGTGATCTTCAACTTCTTGACATTACTCAATTTGGGTTCATGAAAGACAGGTCTTGACTTCTCAAGTTGTCTTCTTTGAAAGAGTTACTTAAGCCTCAGACACAAGTCATTTTCTCTACACTGCCTATCTAGATCTGCCATGGTTTCTGACACAGTTCTCCATGTTGCTTTATTGACAACCTTGGATGACTAAACATTAAGACCTTTGTTACACTGACTGATATGATGTATAAAATTAAGAGAGTGAGGGTTTGTGGTATCTCTTCTGCATAAAAGAAGATCACTAGTGCTGTCTCACAGGCACAATCCTGACAACCCTCCGTTTTGGCATCTATTTCTGTGATATAAAGGCAGATGTCAAAGACTTATGGTGAACCATTTTGCTAATTATTGCAAGCTGAGTCTTTTTTTGTTAAGTCCCTTGCTGATTCTCCAATACTTCAACAATGGTTGGGTCAGACCAATGGCTGGTGTACTGATGATGAGCTCAAAATTAATTGTTGTATAGTTTTATTTGGAAAACAAGACTATCATTGTTTTCACACTATATAAATAACAGCCTACTTAAACCTGCCATTGTCATTAGAGATCAAGTAACTTCATTGATAATGAACAGCACTCTCCAACACCTCCAATTTTACACAAAAAAACAAAAAAGGCACAGTCCTGTAGATTCCAAAAAAGTAATTATTATGTAGATATATAAGGAAGTTTAGGGTAGGGTAGTTTTTGTTTCTGAGGAAGTTCACATATTAAAAGTGAATGAAAGCGCTATTATCATTGTCCGCTTGTGGTCATTTGGAATCTACAGGACTGTGCCTTTTTTGGTTTCATTAATAATGAGCTAACATTTGGCCAGCATGTATCAACTGCAGTAAATAAATCATTCTAGCTTGCTCAATAAATTTTCAAGGGACTGTCTTCTTGAACCAAGGAAGTCATAATTCGTCTGCATTCATTCTGCATTAAGCTTATCATAGAATCATAGAATCCACCACCTCCATGGTAATTCATATAGCAATAACCCACGCCTGGGTGTGGGTAATGCTGGATTTACCCACGGTTGGCATGGTTTGGTCCCGAGGGTGAAGCCCGAGGGACCAAACAAAGACAACCGTGGGTAAATCCAGCATTACCCACACCCAGAAGTGGGTTATTGCTATTATACAATGACATTATTTAAGAAAAGAAATAATTACTTTTCTTAAATAATGGCATTGTATAATGCCTCTTTGCTGCCCTTCTGCAGCTGTTTGGTGTTCCACGGCAGTTCTGATGTACTGCGCATGCCTACGCAGTACATCAGAGCTGTGGGCAAAAGCAGCGGAGAACGCAAGATCTCCGTTGCTTTTTATTGTCTCGCTATGTTAAATGGGTTTAACATAGCGAGACAGCTTTAAAATAAGCAACGGAGATCTCCATTGCTTATTTGAAAGCTCTCGCTATGTTAAACTCATTTAACATAGCTTAGACAGGTTTAAAAAAAAAGCAACGGAGATCGCAAGATCTCCGTTGCTTTTTACACACTGTGTAGCTATGTTAAAGGAGTTTAACATAGCGAGACAGCTTTAAAAAAAGCAACAGAGATTTGCGTTGCTTTTTAAACCTGTGTCGCTATGTTAAACTCTTTTAACATAGCGAGACAGTGTTTTATACTAACGGAAAAAGTCCGGGCGACTGGACCTTTTTCCGTTAGTATATTGAGGGATTTACAACGGGCACGCTGGTTGGGCTGGCCAATCAGCGTGCACGTTTTAGAGGAGGAATTGTATAATTCTGCATTAAGCTTATCATAGAATCATAGAATCCACCGCCTCCATGGTAATTCATTCTGCATTAAGCTTATCATAGAATCATAGAATCCACCGCCTCCATGGTAACTCCCTCTCCAAACAACTCATAAAATTTGAAAGGACTGTAAGATTTTTAGCTAAGGAAAATTACAGGGTTAAGCACCTTAAGCTGCACAAATATACTGAATGCACTAGCATTATATTTCATCTCATATAGGTTCCTGCTTGGCAACTTTTGCTTAGCTTTTCATGTCACGATAGACCCTGTCCTACTAGTTCTCTATTAGCACAGCAAAACTGCTAACAACACAAGCACCCATAGCAAGGATCTCAGTCCTCACTGACATATAAATATGACCATTGGACACAGTAGATATCTAATCCTGTACATCCATAACCTATGGAATACACATCTCATGTATATTAAGCAAAGCAGCACCTTAGCCAAGTTAAAAGATAGTCTTGATGATTGAATGAAGAATTGCAATTTCACCCTGGAGCATACAGTGTAACTTTTCTTATCTAGGTCAAATACATGAAATCATTTAATAGGTTGTGGATGCACCTACTTGTTTTGTGGTTGATTTGGTTAGGCTTCTAAATGGGCAGTTTGACTAAATGCCTTCTAAATGTCAATAAACCTATGAACCATTTGAGACTCTGAGACTCATAACTCTGTGTCCCAGAACAACAAGACAGAATGTGTAAAAGTGGAGGATTTGTATACTAACTTGAAGATTGGTGCGTCTTTACACACTCTCATTCCTCCAAGGTTCAACAGTCATAGTATGTGTAAGTAGCAAATAATAGGAGTACTGCCTCTTAAAATGATTTAAAGGAAGCAATACGTTTCAACATTCACTTGCATTCCATTTTTTGTAATTTCATGATTTGCAGTTAAGAAAATCACAGTAAGGAGTAGGGAGTCTATAGACACATTGAAAAATCCTTTTTTTTAGTGAAAATGTAGTCTCTGTACTATTCGCCCATTAATGCATCAGTCTCCATTTCCTCTTGATTCTGATTTGTTTGTAGTTTGTTTCTATTCTTGCTGTGCACTGGAATATGGACATTTGTACGTGCAGATTTTTTTGGGTTTTGTTTAGTTTACTAACACAAGGTTGAAGCCTACAATCCTGAAATGCATAACCATGGCAACATGCTATAGAAGACCAGAACTCTGAAGACCTGAATGTCTAAAAATATTGAACACTGAATATCCATGCCAGTGTAAACTCAGGATCAAGTCCTAACTTCCTTACAGGGGGAATGTGCAAGTGCAGAAGTTTGACATTGTGTTGTTAACTTATGCTTTTAATATTTAATTTTATTTAGTGTAGACATTTAGAATCTTGCCCGTCTTGCTGATAATGCTTTTTGGTATACCCATGTTTGTTTTCATTTTTTGTCATTCAGTTTATGTAGGTGCAGTGGTCTCTTAGGTTCATTGGTTCATGGGTTGGTGCTAGGCTATCGGCCCTTGGGCCTATACAAGCCTAGCCATAACAATTCCCTAGATATTTCTTCCAACAATATTTACTTCCCTGGACCCCTGTCTAGCAGGGTGACTGACATGATCCCCAGGGTGAATTTCCTATCTCCCATCCAATCGTCAAGGTTCCTTTTGACGAGGGCCAAGGACTTGACATGTATGGTCAGTCTATTCCAGAGTATGGGGAGTCTCTGGATCAGGAACCTATCCCTCTAGCATGTTTTGTTCATTGTGATGACAAGGTTTAGATCCCTGAAGTGTGTGGCTCAGAGGGATTGGGATTTCTTTAAGTGGAGCATGTCCATCAGCTCAGGGTTTGACATGGCCTTGTATGTTAAGCAGAGATTGCCTCGGAGTAGACGATATGCCACAGAGTATAGCTGGAGTTTTTTTTAGATGGTCAGCATAGGGCATCTGCTTTAGGCCTGTGATTCTTTTAGTGAGGTATTTCTGCGGCCTTTCCAGCTGTTGAAGATGTCTTGTGAGGTACATACCAAACAGGGCATTGTACTTTATAATGGGTCTAATGAGGGATGAGTACAGTGGGACAATGACCTCCTTTTTTCTGGATGAAAATCCCTTAGTGATGAGGTGTGCCACATAGAAGGATTTCCTGACTGTTGTGGCAATGTGGTTATCGAAGGAGAGACCACTGTCCACCTGTGTCCCTAAGTCTGTCATCACACTTTCTGTGTTTAGTGTACTGCCACCTATGTGGTAATTCATGATTACATGTTTTTTTCCCAAAGGGGATGACTATACATTTCTTGGCATTAAGCTTGAGCCCATGGCTCTGGCACCAAACATTTGTTTCTGTAAGGCCCTTTTGTAGAATATACACAACATTTGGGGATTCAATAATGGCTCCCAGTTTGCAGTCATTTGTGAACTTTGTTAGCCGTAGTCCCTTAGTGTTGGCCTGTACTTCAGAGAAGTAGATGCCAAACAAGAGTGGTCCCAGGACTGAACCCTGAGGTACTCCACTTGTCACTTGTCTGAAGCTGGATTTGGAGTCAGTAAGCCAGTTGGCAACCCATCGAGTGACGTAGGGATTTATGCCCAGCTTTGTAAGTTTATCTATGATTCCAGAGTGGGGGATGGTGTTGAAGGCTTTGGCAAGGTCCAGATAGGCTGTGTGGACCACCTTACCTTCATCCAGTCGAAGAAGTCAGTCAGGTTCAGGAGACAAGATCGGCCCTTCACAAACCCAAACTGGATGGGGTCCAGTGTTTGAAGGTTGCCAATGTCTTTGTTTATAAGTTCCATGATAATGTGTTCCATGCCCTTGCAGATCAGGCTCGTCAGACTAATGGGACGGTAGTTCCCAGGACTTTCATGGACTTTGTTTGCATGTTTTGAATGCATAGTGTATGAAATGTCTTTTTTTTCTGTTTCTGTATGAACTGGCCTTAACTATAGTGATTGATTATTCTATTAAAATGCTTGATGACAAATGTAGGCTGGAATGCCAGAAAACATGGTAATATAGCAAAACAATGAAAAAAATGTGTGGTATTATACAGTATAGCCTGTTGGTGATTAAATGTGCAGTATTATTGACTTTGCATTAACCTACTTGGACTAGGCTGCAATACGTTGGCAATTTGCTTGTGACAATCCCGTACATTACACAAAGAAGTAGGCAAATGACCTTGGCACAGTAGTATACAGGTAGTGTCCCCGCAACGATGTGTGTTCACATGGGTACTGACAAGCTGGACCCTTATAACATGAAAACAGCTAATAGCCCAAACAACTGCTAATCAGAAAAGTCCTTACCACATTTATGTTATAAATGGGAAGGAAATGGGAGTATAGGACAGTCAGAAAAGGTGTTGAAATATCAGAAGAGTACACATAAGGGCAAGGGAGAGGGAAGAGTGGTGTGTGATTGTGGAGGAGGAAGGACATTTTTTTTTATTTTTATCTATGTCTTTTTCTTTTTGTGAGACAGGTGCCCACATTTTGTAAGAAGGGTACACAAATGACAGTAGCATGTGAAAAATGTGGTTAGGAAAGAAGGTATAAGGATGGCAGAATGGGCAGACATATGGACATGAAAAACAAAGACAGATAAATAAGTGAGGACACAAAGAAGAGACAAACAAATGAGGACAACTCCTAATGGGAAGGATTAGAAAACAATCTGTGACACACAAGGAAAAGGAACCATATGATGGGAGAAAGGGGTGAGAACTGCCAGCCAATCATCATAGCTCTCAGTCAATCCAGGTGTTTTTCACTTCTGTTACTGCCCTCACAACTGACGTGGTTGGTGCCATCCAGCGGTTTGACTCTATGAATCATGCAAGGATTCAGTCTGAGGTGCCAGTTTGTTTGTCAAGCCACTAAACCATGCCATGTCTTACGAGTTTTAACACATCCCAACAGATGACCCAGTGGAACTCCTCTGTAATAGGGAACCTGCAACTCCAACAGCAGAAGCAGCAACAGAGGTCACCAGGAAGCCATCCTATTCACCTCCTGTATGATGATTGGTCATCCTGCAGACATGCTGGCTTGGGGACTGCTGTGCACTCAATTGGTGATGGCAAGGCAGGTTCATGGTGTAACAGCCACTGCAGCAATATATCCCGCTCCATAGCTGTCACTGAAGGAAATATGAATGAAAATGGAAAGAAACAAAATAACAAAGCTCAAGTAATAAGATGAAGAATACACAGTGATAAAAAGAAACTCAGATGAAAAGCAATGATGTCTAAGTTGTGTTATGCTGTCTTGTGCAGCAGATTCTAGAAACTTAAATACATTTAGTTGAGCATTAGCACTACAAAGGCAATATTCAAGCTGGGGCAGACCAACTGCAGAACTATGTGGACTACTAGGTGGAATGTGATGGGAGTTACCATGCCACCACTGTGTACAACTGTGTAATAATGTCATTGTATGAATGTCAAACATTGTGAGTGTAATGGGTATCAAAGCTAGGCAGAAATAACCAAACTGTACAAAGGAATGGCATCATCCTGAGGAGGTTATGAGCATGTAGGATACTCAGTGTGTCAGATGCTAGGATGCATGGCACAGGCTGGCACTACATTACATGCAACATGCCTCAGAATACCACTAGGAATGCATGTGGGATGTGGGCCCTGTGTAGTGTCTTCTTGGTAAAGACGTAGGTATGAGGCAGTGAATGATGCCAACTGCACCACAGCATAGAACTACTCCTTGAATAGCAGTGTTGAAAACAGGTCAGGTCATTCTGCAATGCAAAGTCTTTGTCAACAATATCTGGGAGTAGTACAGTTACATTTGCATTTACAAGTAATATGACACATAAAACAAAGCGGAACGACACGCAGTAGTGAAATTAATTAGTGGCATTGCAAACCTGGTTAACTAAGCAAATGCGGCAGAGATATGTCAGTCAGACAGCAATTTGGTATACATACCCCAAAGCCTAGTTAGACATGCTTGCCTCCTATAGCAAATCAAAACATTCCCCCGTATCTTACTTGGTGCTGAAAAAACAAAACAAAACAAACAAACAAAAAGATCCAGCATACCTATGACCTTCCATAACTGCATATAATTGCATAATAAAGCCTGCTTTTGTAAAAACATGTATCAGGGGGTTATATATACTGCAGGACTCAAACTTCTCTCCTTACTTTCTTCTTCTTATTGACAAAGGTCAAGTTGGTGCATCTTCAGCTAGCTGTGCTAATGCTGGCACTGGTGATGCTCATGGCATCATTTGCCACACTGACAACAGTGTAACAGGTAACCACCTTTTACTGGGAGGGAAGTCATATGAGTCCCCTAGTAGACATTCCATTGATGCAGATGCAATACATGGTACAAGATTGCTATATTGCTACTGCACTTCATGGGGACCCTTACAATCAACCCTTCTGGAAGCCATAGCGTCTTTCCAGGTTGATACTATGAAGGGAATGGATCCTGAATCAAGTTAATCTGCATCATAGAAGCCTTACCTTATGAGCAGCATGACAGAGTGACATACCACTGCCAATGTGTACAAGCATAACCACAACAGACATGTGGCAGGCAAATGTGCATCTGACACACATGGTATTGCACTTATGCCAACATATATACTGAATAGTGCCATGGCAACTTACCACAAACCATAGCACCAATGTGCCATTATACCTCTATAGACAAATAATTGGGATGAAAAAGCAATCATGTGTGTAGCATTAATGGAGCTGCCTAGGCAGGTGCAGAAATATAGGGGCCTCCCGTATGTGTGCATGATCATGTGGTGCCCCATAGCACAATGCAGGGCTGATGACACCCTGTATGTGTGAGATTCAGAAACATTTCACTGAACTTATTTCACTAGCATAATTACTTTGCTACCAGCCCAAAAACAGCAATATAAAAGCTGCCATTGCAAATGCTTTACTCATTATGTTATCAAGTTTGATTTTCAGCAGAAAGTATCACAGGTTCATAAGTGTACAACAAGCTCACAACTCCATGAACCTTGTTAAACCAAGCCATGATTATCAAATATATGTGACAATGTTTTGTACTCTTAAGGTTATTTAAGGGGTATATATAGGTTTGGGCTTGGGTAATCAAATATTTATAGGCTGCTTCTATCTATTACAGACATAGGATCCAGACAAGGGGTCGATTTCTGGTCTTCCATCCACTTGTCCAAGTTGCACTTGACTTGGATTAGGAATGAACTCTGATTCACATGAATGGGAAGCCTGTTCCAGAAAGGGGTAGTATGAGATGGCTCCCTATTGAAATGTTGGCACTCTTAATGACAAGTGTCGACAGAATTAAAAAAAATTGAAAATCCAGGAAAAGAGCAAATCTCAAACATCACTCTTCGCCTTTAAACTTCCTTCTTGCAGGGGACAAGCCTCCCTATATCCCTGAGCCTATGTATACAAACTGAGAGATCATCATACATCAGAGAAAACGGAATATTCAGGGAAATCTCCATCTTGGACTTGGTATATGAAAGTGCATTTTTTTTGATTATTCAATCTCTGCCTCTAGTCATTCAGTCTAGTTTGTCCCAAAATTTCAAATGATTTCCTTCTGCTACTTATACCTGTCCCTCCAACATGTTCTATTTATATCAGAAACAAGGTTTTGGTCTCTAGACTGGGTAATTATGATGAGATTTGCTTTGTGAATATGTAGCATGTCCATCAGAGTGGGATCCAAGGATGCTTTGTAGGCCAGGCATAGATCACCTCTCAGCAGATTGTAGGAGACATAGTACAGCGGCAGGGCTTTAAGGTCATCCACAAAGGACATGTTTATGCCCTGCATTCTTTTTGTGAAGAACCCCTGTAGACATTTCAGTTGTTGTATGTCCCAGGTTATGTACACACCATGGCTGGTTAGGTGGCGTTCTACACAGAGAAAAGTGCTCTGCAGTAGTTGTCATGATAGCACACTGGCCAGGTACAGATGTGTATGCAGGATTAAAGTACTTTTCTTATTTGGGAGGGGGATAAGCAACAGAATCCCATGGACAGTGAGATTAACAACACAGTATGGTGGAAATGAGGACTGTGAGCATAGTACAGGTCCATACATTAGTAGACCATCAGAGCTATTGCTGAATGACAGGGATCACTGGAATAACCATGCTGGCTGGAAGCACAGTGAGAGAGTAAGAAAGGGAGAAAGAGGGAGAGGATGTGTTGGACTGCACACTCTGTGCTATGGGAGTTCAGTTAATATACACATTGAATGGGGTTGGGTGGATGGGCCCCCCAGTTAAATGATTCAGATCACTGATGTATTCTATGGAATACATACTGGTGTGGCCTAGTGGAACACAAGTCAATACAGACTGATCACAGGATTCATGCTACACCACAATCAGTCCACAAGCTAACACAACTGCAATGCTTTGTGGATGTGGCCTATGAAAAGCAGTGTATAGCAGTCATGTCACTTGTAGATACCTCTGCCTCATGGGTGGTAAACTATTATAGCTGATGGTAGATACATGTGCCACATAATTACTGAACATAGGTGCATGTCCTTATGTACAGGAAAGAAAATAACACCAAAACAGAGCCAGAAATTTGAAGTTCTTCCTCAGCAGAGACATTGGTGTTACTGCAAGTTCTATGTTTGCATTGAATGGGCATTCCAAGAGCTGGTAGGGCTGACAGATCCTTTGGGGAGCATATGTTGTAGGACATGTTTAAAGGATGCCTAGATGTGGAGGCGGAACTAGTTACAGCATTGTGTGTCTATGTCAGAGATGCATAAGACTGGTATTACCTTAAGACACTTGCAATGTTTTGTGACACTCCATTGGCATGATATTTCTGATGGGAAATACCATATATCTCTCCTATATGCATATGTCCAGGATGCAGGCACAGCAGCATACACTGCAAGGTACATCAGTTTTCATTCTGTGTATAATCTATTTCATGTAATGCTGTTAAAGCACTGGGATGTTGGACTGTCACATATCATCAGTTGTACACATGGGTCCCTTCACAGGCACAACAGTCATGGGGACAGCCCTATTGGAATACAGCATGCCTGATGTCAATGCAGCATCAGAGAATGACAATGATAGCAATGTAATACTGTCACAGTCTGATAGGATACTGCCAGCAACCATCACTGTGGAAGGTACTCTCGCATCCCATCTACTGACACAGCTTTGTTGCCTTGAGAACCTAACCCTACATCTCCATTGGAAGTGTAAGAACCATTCTTACTTGGTAGTCAAACATAAGGCATACTATCATCAACATGGCACACACCAGTGGTAGGTAGTGGTGCCACTACAAAGAGTGGAATAGTATTATCTAGCTGGTGGACATTAACACATGGCTTCCACACTTTACTCAAACTAGATGTCACACTGGTCACAAATCAATGGATCTGAAGATCAGTGATCCAGGTACAGATGGGTGCCATGAATGTCATGGCAGAGATTATTAGCCCACTGTGTGCCATGAATAACAACCGATGCAAGGACCTGCAATGCTTAGATAAGAGGCAGAGGGAGCAGATCCACTTGCTCAGATCTTTAGATGGCCTATTGTTAACTATTACAGCCTCTGTGGGGTTTTCTGGTTCTATGTATGTAGCTGAGGTCTTTCATGGTTTGCATTGTTTCCACCTTCAGACTCACAACCCCTGTCACATCCACACATCCACGATCAAACAGCACTTCACCACCTGCTGTAGCTGTATCTCCTAGCACTAGTACTGTGGAAGCATCAACAACATCTGGCTACCTGTCCCCTCAGGAAGCTCCACCTTCCTCCTGAACAGTATATCCTACTGCCACAAACATCATCTGATGGGTAACACAATAAATCTTCCACATCTCTAGTCCATCTCGGTGTCCACCTAGGTCGACTTTGCTGATTCCTGTCACTGTTCGTCATGTCAATTCTGCAGATATGACAGCTGTGCCCTGCCCACCCATCTGTGATACATGGGTTAGGCAATGTCTTATTCACAGTGTGGTCAGCCAATACACTATATAAATTGGATGCAGTCTTGTATGTATCAGTTTTAATCTTTTTGTCTCTATCCTGGCCCACAATTCTTGAACAGGTGACACTGCTTTGCCAGTAATACAGCATAATGCATCTACCGCAGTCTCACATTGGGTTTCCCTAATGCCAGGTCCTTTCACATCTCCTCACTTGGCACCACCTCTGCTATAGAGTTTAGTCTATTTGGTTATCTGATGGCAATCTCCTGCTAGCTGTCTGCATACTACCATGTTGTGCAGAATTACACAGATAGCAAATATCATGCTGCAGGTTTCTACAGCATACTACAGTCCACTTCCACAAGAATCTAGGCAACAAAAGTGGTCTTTCTATGATATGAATGAATGCTCAATACTTTTGAAGGTGTCTAACATTGCAGAGTTGTATGACATCTCAGCCATGCTCTGTAAATTCATGTCAGTGTCATGAGCCATGGCTCCAGGGTGTATTTACCATCACCAAATAAGATGACCCTATGGAAAATCATGTCACATGTATCACTGCTATAGATAAGATGTGTGCTAAATGTGAGAATAAGGAGAACTGCTTGGATGATGCACCAACATGCCGTATATCATATATTTTGCTTAGCACACCACCTGGCAGTTCATAGAGTGGAAACTTTTTCAGCTGATATAGCATGCTTATATGGACCATGCTGGGTCTTGATGCTGATACAGCTGTAGTCAATGACCCCAGAATCTCAGAGAAACAGGCTATGTCAGAACACCCACGTGATGGTGTTTCTTTCTTCTGTGGTAAATGTGGAAACCACATGTTCTCATACATATGCTGCAGCATGACATTAAAGAACTGGTGTAGTTTTCATGAAGTGGATGCCGGTGGAACATTCACCATGCCATCTGGTTTCTTCTGGAAGGGTTTGGCAACAATGATGGTCAATACTACACATACCTTAATGTTCACAGGGATTGCTACTCCATGCGGCCTAAGAGATTTCCAGGCAGGATGGCACTTTTCTATAAACTCTGGTATGGTGTGTATGGTTGCACATATGCATTCAACTATGCCTTTGGAGGAGATTTAGTTTAGACATGGTCTGATCTATCTGGGATGCACAGGGTGATAAAGCACACCATCACAGACAGGGGCTGCAAAATGGCCTCTAACAAATGGTGTCCCTGTAATGTGGATGCTACTCCTAGTAGCTTACCGTAGACTCTTTCTCTGTGCTCACCATAAACTTGACAAAGTACAAACTTGCTGCCTGAATACCTTGTTGCACTGTATGCATACATTTATGACTCATTCTGCCATGTTGTCTGCCCTCATTTGTATGATGTCACTCATTTCTGTGCCACTATATGGTCATTTGCATGTGATGGTAGTTGTGGTATTTTCCTGGGTGGTGTGATCATGCTACCTATTCCTTTAAATTTGGCCCAGTCTGTGCATTGCTGCTCAACTCTCTATTTTGTATTACACACTGTACTGATTGTTTGTGGATCCTGGCTTTAAAGTGGTGATGAAACAATATTTACATTCTTTACCTAATAGGTAAACTTATCAGCCATGTTTGTCAGAGTATGCTGTCAGGATATAAACAGGTAAATAGATTGACGGGTAGGTAGATAGACAGGCAGACATTCATTAAGTGAAACAGATAGCAGATATCTTAGGACCTAATGATTGATCAGGTGTTTCCTCATAGGAAATTTCATACAGGGAATCTATACCTTGATTTGTTTGCATCCTCCCGCCATTCCTTAATTTGAATATTAAACACAAAACTGCAACATGTGAAAGGTTAACTGTAATGTATAATTTGAAAGGTCTATGGAATTCAAGAGCTGTTTTCAGTGAAAATGGCATTGCTGGCATTTTGAGTTATTTCATTTCAATCAGTGTGGAATCTTAAAATCCTGATGAAAATTGGCTTCTCCCTGTCCTTGATTTTGCAGAACGTCTTTTATTTTGCCTAATATTTTTGTTCTATTCTTAATATTTTTTTTTAACTTTTCAGGTAAATCACTGAAGATTATAGTCAATCAATAATGCCAGATATTAGAGTTTCATACAGTCTTGTTCAGAAATTGCATGTTAAGGCAAAGTCTGCTGTTACATTAATTTTTAGTTGTATAGCAATAATATTTAAAATTGTCCCTAATTTTGGGCCTCTGCCTCCCAATTATTTGGCATTTTATTTTCTTTAGTAAAGAAGTTGAGCACTGTGATTTATACACTGTCTGGGCAAATTTTCCTCTAAATGAAATTTTTGTGCATATTTTTTCCACTGCTGTTGGCGCTCATGTGTGACACGGTCACTATTTCATCTATAGCAGTCAAATAGCTGAAGAACAGAAGTGTAGAGCTACATATTTCATGTATGTGCTTCACTCTGTGGATTACACTGCTTATAAACTTTGATATGGTATAGATATTAAATGCCATATAAAACTGAAGGATACCCTTTGTACTTTTTTATTTCTGTTTTTGTGTGTGTGATCTCTCTTTATCCAGACACTTGTGTATCCACACAGGAGCTCTTGTATGGGAAACATATTAACTGCATAACCAAACTAATACAAAACAGTGTGCTAGCAAAAATAAAAAAAAAATAGCATTTGAGGGGAATGCTTAATGCTACTGCATATATTAAGTCTGATAAACATGAATCTAGAGTGCAGAATATGAGTTATGCACTTTGTATTGTATACTGTTTTTTTTTTAATTAGCTGTTGCAGCATTCCTCATTCTAACCCCACTGCAAACTGTGAGGTCCTGCCTAAGGCAGGGTACCATCTGTGCTTAAAAGAAAGTCAGAAAAAAGACTTTCCCTGTCATTGCAAATTTTACAATTTGTTGCAGTCACAAGAATATATAGTTGCACTATTGTGTTTGCTGATTAGCACATAAAATAAGTATTTTCCAGATGTGGGTCAGTGATCCTTTCATTAACAGATTACATCTCCATAATTGTTTCTAAAACCAGAAATCTTGACAAAGCAGGAAAAAAAGCATAATCCGATATTGCAGATTACTTTACGTGCACAAGTATATTAACAATTCAGAATTAAAGCCCTAATTTTATCAAATGGTGACTAGAATTCATGCATAATTATCCATTATAACAAGTACCTAGTGTGTCCCTGAGGGGGATTTATTAGCAAAGAAAACAGCCATTTTATCTGCAGTACTAATTTAATGTGTGCCAGCGGATTACTCAGCCAAAGGTACTCCAGTTATCTTGATGCTCTCAAAAGGGACCACCAGTGATAAATGCATTACTCATTAAATAATCACATGGTCACAAAGGATGAGGAAGAATAGATGCATAATGAATTGATTTAGTGAGCTTATGAAACCTTTGGTTGAAACATATACTAGAACAGTAAGCCAGTAAATTTCATTATGAAGTGAAACACCCTTTTTCTGCCTGTAATTTAAGCACACATGGCACTCTCTTTTGTGATAATGTTCTGTTTTTTATTGTAAGCTTAATAAAGAAGAATAGAAGAGCTTTTTTTTCATTTTTATAGTCTTCTCATTTCTGTATTCTTTATTGTTTTAATTTAACACTATTTGCGTGGGTTTTGTGAGCTATTCTATTCTTGCAATATGATTTTTCACAATTTACACTGGTACAAAATATCTGGGTTACATTTTAAATGCAATGTAGTTGTTCCTTTGTCTATACAAAGCCAGTAAAAAATATGGTCTGATATCACACTAAGATAAGAGTTGGGTTTTGTTCAATTTTTTTTGTTTGCTAGAACTTCAAAGGCACACATATCAATATGCTGTGAGTAAAGTTACACCATTGCATAAGTCTTGCAGATTTTGAGTCCCCCGTTATACCTCTGATGCTTTTTTCTCACTTTATACAAGCCCAAATTGGACCATAGGGAACACACTGATATGCATGCAAAGGAGAATTTTTGTTTTAGGGTGCTGAGATTTCACTTTCCTTTGGCTGGGATAGGACCAATCTTCTTTTATATCAAGGGCTAGTATATGATGTAAGTAACATGGCAGCCAGTACAATTTAATATGCAAATGAACAGACATTTTTTTATTACATATTATAATGCAGGGTCATACCATTCAAATGTACCTCATTCAGAGGAATGCTCCTCATTTGAGGTCTTAAAAAGTACATGTTCCACAATGTTCCACATTGAAAGAGTCTGCCCCACATTTAGTGTTAGGCATTTTTATAACTGATATGCATGGTAAATGAAACTGAATCTTATTAAGTAATTAAAAGAACTTTTCTGCGAGTAAAAATAACACATTTTAACTATCTTATGAGCTTCCTAGTTGAAGTTGTTTGTAAGCATTTGTAAATTGTACATTTTGCTCATTAGTTCCACATTATGAGAGGTAGTGTACCTCATTTTGGAAGCAGAAGGTTGAGAGCTACGTGCAGGAATAACTCTACTGAGGGGTAGAGATGATATCTGTGAAATGTTTGCATTTGATACAAGCTCATCAAGCTTGCATGAGACATAAAGACACAATGGGCAGCATGGATTAAAAAATGCATCAAACCCCCATGATATTTTGTTAATTTCATGTCTTTTGACTGAACTAAAAATGTACCAGAGATAATTTTACAACGTGCACCAGGACATTATCTTATCATATAAGAGAGTATTCTAAGTGTATAATACAGATGTACAAAACATCTGGTACCTAATATATCACCATCATAAAAGAGAAAACTATTCATCAGTTTTAGCAAAGAGATGGCTTCACTGCATGATATACACCATGTTATGGACAATGCACAGGAACATCAGGTACTGCATACTGCAAACACCAACAAAGAAACAGTCTTATAGTAAGTGGTCTGCATAACAGACACTACAAATATTTTGACAAAACAGACAGGGTTATATTAGAATCCATCCAGCTAGACATTTATGTTTGAGGGGAAACAGTGTGGAAGAAACATGTCACTGCTATAGTATATAAATGTATGCCCTTGTCAGTGTCATGAGTGTTATATTTCTGTAACTGTTATGTTCGTTTTTGCAGAAAATAAACCTTCTGTCAGTCCAGTATAGCAGCCCTTGCTGAAGTGGTATAACTATTTTGGTCTTGGAATGACTGATATTTTGTGCATTTTTCATATCGTCTGGCAATGTGTACCTTATTGGTGAGGAGATGCAGTGCCAAAAGCCTTGCCATGCTCTTCCTCTTGTGTTTCAGAAAACCCTAGAAGATTTTGCATTACAAATATAATATCTCTTGCTAGCTATCAGTCTGGTTGATAACCAAGGACATGTGACAGATTTCATACAGCCAAGAAAAAGTTCAAGTACATCCATAAACCCTAGCTGCACTTCTTGCACTGATTTCTCATAATGTGCCAATAACTGCAAGCAGGCTTCGGCGAACAACATATTTCCCAATGCTAAAAGTAATCATACCTTGGATCAAGTGGGGAAAAAAGTACATGCATGCAACAGATAGCACACTAACCTGTGGTCCAGAAGGCTGTGGGTTCTAATCCCACATCAGGTAAATGGATTGCTGACACTGCAGTGTAGCATACATGGAATGCTTCACTACTGAAAGTGTCATTCTTTATATGAAATATTAAACTGAGGCCCATCTACCTGAGTTATAGGTAGCCCTGGTAGATGTAAAAACTCCCATGGTACCTATCGAAAGAAGTAAGGTTTCTTATTTATATAAAAAATTATTATTCTTTACAGAATATTAACATATATACAAATATTTACAAGTGTACAAACTTAGACCCTCGCATTTTTCCATAACTTCTATCTGATTTGACTTAACATTGTTGATAAAATCCATTAACCAGTAAACATAATTTAATTTGTTCTTTTATTCTATGTAACCCATATAACATTCTTTTAACATATTCTTTACTTTTCTTCTTATGATATACACGTTTAATCATATCATGTTTATTTTATCTACGTCTTTTATATCTTCAAAAACTCTTCTTTACAGTCTTCCTCATAATTTTTTTGCTCTTACATTTCAAAAACACATGCTCCATACATTCTTCTTCTTGACAATGTAAACACATTCTGTCACTTTTCCTCTTATAGGGCATATTTCCTTTTACTGTCAATTTATTATCATGCTCCACAAACAAATTGCGATATTATATTTTCTGATTGCACCATTTGTTTCTTATTTTTATAGCTTTAATTTTTCCATCTGTTAGATTTTCCCATGGTTTTACATAGTTACATTTTTATACCATACTTTTATATCTTTTTCTGTATCATCAGATTTTCCTTTCCACAAAAATATTTGTCTTTGTAATATTTGATTTCCTCATTTATACACTTGCTTTCTCTTTTACTCCTTTTATATCATACCTCAACATTTATCATACTTATACATTTTACTACTAATCTCTCATGTTTTTCATTTATCCACTTTAATACTCTGTACAGATTTAATGAAACAGTGCACACTACTGGGTTAATTAACCCTCAACTACCTTCTTCTTTATTTATATACACAATTCCTCTTTTTACTGGGTTTAATCTAGAACCCCATATAAATAAAAACATTATCTCCAATAAACCTTTTCACTCTGATGGACTCCTGCATATCCACAAAACAAACAGCACCAGAATTATCCATTCTAAAGACTTAAACCTTGCCTTTGATATAAATAGGACCTGATGGAGAGATAGGTATATATCCCAGAGACTTTCCCATCTATGGAACAGTCTTCCCATCCATGTGAAGCAGAGTTCCTCCCTTACAAAATTCAAGTGCAACTTGGACAATTGGATGGGAAACCAGAAATTTATCCCTGGTTTGGCACCTAAGTCTCTAATAGACATGAGTAACCTGTAACTGGTTCATCTCCCAGGCCCATGCTTACACCTATCAAGGGTAGAAGAACTTGTCA
Source organism: Protopterus annectens (assembly GCF_019279795.1). Classification (NCBI taxonomy): domain Eukaryota; kingdom Metazoa; phylum Chordata; order Ceratodontiformes; family Protopteridae; genus Protopterus; species Protopterus annectens. The sequence continues at coordinate 281,169,419 of NC_056732.1, read as the reverse complement.
GAGATTTGGGATGCATGGCTAGGCTTAAAAAGGCCCTTGTGCTTGTTAGTCTAGTAAACACCTATGAACCTATAAAGTAATGTTGACAACATAAATACACTTGCTAAATATGCTGTTTTTCCCATCAGTACTGAATTTATCAAGTAAACCTTTTATGAATGATAGTATATATGTTCTCCAGAAAAGACAGGTTAGTTTTATTGCTTATATTGTTTTTCCCACTGAATTTTACTTACATTTTTATTCTCAAATTTTATATCTTACACAGAAATTGTATTCATTGTAAACTATATACCACTGATCTTTACTATATCACCTAAACCTTTACTTTTCTCTTTATTTAAAGCCATCCCTATCATCTGTGGACACTCGTTTGTAGAAATTATTACTTCTTTTACTCAAATTTTGTTTTTTGCAATTATTATAATGTCATCTGTATATGTTAGCAGCACTGGAATTCTTAAGCATTCAAATATTATATACCCTGTCGCCTTCATTTTGTAATTTATTTCAAATACTATCACATTCATAACTGATGCAAGGAGTATGTAACTCCTTAGATATCCCTGTCTTACACCACTCTTAGAATGCATCTCTTGGCTTAACCAGCCATTTGCAAGTGAATTACTTTATAATTACTATATGCTGGCATACAAAATTTCCTAACGTTCTCACTTACACTCTTTCATTATTACCAATAGCATGTCATGCCCCATTGTGTCAAATGCCTTATTAATGTCTCCTGTCAAGATTTTTGCTTCTTCTTTTCTGTTCCTAATATCATCCACAATTTCTCTATCATTAATAATTCTTGACAACCCTTACCCTTTATACTATATATGATATCTTCCATAATATTTTTAAATCTAGTTTCAAATCTCGTTTGTATTCTTTTCATAAAAATCCTATAATTATTATTATTCAGTACTATCAGTCTCCATTTTTAAATGACCTTCTATCTTCCTTTTTCCATGTGAATTTAAGTATTCCACTACATTATTCTTTATACCCAAAACCTTCATTTAATCATTCATTCAAAATCTTAAAAAAATATATTTTTGCCAAGCCCTAAAATTTGTATACAGTTCATACTCTATTCCATCTGGTCCTGCAGCTGAATCTGTATTTATTTGTCCCTATGCGTAATCTAGCTCATTTAAAGAAATCTCCTTTTCCAACTCTTTATTCTCTTTTTCTGTTAAATGCTTTACTTTCCATGTTTTTTTCACTATCTTCTTTTTTCTTTAAACATTTCTTATACATATTTTACTACACTATTCATAATCTTTTCCTGCCTCACAGCAAGAGGTTCTCCGGTTCGATTCTCGTCTGGGGTGCCTTCTGTGCGGAGTCTGCATGTCCTCCCTGTGGTCGCGTGGGTTTCCTCCAGGTGCTCTGGTTTCCTCCCACATCCCAAAGACATGCTGTAGGTGGATTGGACACTCTAAATTGGCCCTAGGTGTGTGTGGGTGCATGTGTGTGCCTTCTGTGGAAGGTTGGGCACCGGGCTGGTAACTCGACACTGTAAAACTTCACTGCCAATCATGAGTGGACAGGTGATCCGCTGTGGCGACCCCTAACTGGGAAAAAGCCGAAAGAAGAAGAAGCAGATTCATAATCTTTTCCTGAGTTCTTTTTATTCCTCCTTTTACATTTTTTTATTTCTTTTATTACACTACTATCACCCTTTACTAATCTGCTTAAGTAATTTGGTACTTCATATCTTTTTCCAAGTAAAAAAAATCTTTGTTTGTATAACAATCCTTGTATTTATTTCTTGATTTCTTTTATACAATTCTTTTTTTCCCAAAGTACTTTCTGTCATTATGTTCTAAATTTTCCAATGCATCATTATATTTTCTTTTATATTTTTCTTTCTCTACTTTTTTCACGTCATATTGCCACTCTAAAAATCATTTTTTTATATTTTTCCTTAAATATCATCCACCAGTCAGACCAATAAAATGTTCTCATAGAAATATATTTCCATAACTGTATTACTAATCTGCTTCTTTCTTCAGTCCATGTTTTCTCATTTACCCTTTTTATCCCTTTGCATATTTTATTTATTCCTTGTTTTCCTTATCTCTATCCATATTGCAAGATGATCAGAAAATCCTGTTTCAACTACCACACTGTCTCCTATAATTAAACCTTCTGATATTTCAGTTTTACATATACCCCTTTTGTAAGTCCATGAATATTTGTCCTAAAGTTTTAACTTACCACATCTTATAACTTCTAACATTTTTCTTATATTTCATTTCTTTTTAAGCTTGCCTCTTAAATCACAATTGAAGTCCCCTGTTATTATAATATTCATATTTATCACTGCTAAGTCTAAAATCTGACTAAAAAAGCTTTCCCTTTCTTTACAATTAGTATACACATATGATGTTATAATTCTATATCCTTGTTCTTTCTATCTCAAATCTGCAATGATTAGTCTTCTCTTTTCTGATAAAGTTACATCTAATATCTTTCCTGTATTTTGACAGAATACAGCTATTGGAGATATTCTCTCATTTCCCAATTTCCAGATTATCTTCCCTCCCCATAGTTTCTCTGTTTGTAATCTTTCACTATTTGTTAAAAATCTTGTGTCTTCTGATATAATTATATCTACATCATGTCTTGCACCCCTTTAACATTCCTGTCCTTCTTACTATATTCATAATACTATTCGCAATTCAGAAAGACCTCTAAAATTTTAATTTTCCCTTTTTCTTAAATTCATGATTTCACAAGTTCATAGCTAACTTCTAGGCCTTTATAAGCCTAGCCAATTTCCTTTCCCAAGATGAAAATTAAACACTGGCCCTTGTGTCTGAGAGTCAAACACCTTAACTGTTATACCAGGACCCAGTCATTAACCTCATATATTCTTTTTCATTCATTCCTTTCTTTTTTCTTTTGTGTTCATCCATTTAAGTTTCCTTTTTCAGTATTCTACCCTTCTACCACTAGAATTATTTTTACCCTTTTACTACCTCCCAATTTATGTCATCACTTATTTCAGAACCTTTTTCTGTGTCCTCATTATTCTTTTTTCTCATCTCATTTTTCTTCTATTTCAACTGCTTCTAAAATGTCTTTGCTTTGTTCTTTTTCTTCTCTTATTTTCCTGTTTCAATCCATCCATAAATGTCCAATTTTGTTACGTTTACAACATTCCAATTCACATTTTTTCAGTCCTGTCCCATTTTCCCATAACTATAACATTCCTTTTGTCACAGTTACTCATAAAATGTCTCTCATTTACACACATGCAAAAAGCATGTCTTGGGTTGTCCCCAGTATTTTACAATGCCTATATCCTCCTGCACATTCATCATGCTTGGTATATTACAATCCCGGCCACCAACCTATAAACCCCTTTTGTCATAAAATTTTGCAATGTCCAGTACTTCTTTATATAAAGCTTTCAAATGTCCTTTCAAATTCTCTCTTTCTACCTCTGATTGCAATTGTATATGAATTTTCTTTGTTTCCCTGTTAAATGCTTTTATCACATAAAAATTGCATGGGTTACAGTATTTCTTTTTTTCATATTCTCCAACAAAATTTTCTCTTGAAAAACAGTCTCAAATATAATGACACAAAATGACTCTTTGTTAATACGAATAAATGCTCTTACCTCATGTGCTTTTATACACAAAGGAACTATTAAATTGTCCCACACTTCATAACTGTCCATTTCTTTATCTTCTTTACTTTGACTCCTTACCACATGCTTCTGTTTTTCATTTTCTTTTGTCTTCTTTTCTGCTACTGCACTTTGGCCTTCTTTTACTTTCTCTGCATATGTTTTCTTTTCATTCTCACCACTATTCTTCAGGATTGTCTGTGCATCCTCCTTTTGTATTTTCTTCATAATGCCCTCCCAGGAAACATCTCTTGTATTTTCTGGCTCACTCTGCAGCACCATTTCTTTAAGTAAATAATCCCACAGCTGACTTATCTCCATCAAACAAGTTTCTTGAAACATTTCCATAAAATCCTGCACACATTCTCTGGTCTTTATATTTGCTTTCTCCTTTATTTCTTTCACCACTCCATCATCTCATTCTTTCTCCATCTGCCTCCTTGTTTCTCCAGGCTGCCCCTGAACCTGGAAAAGGAACAGGAAGTGCTCCTCCAAAGTGGGTCCCACTCACAACAGGAACAAGTACAGGAAATTCCCAGATGCCCTAGCCAAATTTCCCCTAATCGTATAAATACCACCTCTGGTCTCCATATCCTAGTCAGACTAACCCAGTTAACAATGCATAAATAGATAGTGAGATTGAAAGATAGATAGATAGATAGATAGATAGATAGATAGATAGATAGATAGATAGATAGATAGATAGGTCAATCCTGGCCTCTGTTTATTGGCATACTTAAATACTACACCTATATATTCAAATATGTGGTGGAGAACCACAGGTGAATAGAGCTCATGACTGAGGTGGTTGAGGATGAGACATCAAAGCAAGTGCGTTTAATTCCCTAACTTTAAAGATCTGTATACTTTCTAAATATTTCATGTTGACTGCAATGTATTTACCTAGAAGCACATTTGATCTGTGCATTTGTTGTTTATAATCAATTAAAAAGTTTATTACTCAAAGTGACAAGTAGTTTATAGTCAGTGCCAGTCACAGCTGGATGATGGTTGATTCATGAATGTTTAAACAGCTACAATTATAAATTTAGTTCAACTCATGCAAGTCCCTACCTGATACTCCACACCTTGTTAGAGTTCTTTAATCAATTAGGGATTAATCTCAAAGGAGCTACTTTTTAATACCACAAGGAATCATTTGATAAATGTAAATAAATTTCATTAATGAGTAGCTGCATATTTTTAAGGATTAAACAACAACCTTTGAAGTTTATAGTGTTGATGTCTGTGCTTTGTTTTAGAAATTTAGATTGGAAGGAATGTTGCATAATTAATTATGTAAACAGAAAACAGGAGATTTTATGTAAAAATATGTTATACCTATTGACCATGTAATTCCTATAAACAATTATATTTAATAAGAAAATTATTCATCCCTGGATTGATAGACAGATGACTGGGTTAAGGCTTTGAAAAATAGATTTGAATAGGAAGTTCTGTAATGAAACAAACAAGCTAAGATGCAGAAAAATGTATGAGGATGTTGTGTCATTGAAAGTCATTTTGGCATATGCAAAAAGAGTGAGTGCTGTTCACTGAAATTGCTTTTGCCTGTTTTTTTCTCCACTATTGTGCAACCTCTGAGTTGGTATATAAAAGACCAAGGGGGGTGCAGGTGGTGGAGCTTGCTTGACTGTAGAAACAAAATTCTTGAGTTGTTCATCAAAGCTAGTTTCGGCGAACTTTTTTTTTCCATTTGGGAGAACTACCTTCAATGACTTGACATATATCAAAAAAACATTCACCAGTCATGTTAATTGCCCAGTTTGGGTTGGTCAGTTAGTTCAACAGTGAGAAAATGTAATTAAGAGGCAAGTATGCCTGCGATGAGAAAGACCTCATTATGGGCTAATTAGTATGTCTCTTGAGTCGCACTCATGCCGTAAGATTTGACAGTGCTTGCGTTTTCCCTAACAGCTCGTGCGTCTCATTAGTAAAGGCATCTTTTCCCCTCACAGGAAACATACATTCAAAACCCCCACCCCACATGCACACATATTCACTCATCAATTAACAAGCCCCCTCATCATGGATAGACTCAGCCATTTACCCACACTTACACTACAACATACACACACACATGCATGCGCATGGGCATACACAAACACACTTATCCTGAGTCTCAATTTTCTGCCTAAACTAGGGTGAACACCCTAGTAGACAAACACACACACCCACACATGCACAATCATACAGCTTCTTTCATGCCTCTACAAGCATAGGCGCACATATTCAAACACATACACCCAATAACATACACCCCCATCCCACATCTTTCATAATATTATCTGCAACACGAGTACTGTTATAGGAGTGAAAGTGTAGTTACCATATTTTAATAGTGATCACCTTCTCCTCACAGAGTAAATTTTATTTAGCCACTTGGCCAAGCAAATCAGGAACCATACACATTTCTAGGAAAGAGCACTTAGCTAATTAGCATTAGCCACTTCCACAGACAGCTGCATTAGTATTCAGCTCGGCCCATGAGATTGCCTTCCACACTGACGCCTCAGTGGTAAAGCCATCAACAAATCAGAAAATGTATGAGCTAAGGCTTACCCATTATTCTAACCTTTAAAATCCCAGCCTATATCTTAGTTTCTAGAATTAAAAACAATAGAAATGCATACAGATTCAAAACTTGAGCTATGCAGACATATTTTCAGAAAAATATGGGTATTAATTCATTTAATTAATTAATTAATTAATTAATTAATTAATTAATTAATTAACCAATTAATCATTTGATTAATTAATTAATTAATTAATTAACCAATTAATCATTTGATTAATTAATTAATTAATTAATTGATTGATTGATTAATTTGGTTATTTATTTAATCCTCTGTTGATTGGTTTAGTCCCACTAAGCCAGCAGCCTCTTTGCAGTGAAGACTCGAGGTGATATTTATACTACTAGGGGAAATTTGTCTAGGGTAATGGGGAACTTCCCCTACTCCTTTTGATAGGTGCTGTGGAATCTTTTACATCCACCTGAGCTACCACCAGCTGAAGCAGTTGGGTCTTTGGTAAACTAAATATTTACATGAGAAATGCACCACTGGTGTGGTCAGTAGTTAATCATATGTTAGGCAAAAATGATTCTTGGCATTCTAGGCAGCTAAATGTAAATGATTAAGTAACTCTGACTCTGTATTCATTGCACTGGGATTTAAAATGAATTTTAAACATTTGCATAAGTTAAGTAATAAAACTGATGTGTGAGACTGCAAATCTGCACATTTCTGTCTTTCATTGTTTTAATTTTAGAAGTACATTTTCTATTCAAGTACAGTAAAATGTGACTTGAAAACCTACATGAAAAGAGACATGGAAGAGCTCTCTGATCATGTAGCCCAGGCTGGTATGACCCTGACCCTGTGTAGCATCCTGCCCTCACCAAGAATGATACCTCAGTATAAAGAAAAAATAATCAGTTTCAACAATTGGCTAAGATTCTGGTGTCATTCAAAGGGGATCCAGTGTCTGTCAGCCTGGGACGACATGCTCGACAAGCTGCGTTGCTTTGCAAGTGAAGGCTTGCACCTGTTACCCCAAGCTTTCGAATACTGGCCAAGGCTCTTGCTGCTCCCATAGTGCCTTTTTTAGGCAAGGCTCAAAAGTCAAACCCACCTCTGTAAACAGCACAATTAACAAAAAACTGAGGGTTATGCTAATTAACGCCAGGAGTTTAAATCTCAAAATGCATGCGCTCGAAGCACTCCTCAGTATGAAGAACGTCGACATCTGTGCAGTAACTGAAACCTGGTTCAAGGCTCCAGAGAGCACCCCAGCACTACTGGGCTACAACTCATACCACACGTTTTGGCCACAGAACACAGACCAAAACACAAAAGGAGGGGGTATATCCATATTCATCAAGGATACTTACACCTCCAGGTTAGTGGCACAGCATGATGCCTCTGAGATCATCCATGTGCAACTAACATCAGGCAAATCTGCAATGCAAATTGTGGCCTGCTGCAGATCACCCTCCATGACCCAGGACCACCACTCCACCTTTCTGGAGACACTGGAAAACATGGAGGTCCTACCGAACACCCTGATATTGGGCGATTTCAATTACCCTACCATTCACTGGGAAAACTACTCGAGTACAAATCCCAGGCCCAGTGCTTCCTGGAATTCATCACTTCAAATGCCCTGGCTCATCTGGTAAACTCCACTACCAGAGGTGAAAACATATTGAACCTGGTCATCACCAACATGGGCAACAGGTGTTCCACACTGAAGGTCAACTCGTCAGTGGTTAGATCAGACCATAAACTAATCACTCTGGATGTCCACACCCCACCACCACCCCCAGCTAAGGAAACCACAGTAAAAAACTTTTCTAAAGCAAACTTCACCTTACTTAAGACAGAGGTGGTAAATTTCACAGCCCCCACGCTAAAGGATAATGCTGCCCAAGATGCAGAAACCTTTACAAATGCACTCTATGAGCACCTACAAGGATGCATGGATCGTGCCATCCCTAGCAAAACTAAGACTCACTCCTCTAAGAGAAGGAAACCAGTTTGGTGGACCCCTGCAATAGACAGGCTATACAATAGAAGGAAGAAACTAGTTCAGCAAAAAAGCAAATCCCAAGAAGGAAAGACATCCCTGATCAGTATCAGTAAGAAACTAAGGTCCCTATCATCCAAGGCTAACTTTGAAAGAAAAATAGCCACATATTCAAAAGATAACCACAAAGCCTCCTTTAGCTATGTTAAGAATCTAAGTGGCAACTCGCAGATATGCACTGAACAAGTGCACAATAGCACAAAATATAAAGAACCTACTGATATCACCAACATCCTGGCAGATAGATTCAGTGAAAATTCCCCCCCACCTCCAAAAGGGCCCACAACAATAACGGAGAAGTGTAGTGTCCCACAAATCACAGGTGCACAGGTGAAAACAGCCCTTTCAAAAGCCAAAAACACAGCATCAGTGGGACCAGATGGTGTCCCAGGCTGCGTCTTGCATGAAATACAGAACGCACTAACCCCCCACCTAAACACGCTGTTCATCCTCAGCCTCTCCACAGGCTACATGCCCATAGAATGGCACACAGCAATGGTTATTCCCCTCCACAAAGGAAGGGCCATGACTGACCCTGGTAACTATCGCCCCATAAGCCTGACTAGCCTGGTCTGCAAGGCTATAGAGTGCATCATCATTGAACTGATTAACAAAGACATTGGGAATCTCCAAACACTTGACCCGACACAGTTCGGCTTTGTTAAGGGCAGATCATGCCTACTAAACCTGGTGGACTTCTTCGAGACAGTCACCAAGGCCATAGACAATGGAAAGGTGGTTCACACAGCCTACCTTGACCTCGCCAAGGCTTTCAACACCATTCCCCACTCAGGTATTACAGAAAAACTTACCAGACTGAACATAAACCCCTACGTCATGAGATGGGTTGCCAACTGGCTTACAGACAGAACTCACACGGTAAGAATAGTGGGCTCCAAGTCCGACTCTAAATCAGTCACAAGTGGTGTCCCCCAAGGCTCGGTCCTGGGACCACTACTGTATGGCATATACTTCTCAGAAGTACAGGCAAACACAGGAGGACTGTGACTAACCAAATTCGCTGATGACTGCAAACTGAGAGCCATAATTGACTCTTCGGCTGACACAGACATTCTCCAAAAGGTCCTTACTGAAATGGACACCTGGTGTCAAAGTCATGGCCTCAAAATAAATGCCAAAAAATGCATAGTCATCCCATTTGGGAAAAACAAAACACCCACGAATTACCACATAGGTGGCAGCCCCTATAATACAGAAGATGTAATAAGAGATCTGGGGACCCAGGTATATAGTAATCTCTCCTTTGACAATCATATTGCCAAAGTAGTTAGGAAATCCTTCTATGTGGCCCATCTAATTACTAAAGGGTTCGCATCTAGAAATAAAGAGGTTATAGTGCCCCTCTACTCGTCACTCATTAGACCCATCATAGAGTACAATGCCCCATTTGGGATATACCTTACAAGACACTTCCAACAGCTGGAAAGACCACAAAAGTACCTCACCAAGAGGATTACTGGCCTCAAACATATGTCCTATGCAGCCCGACTGAAAAAACTCCGGCTGTACTCAGTGGCATATCGCTTACTCAGAGGTGATCTCTGCCTGACTTACAAAGCCATGTCCAACTCAGAATTGATGAACATGCTCCACCTAAAGAAATCCAAGTCACTGCGAGCCACTTGCTCTAGTGAGCTAAACCTCGCCACAGCAATAAATAGAACATGCTGGAGACTCCCCATGCTTTGGAACAAAATTCCAAATTACATCAGGCAGAGCCCCTCACTAACACTCTTCAAGAGAAACCTTGACGACTGGATGGAGTAACAGAAAATACACCCCTGGGATCACTTCATTGGCTTTACTTGACAGCGGATCAGTTAATTAATCAATGGGGTGGCAAAAGCCGACACACTCTGGTTAGGCTTATAAATGCCATCAGGCAGATAGCCTAGCACCTACCTATGAACCTATAACCTTATTACTGATTTAACTTTTCTGAATCTTCATGTTGATCCCCCTTTGGCTCATCAGACTCTCTTTTCATGTCTGGATTCTTCACAGGTTGTTTTCCGAGTGTTGAAGTAAGCAAGAATTGTGTCCATATTTAAAGGTGTTAAGGAAGGAATGTAGAATTATAGGCCAGTTACTTTATTTCCCTTTTTGTTAGATCTTTGATAAAATTATATATAATCAGATAATGTACTAACTTGAAATGAAGCAGCTACTCAGACTAGGTCATCATTGTTTTAGCTGGCAGACTGGGTAAGTAGAACCTATCATATATCCAAGGTAAATTGTAACATATATGAATATGTCAATTCTTTATGACATCTTCTGTCTTTATCAACATTGTTTATGAACATATTGGAATGATGCACACTGTATGTATATAATAAGATATGCTGTACTTGAGGTGGTTGTGGTATGTTGGGGTATCTAGGTACTCACAGAGGCTATATTATGCTGAATTTTATTTTTCATTTCCATTAAGTTTCCTGGAGAAGCTGATTTTCAGTCTAAACTATCACTTTAGGCTGATGACATTGTACCATTAGAACTTCTCATTAATAGGAAAGTAGCCTTTCAAATGTTGCAAGTTGATTCTGAAAAAAATAAAGCTCTGAACATATAAGTGTTACTTGCAAACCAATATTTATAAGAAAATATGCATTTTATTATCATCATCCAGCTTACTGTAACACTAATGTTTTTCTTTCATTTTTTCCCAGTTAGGGGTCATCACAGCAGAACTCTGGTCCACTAATGATTGGCAGTAGATTTTTACGGTGCCGAGGTGCCAGCTCGATGCCCAAACTTCAACTATTCATTTACATTAATAGCTTTATTAGTGTTACAGCTTACTGTAACACTAATAAAGCTATTAATGTAAATGAATAGACAATACATATACCTGCCTAGGACTGGTTTTAGATTTTAAAAGGTCCTTTCAACCTCAAATTGATTTATTCTGTAAAAACGTGCTCAGTAATGTCGCTCAGCTATATACTGTTTATGGTCAATTACAGCCGTATATCTGAATTTGCTTGCTAAGGTGTTGCTGTTCTTTATTTTGATAATATTCTTATAGTTCATTTCAGTTGTTGTAAAACTCATTTTCATAAATGTAAAGGCTTCATGCTTCCTGCACCCCCATATGAATTTCCCTGTTACCTGGATAATACTGGTCATTTGTCTTTAATGGGTGCCCCACTAATTTTTTAAAGAGTTTGTTTTGTGATAAACTTCCTAAGGCCAGGGAATGATGGCTCAAAAGGTAACAGCAGACTACGTATCAGGAATGATCATATTGTGGAGGATGGTTTGGATTACTCTTAATCTCGTCTTGTTTAATCGACACATCTTTATTCAATCCCAAAATATCTAAAAACTTGACAGATCACTACTCAAAATGATAAAACCTATGAGGCTGCACAACACATTTTTCTTCTTCTTTTTTATTGGGGAATAGCCCAATGCATTCATTGACATAGGGTAATCCCCCCGTAATCCCCCCCCTCCCACACACACACACACTTTCAAACTCAGTAAAGAAGGAGAAGGTGATGAATATGCAACACTCATTTTCTAACTCTTCTTTAAGTTTAATGACCTATATAAGATTCCAGCCATCTTTTAATGTTGACTTTTTGAAATATCGATCAGCTGGCCACCGACAAACAATACATTTCTCTGATGTTTAATGCATCTCATGCAACAACTAGAACAAGATCTACAACTGCAGTTTAGATAGTGTGTCAGTAAACATGACATTAAATGCAGGTATGATGCCATACATGTCTAACAGCAGCAGCTATGGGCACAATCAATGATCAGAAGTCACTGATAACATGGGATCCTTCCTTAACCAGACAATGTTTAAGGACAGCTCTTCACTGCAGATATGGACAAGGATCTTTTGTTTGTCACCCCCCACAGGATATTTTCAGGAGGTTTTGTCCTCATCAACCAACCATGGGTAAAAGTACCATTACTTCTTTTGCTATGCAATATGCTATTGCCTTTTCGACCCATGGTTTCTTCTCATTTGATGTCTTCACTGTTTTGTTATGAAAACACATGTACACCTTTTATTTGGGATTTAGAAGCAAGCTAAATAAATGTTACATCTTTTTATTTTACTAGTGCATGTGTCACACAGTAGCAGATGTCATGACTAACTGTATGATGTTCCCAAATGCTCAAGCTATGTTGCTTCTGTGTGAGCAGAACAACCCCCTCCCCCACCCCCACCCCCACCCCCACACTGCTGTCATTGCTTTACTGGCAGTTACTGTGGGATGAGGAGGAGGCATTTAATCATTTGCCTTTAACAACGAATCATACTAGCATAAGGAACAATCAGGCCTGTAGTGTATAACCTGAAACTCAAGTTAATAAAGAACCTTTACTGCTTTGCTGTGCTTAAGGTAAAAATATTAACCATGAAACTGCACTTCTACCTCTGAATCTATCTTAGGATGTCACTGGACAAATCTGCCAACTTTTCCCTTTGTCATTCTGAGCATTAGTTACCAGATGAATCTCTAATAGTTACGGGAATATAGATACTATACTTCATGAAACAATGTGCACATCAGTGTGTATTTCTTAATGTTATTCTTATTGACCCATTTGTTCCCCTCACTTCCCATCATCTGAGGACACCAGATATGGGATTCGACAGTTTGAGATCAGAAACAGTCATTCTGTAGGGAATCCTAACCCATCGCTTTGTTGGCCTATAGACATGTAGCCATATATGGGAACATGATTCCACACACACACTATATAGAGCTTATATTGTCCTTGAAAGGTTCATATTCACAGGTACTGCTTTCACACATAATAAATATGCATGTGGTTTTACCCCCAAGGTTATCTCCTGTGACAGAATATATGCCAACACCCTCCCTCAGACACAAGTGAGCCAGTAATGGCAGCTCAGTTTCTTACTATTCAGGCCACTTTTTCCATCACCTGGGCCATTCATTGAATCCAGGTCATCTTGTGTGCCATAGTAAGGGATTTATCCTTCTGAACCATGGGGGAGGCTACTAAGACATGTATTAGCTACAAATGTATTTTGACTAAGTTGAAAAGCAAGTATTGTTGTTATGTAAAGTTAAACAATATTATGTGCATTTTTTTAAATTAGAGAAATAGTTTCTTATTTTAGGCTCACAGGTGTTTACTAGGCTAATGACAACAAGGGCTTTTTTAAGCCTATCCATGCAGCACAAATCTCTGACAAGTTCTGGTACCCTTAAGTGTAAGCAGGGGCTTGGAGGCAAAACATCTACAAGCGGGGGCCTGGGAGATGAGCCATTTACAGGCTGCCTGTGTCCATTAGACATAGGTGCCAAACCAAGGATGAATTTCCTGTTCCCCATCCAGTTGTCCAAGTTATACTTGAATTGGGTTAGGGAAGCATTCTGATTCACATGGATAAGAAGCCTGTTCCAGAGAAAGGGTAATCTCTGGAATACATACCTGTCTCTCCAGCAGGTCCTATTTATATCACAGGCAAGGTTTAATTCTTTAGAATGTGTAAAGCTAGTTCTGTTTGTTTTGTGGATATGCAGAAGGTCCATCAGAATGGGGTCTGGCCAAGAATAAATCTCCCCTTAACAGCCTGCAGTAAATAAAATATAGGGATAGGGCCTTGAAGGGGTCTGCAAAGGACATCTTACTTATGCCTTGTATTCTTTTAGTGATGAAACTCTGTGGACGTTCCAGTTATTGGATGCTCCGCTCCTGATTAGGTACATAGCAAAGGAGGCATTGTACTCAATGATAGGTCTGATGAATGCTAACTACAGTGGAACAATGACTTTCTTGGACTTAGATGCCATACCTTTGTTTATAAATTGTACAGCATAGAATGATGTCCTCACTACTGTTGACATATGTGGTCAAAGACTAGATTACTGTTAATGTGTGTCTGCCGTCCCTGCTTACTGGGTCAACCTTTAAGGGTGTGTTGTCAATATGATAGTTACCAGGGGTGGATGACTTCCTGAAGGACACTAATATGCATTTCTTGGCATTTAGTTTCAGTCCATAACACAAACAGCTGCTGTTTGCCTGTGTCTGCCCTTCCTGGAGAATATTTGTGTTAGTGGGCAATTCAATGACAGTTCCTAATTCGCAATAATCTGCAAATTTAGTCAGCCAGAGGCCATTGACACTGACCCTGACTTTAGATAAGTAAATACCAAAAAGGCCCAGTCCCAGGATTGATCCCTGAGGGACACTGCTTGTGACTAGCCTGTTTGAATAGGTGGACTCTCCCCTTTTAACTACCTCTGTCCTGTCTGTGAGCCAGCTGGCTATCCAGTGGGTGACTTAAGGGTTTGTACATAACCTCTTAAGTTTGTCAACAATGCCTGAATGGGGTATTGTGTCAAATGCCTTGGTCAGGTCAAGGTAGGCAATTTGAAGCATTTTGTCCTCATCCATTGCTTTGGTGACCTTCTCAAAGAGGTTCTTCAGGCTGAATAGTTGTGACCTGCCTTTGATGAAATCCAACTGGGTTGAGTTTAGTGTCTGAAGGTTTCCTATATCATTATTGATCATTTCAATGATAATTATTTCCTTAGCTTTGTATACGAGACTAGTGAGACTTATGGATCTTTAGTTTCCAGGGTCTGAAGATGGCCCTCCTTTGCTCAGGGGAAAGACTGTTGCTGTTCTCCATTTGTGATGTATGAAGCCCATTTGGATGCAGCAGTTAAAAGCAATTCCAGAGGGCCTTATAAGTCATGTTTCATGCTATTTAGAA
This sequence comes from Protopterus annectens, assembly GCF_019279795.1. NCBI lineage: Eukaryota > Metazoa > Chordata > Ceratodontiformes > Protopteridae > Protopterus > Protopterus annectens. The sequence continues at coordinate 281,154,417 of NC_056732.1, read as the reverse complement.
GGTATTCTGGGATATTGACTGGGCTCATTGATGTACTGCTATTGGCCTTAGAGAGGGGATTAAGGACCTGTTCCCTAGTGATAGAAGGGGGAGTTATATTTAAAGACATTTCTTGAGGGAAGTTTGCGGAAGAGAAAGAGGGGTTGAAACTGAATTTGTCGGCCAGTAAATTTGCTATATCTTCTGGCTCAGTATAGGTGGCTTCTTTTACAACAAGCTCTGCCCACAATTGTGTATTGCCTTTGAGGGTGTGGACAAAGCTAAAGAATGTCTTGTGGTTGTCCTTGGCCTGGGCTGCCAACTTTGCCTCAGATTTGGCTTTGGTAGACTTTTTTCTCCTCTGACTTGTTTGTTTAGTTTGATGAAAGTGATATTATCCTGCTTGGTGCTACCCCTCCTAATTTTTGCCATGGTTTTCTTCTTTCTGTTATACAGCCAGTTAATATTGTGATTCCACCAGGGTGGCTGTTTTTTTTTAGTTAATTCTGATGTTCATCGTGTTACCCTGCTGCAGTCATCACACTTGGGTTATCCTGTCATCAGGTGGTCCCACAGTCGGCCGGAATTCCAAAGTCTTGGTCCGGCGTTGGTTGCTGTCACTTCTTCCCTGACGTCAGTGCGCCAGGGGTATATATAATGCATCCAATGCCATTTTCTTCAGTCTTTCTTGCCGCGCAGTGCCCGAAGCAGAAGCAGCTCACAAGTGCCAGTCGGCCGACTCCTGAGATTTTCGAAGTCGAATTTCAGATCCGAAGTCTTCAATAAAGCTATGTACCCCATTAGGGAAACTTTTCTTGCCTCAGACTGATGTCAGAAAAAGTTAACAATTGTATTTCTTGTGGGAAGCAAATACCTCATACGGATTTTCATTCTTACTGCATACCTTGCATAGGCCCAGACCACGATGTCACTGGTTGTCATTTTTGTGCTAGGTTTAATAAGCGTACTATAAAAAGATGCTTTGATTTCGCACAACACTACTTCGGTAGAAAATTTAACTACACAATGCCGTCAGAACAACCAACTACTGGCGTGCACAAAAAACGCAAGGATAAGCACAGGCAGCCTAGACCCAAGCCAGACTCCGAGGCCTCGGCTGGACAGGTCTCCAGTTCACCGGTCTTCAGTGAGGCTCTGACGCAGCCCCTGACTACTGCAGATTTGGAACCCGAGACTGCTTCGGAGCCTTTGGCGGAGAGTGCTAGGCCGACGCAGCCATTTTTTTTAGCTCCTACCGACAACACTGCAGAAAGAGATGTCGGTGCTGCAGAAACACCTTCGGTTTCTGAAGGCGTCTTCAGACCGACGACGCTCACCATAAAGACGTATCCTAAGCTTAAGATTCCTATTAAACCAAAAAAGACTGCACTTCAGTCTCCAGTTCAAGGCCCCATGCCTAAGAAACAGATGCTTAAAATGGCTGAAGATTTGATCTCTTTAATCAGGGGTTCCCAACCCCCACCCAACAAAAGGCCTAGACAAGAGGAAGATTATGCCTTCTCTGATCAAGTGTTTATTTCCTCAGGCTCCTCTGAGGACCAAGATTACTGTTTTTCCCCTTATGAAGATTCTGATGCTGAGGATTCTATTCCCTCAGCTTCTCCTCCTGAAGACTACTCCTTTGAGGAAACTTTACACACTATGAGGGAACATTTTCACTGGGAAGGTCAGGACTACTCTGACTCAAAGAAAAGGCTCAGAGAGTTTCTTTTACTCCCCCAGCACAGACCACTTGCCATCCCCCCAGTTTTAGACATTGTGGATGATGTTTACTTAGAATCTAGTTTGAACCCAGATTCTCTGCCTCCTGCTCCAGCCAAACCAGACAGATACTATAGAGTGCCTGACTCCCACAAATTCCTTTATAAAAGCCCTGTTGCTGATCCAGAGACTATCTCTCAGGGTCCCAAAGGGGCTAAGGCTTCTATGGCAAAACATCCTGTACCCTCTGAAAGGGACTCCAGAGCACTAGACAGGTGGGGGAAAAAGGTTTACACCTCAGCCACTCTAACTATGAGAGCACTAAATTGCCAATTTCACATGCTAAAATATCAGCAATTTCTAATGTCTCAGTTAAGACAAAAAATGAGCACACTCCCTCAACAGTCTGAATTGAAAGAAATGCAGGATCTGTTGCATGCAACTGAACAGGTGGGCAAACATACTTTACAATGTGGGTTTGATTCTTTAGAGGCTTCCTGCAGAGCAGCTGTCACTGGGTCTCTTATATGTAGGCATGCTTGGTTAACGGAACAAACTCTGACTGATCATGTTAAAGCAAAGCTTCTAGATGCTCCCTTACAGCAGGATGTTCTATTTGGAGTTAAAGCAGAAGAAGTCTTAAAGAAAATGGAGGATAAGGCAAAATCTATGCAGACAGTCAAAGATTTTCTAGAGGTTCAGCCCCCTCGCTTCAGCAGAAATTGGCCAACAAAAAACTGGTCCTTTCCAGCTACTGACAGACCACAGAGGGGTAAATACAGATGTCCAAGAGGCAGAGGACAACCACAAGCCCAATACAAAACTCGACAATGGGGCACTGCAACACAGAAGGGAGGAGAAGACAGGCCCCAAACTACTAGAAGGCAAACTCAATGACTTACACCTCATCTGGCCAAGCAACACTCTCTTGGCAGCTCCCTTGGGAGGAAAACACGCACTTTTTTCAGACAACTGGCACATTGTCACAAAGGACAAATGGGTCCTAGACATAATTTCATGAGGATACAGATTCCATTTCCACACATTGCCAATGAAAAGAGGAATGCCAAACCTGCCACAAAATCAATGGGCAGAGGCACAAAAACAAATTACAGCTCTCATGGACATGAGAGCCATTCAACTGGTACCTACACGGGAGCAAGGCCAAGGATTTTACTCAAGACTCTTTCTAGTCCCCAGAAAGGACAATGCCTGGAGACCAATTCTGGACCTTTCAATTCTAAACACCTTCTTACAAGTACCCAAATTCAAGATGCTAACACTACAGCAGCTTCTTCCCATGTTGGGCAAGAAAGCATGGCTAGTAACGTTGGACCTCAAGGAGGCATACCTGCATGTCCCTATCAGACAAAGTTGCAGAAGATACCTCCGTTTCATTGCAGGTTCAGCTCATTACCAATTCTCTGCACTGCCCTTTGGCTTATCCACTGCGCCCAGGGTCTTTACAAAATGCCTGGCACCAGTAATTGCATACTGCAGACAAAGAGGAATTCAAATATACCCATACCTGGACAACTGCCTCATCCAAGCAGAAAGCAAGGACATCCTCTTACAACATCTGGCTTTTGTAAAACATCTTCTAAGTTGCCTGGGGTACACAGTAAATGAAAAGAAATCAAAACTAGTACCCTCACAAAATATGACATTCCTGGGTGCCAGCTTGAATACAATGGCCCAGAAGGCTTATCTGACGCCATACAAACAACTACAACTGACTCAATATTTCAAAACAATGGCAACAACGACCCAACTCCCTGCAAGAAAAATTCTGCAGGCCTTGGACTTCATAGCATCTTGCATACTACTAATACCATTTGCAAAGCTGCATATGAGGAAATTACAGTGGTACTTAAAAAGCGTATGGTCTCAACACAGCCACAGCTTGGACACAATGATATCTCTCATTCCCTGCCTACAACAGGAGTGTCTATGGTGATCACAGGCATGTCACCTCAACAAGGGTCAGCCTTTCATCTTGCCCCCAGCCAGGCAAACTATGACAACAGATGCATCGGACTACACCTGGGGGGCACACATGGCAGGACAGTGCATTCAAGGCATATGGACTGCAGATCAAAGGAATCTGCACATCAATCAAAAAGAGATGCTAGCTGTACAGAATGCTCTGAGAGCCTTCAAGAACCTATTACATCCAGGACAACTTACAATAAGGACGGACAACACCACAGTAATGTGGTACATAAACAAACAAGGGGGTACACACTCCTACCCTCTATGCAGGCAAACAATGACCTTGTGGAACACAGCACTGGCTTACCAAGTTCATTTATAAGCTCCATTCCTGCCAGGAAAAAAAGAACACATTGGCAGACGACCTCAGCAGAAACATCATGGATCCCCACGAGTGGAAACTGGATCCACAAGTATTTGCAATGATAACTCAAAAATGGGGCCTTCCAGACATAGACCTGTTTGCCAGCCCCCAAAACTATCAGCTAACGAAATTTTGTACAAGAACACTTCACCATCAAGCTTGGAAAGTGGGCGCACTCTCATTCAGTTGGAAAAACCTGACAGTACATGCCTTCCCTCCATTGCCTCTCCTCACAAAGGTGCTTCTGAAAGTTAGAAAGGAGAGACCACGACTGATACTCATAGCCCCAGACTGGCCACACCAGCACTGGTACCCACTATTAAGGAATATGGCCCAGGGCCCACCTTGGATTTTACCACAAATTGCCCATTTGCTCACACAGCAAAACAATCAGATTCTACACAGCCAGCTCAAAACCTTAAATCTGGCTGCATGGCAAATCACCTAAGCATCCAGCCAGCTCCTCTTTCCCAAACAGTTATGGATGTTATTCTGGAAGCTAGGAGGCCCAGCACCAGAAAGGTCTACTCGGACAAATGGAAAAGGTTTTACGCCTGGAACCAAGCTAAAGGCCAAAATACACTTCAGCCTCACATGCCTCAGATTCTACAGTATTTAACTGAGATGCTGCACAAAGGACTTTCTTTTTCTTTCATTAAAATCCACGCATCAGCTATTTCAGCCCACTACAACACAGAGCCACCCTTATTTTCACATCCACTTCTAAGGCAGTTCCTCAGAGGGGCAAAAAACATTAGGCCCCCCAGAAGAGCACCTACATCAACATGGGACCTCAATTTTGTTCTGGAAAAACTTATGCTACCTCCCTTTGAACCAGCTTTCTCTGCAGATCTACAGTTTATATAATGGAAGACTGCCCTGCTGCTAGCAATAACTTCAGCCAGAAGAGTCTCAGAGCTGCAGGCACTAATGGCAGTGGAACCTTTCCTCATTTTCCATCAAGACAGAGTTTCTCTACGAACTAATCCTTCCTTCATGCCTAAGGTGGTTTCCAGTGTGGCTTTAAATCAAACCATCCACTTACCCACCTTCTTCCCAAATCCACAGAACAAAGGAGAAAGACTCCTGCATTCCTTGGACATTCACAGGCAACTTTGTTACTACTTGGATAAAACTAAGGTTTTCAGAAAATCTGACCAGCTCTTTGTATCCTATGCTACCGCTTCACAAGGGAAGGCTATATCAAAACAAACCATTTCCAAATGGATAGGACATTGCATTCGTTTTTGCTATACCCATCATGGAAAACCAGTTCCTGCTACCATTAGCCCCCACTCTACCGGGGCAACAGCTACATCTACAGCCTTCCTCAAGGGGGTTCCAACCAAGGAGATTTTGGAAGCTGCAACTTGGAGTTCAGTACACACCTTTACCAAACACTATCACTTACCACTTTAAGACTAGAGCTGGCTTCCCCACTGCAGTTCTGCAGGGCCTTCTAGCCTCCTCTAACCCTGTATGACTCCTCCACCCATTCTTAGCTTTGGGATTCTACCCAAGTGTGATTACTGCAGCAGGGTAACACGATGAACATAGTACAGTTTTGTACCTACCATAAATGTAGATGTTCGAGTGTACACCCTGCTGCAGTCCAGGTTACCCTCCCTCCATCCCCTCTGATCTAACTGGCTAAATCTCTACAATACCTTCCTGATGTATTTGCTTATAGCTGGAGGGATTTTGTGTTTATGCAAAAATTTCTTAAATTGGTACTAATTACTGACCACCTTTTTGGGGGCACCTGACATCTGGGGCAAGAAAAACTGAAGAAAATGGCGTCGGATGCATTATATATACCCCTGGCGCACTAACATCAGGGAAGAAGTGACAGCAACCGACGCCGGACCAAGACTTTGGAATTCCGGCCGACTGCGGGACCGCCTGACGACAGGATAACCCAAGTGTGATGACTGCAGCAGGGTGTACATTCGAACATCTACATTTATGGTAGGTACAAAACTGTACTTTCTTCTTCCTGGTGTGTAAAGCTGCCCATGCTTTTATAGATATTTTGTGAATAGTTCTGCATAGACATCAATGTTCTTAGGGTTTATGGAGGCTTGAAATTTTGCCAGGTTATCCCTTAATAGTAGATAGTTAGCCTTTGAGTAATTCCTGAATATTACAGGGTTAGCTGGGGTTCCAGGTTTTATTTTGACTTCAGAGGAGACCATTTGGTTGTCTGACCTTGCCAAAGAAGACATTACACTAGGGAGTGTGCAGCACTCTCTTAAATTAGTGAGGACCAGATCCAGTATGGTTGCAAGCCTGGACGGTGTATTGACAATATGGTCCAGGGAGAGGAATCTCTGTGTCTGTACTTATGTTGTTGTATATGATTTCCAGTTAACAGTGGTATAATTAAAGTCACCCATGAATATTATTTTTTCATTAGCCACATACCTGGTGTTATATATGTAGCAAGTAAGATCCAAGTAAAAATGAAAGGAGGCATGAGTTTATTACAAGACACGCAAGCTGAAAACTATTAAGTCACAAGTTTGATCTGTTTCTGAGACCGAAACTGATCAGGTAGCCATTTTACTGTATGAGAAAAAAGCAGGTTCAGTTCCATAGATTATATCAGTGCTGCTGAGAGTGATGCATTTCAGAATTCTCATATCTGCTACTCAAATCAGCATATCTAAATATGAGGGACAAATGATATCTTTAAACAGAAAGTGAAATACTGCTAATTTATTACATTAACACAGATACTGCTTGCATTATTCACCTATTATATTTAATTGTTCCTCCTTTTAGGGAAACTATTGTACTCCACTCGATTTAAAATGCATACGTTGCAATCATAGATAATGAAGTGGTATTTGCATTTACAGTAAGGATAGCTATTATTGATTAACGATCGTTAGGCAAGAGTGATGCAGCTGTCAGGAAGGAACAGTTACAGGACCACAGGGACAAGCACTGACTTTCACTATATTATAAATCGAGTTCTTGTGAATAGCTCAGACAATTACATTGAGAAACTAGTATATTTTCTGTAGTATCTTCCAAGGAATGCCGACAGCCTTTATTTTGTTTACTATTGTTGCAAAATTGTAGTGTGTAAGCAGTGTCTTATTTCTGATATGCGTATACACACACACACACACACACATATATATATATATATATATATATATATATATATATATATATATATATATATAATATATATATATATATATATACACATACTTCGAGAGATAAAAACTAGTTGTACTTTTGCTATTTGCGTAACTTGTAAATATGAAGGTTCCCTTCTGGAAACTATATGATTCTTATATGTCAGTGGGACATCACAAATACTTTGCTGACATTTACTATAATTTGCCAGAAATAACTGCTGAAATAAGAGAAGCGAGTTACATCAATTAATAATAATTCATCCACCAAAGATAAACTGCATCTACTAGATGAATAATCAACATGTAATAACTTAGTAGTTAGTATGTAAGTGAACAGAGTATTATCAATAAATTTTAATCATTGTACAATAATAAATTAGGTATAAAGGCAATCCGTATCAATTTCATATGCAGCATTTTTGACACAAAATGAAAAATCAAGGACTACATGGAAATAAAAACACACAGAAAGTGAGCTGAAGCAGGAAGAGTGCTATCAGGTAATAGATACAGCTCATGTTTCATTTGTTGTAGAAAGTGTCAAAAACTAAAAGCTCTGGGAAAGGAAATAATGTTTCTTCGAGTCTGAGAGTGACTACAGAGATGGGAGAATATACCTACAAGAAACTGATCATTTGGAATAGAAGCAAAAACGTTTAAGCCAAAAATATATAACAAAATAAAGTGATCACTTTTCTGATAAAATACATATGATAAGCTTATCAATCAGGCAAGGACATCCTGTGACTCCAGCATTTTGCATTTGTTTACTTAGTTATGATTGACTGACTTATTGATTTATTGATTTGCTTATTTAATTTTACACATTAGTGAACTGGAACACATTAGTGAACTGGAATTGCAAAAAATGAAAGAAAAACATAAAAGAGATATGCACACTCTGAAGAGTATTTTGTATAACCCACAAGTACAAATACAAGTAAAATTTAAGTAAATCATTAAAAGTGGTACATGCTTACTAAGGAAACCAAGACCTAAAAGATACCACAAATGTATCTGTTTTACTACTGGATAACAGCAGTATTTGAGCACATCTGAATCAAATCACAGATCGATATGATATACCCTTTGTCTCTAGTGGTGTTTGCAGATTTGACAGTCCCACTATAACTGAATTCTGCTTACATGTGAGGTAGAGCTTTATGTTGTAAACATGGGATTTTGCATAAGACTGCGAATAGAGTTACTGACCATTGGTCTTGGCAGACAGAAGCTATAATGCATAACTTAGTACTTAAAATTGTGGTTGTGTTAAATGGAAATAAAAACAGTTGAGTATCATTTTTAAGGAAATAAAAAGCATTTCCGGGAGAAAATACTTCAGAAAACCTTCACTTTTTGATTATCCAAACTTCAGCTCATCGTAATATTTTCTTAGATACTAGATAAACATCTGGTGTCTTAGCATATTTGTTGTATCTGAATGTACTACCAGTAAGGGTTTTACAGATGTAAAATCACACAGGCTCTGAATTTGTTGTGCTGTATATTTCACAAAAATGGCAAAGAAGCAGTGTCTCATGAGAAAAGTAGTAGGGAACTGTTCCACCTGATTTTATGTAATCTTCTATTCACATGGCCATATCTAGCTTAGCTGCTTTGGAGTCTTTCCATAAGTTTTTCTTGAATCTATCTGCTGCATAGTCTTTGCTTTTTTTTTTTTTTTTTTGTTCTACATTTTACAGCAGAGAAAAGGAATGAGAGAAAGGCAACACACTTCAGGGAAAGGTATCCTTTGTGTCAGTGAAGAGCTGAAGGTTTGATCAGATATATGAAGTTTAAGAGTTTTGTGTAAAGCAGGATATTTCTGATCATGCAGAAACTTACACATGATGTATAAATGTACAAATGCACTGAGATTTTTAATCTCAAGCCTGTTTAGGAACCTAAGTGATGATATACAGAGATGTGTCCCTGAGGATTGACAAGCAGCAAATTTTGTAGTACCATTGTGTTCTTTTCATATACTATGGGCTAGAAATACAGACAGATCAGTTAGAATGTGATGTGCTAAGTAAGCTAGGTGGTAGAAATATTCTTTTTGCAGCAATATGAGTCAAGTTACTCATGAAGGCCTTTCCATTGTTAGTATACATATTTTCTTGGCTTGTCTAACTCCAGGGAGTTTAGTGAAATTAATTAACCTAGGCAATGTATTATTTAATACAAATATCCTTGAGTTATTCTTTTATCAACAGTAAGTTCTTTACTTGCAAAATAAATGTTTTTTTCTACAATGAAGAGTAGTCCTGAGTCACTGAGTGACATTTGATTTGAGGTAAAACTGTTTTGTAATACTTGGGTGGTTTCTAGCAGTGACAGGGTGGGGGATACTACTGTCAAACCATCAGCATATATGATATATTCACTTCCAATCTCCTTGCTTTTCTGTGTGTTATGATGCTGTGTAACCTAAGCCATCCACCCTGCTTCTTCAAGTCATTCATGTTTAGAGGCATTGCTGTAACAGCCATATAACCATTTATCATGCTCTTCATTCTGTCTTAGGTGTTGATATAGCAATAACCCACGCCTGGGTGTGGGTAATGCTAAATTTACCCACGGTTGGCGTGGTTTGGTCCCGAGGGCGAAGCCCGAGGGACCAAACAAAGCCAACTGTGGGTAATTTAGCATTACCCACACCCAGGCGTGGTTATTATTATATGACATTATTTAAGAAAAGAAACTATTACTTTTCTTAAATAATGGCATAGTATAATGCCTGTTTACTGCCCTTCCGCAGATGTCTGGCATCCAGCAGTTCTGATGTACTGGCGCCTGCGCAGTACATCAGAGTTGAGCAAAAGCAACGGAGAAAGCAAGATCTCCGTTGCTTTTTTTTTAGTGTTTCTTGCTTATTTTAAAACTGTCTCGCTATGTTAAACTCATTTAACATAGCGAAACACTAAAAAAAAGCAACGGAGATCTTGCTTTCTCCGTTGCTTTTTAAAGCTGCTCGCTATGTTAAATGGGTTTAACATAGCGAGACAGCTTTAAAATAAGCAATGGAGATCTCCGTTGCTTATTTTAAAGCTGTCTCGCTATGTTAAACCCATTTAACATAGCGAGACAGTGTTTTAAAAAACCGAGTTATACTAATGGAAAAAGTCCGGCGACGGACCTTTTTCCATTAGTATAACTCGATTTACAACGGGCACGCTGGCCAATCAGCGTGCACGTTTTGGGGGGATCATGGTATAATAAGGAATTAAATATACCTCTCTGACAACAATGTTAATAGTCTATTTTGTTTTAGCATAGTATCTTCATTGCCCTCGGTCAGGATATGTTTTTACTACCTGACACAAGAATTACGTTAAAACATCACTTGCTGTAGCACTGGAATATCATTTATATGTATTGTCATCTATACTTTGTAGATCTGTTGTTGCTGACACTCTAAAAATAACAATTTGTTTGTTGCTGCAATTATTGTATTCTTACTCGAGCTTTTCTACTTGGACCTCCACTAAAAATAAGTTTTGCAACTGAACATTCCATCATCCAATGAGTGTGTGTGTGTGTGTGTGTGTGTGTGTGTGTGTGTGTGTGTATGTATGTGTATGTATGTGTAATGAGTTGGCATCCTGTTCTGTATTAGTTCACAGCCTTTCACCCACTGAGAGCTTGGATGGTGTTCAGCTGTCCTGTGACCCTAGACTGAATTAAGTGGGTAAATGGCAAAATAATGATTGGATGAATATACCAGTAAGGGCCCTGACCCTAGGAGGTAGGAGTAACCAATCTAAATTGCTAAAGGTGAAACTTTCTCTTATACACTCCTGACATGAATCTGTAGGTTTTGTTTTGAGCACTCTGTAATCTCTGCTGTTTGCATTTAGAACACACAAATATGATAGGCAGTATACATTCCAGAGCTGAGATTAACATTTCTTTTCTAAGTGAAACTTTTTAACCATAGTTCTATCTAGTACAGTTGCTCCTTTTACATATATATATATATATATATATGAAGTGGCCTGGAGATTATTCAGATGATTTTAACATTGTTGAATCATTCTTATGCACTAAACCACATCTATAAGGACTTTCCGAAAATGGTATGTAATCCCAGTTGCTGTAAGTGTTGTGATAACTGTGATAAAATATAATGAACTATTCTTCTGAATCATAAGCTTTGGACGTGTCCACAAATACAGAGCTAGTCAATGTAGTCCCATCCACAGCTGTGAAGATGTTGAAGTACTCTGAACATTTCTAAAGCCATGCTCCTAGTTGCTAAGTAGCCCAAAGGCTGACTTCTAATTGCATGGCCACAGGCTTTTCAAGAATTTTGCTGTGTCATACAAAATGTGTACAAAATTCTGCTTACATTTTGTTTGGTCATTTGGAAAGGGCACAGTATATATGTACATATATATATATATATATATATATATATATATATATATATATATATATATATATATATATGTGTGTGTGTGTGTGTGTGTGTGTGTGTGTGTGTGTGTGTGCAATATTTTCCAAGTTTCTTAGTTCAGGGAAGATTCTATTTGCAAGAGACCTATTAACAATGCATATGCAGCAGCTGAAGTATCCTATACAATAGAGCTTTGTTGTGCCCCTCTACTCATCAGTCATCAGGCCCATAATTGAATACAATGCCCCATTTGGGATGTACCTTACCCGACACATTCAGTAACTGGAAAGACCCCAAAAGTACCTCACCAAGAGGATAAAGGGACTCAAACAGATGCCCTTCACAGTTAGGCTAAAGAAACTCCAGCTCTACTCAGTTGCTTACCGCCTACTTAGAGGCGATCTGTGCCTGACGTATAAAGCCATCTCCAAACCAGAATTAATGGACATGCTCCACCTCAGGAAATCCAAATCCCTTAGAGCTACACGCTCCAGGGACTTAAACCTCAGCACAGAAATAAATAGGACATGCTGGAGGGACAGATTCATATCCCAGAGGCTCCCCTCACTCTGGAACAAAATCCCAATCCATGTTAGGCAGAGCCCCTCAATGACCCTCTTCAAGAGAAATCTTGATGAGTGGATGGGAGATCGTAAGTTTACCCCTGGGATCTCTTCTGTGTCCCTACTAGACAGATGCACAGTAAGCTAACCTTAAAGGGGCTATCTTCTGTGACCTGCTATACAGAGGCACAGTCAACTAATCTAAAAGGGTGGCGAAAGCCAAACACACTCTGGCTAGGCTTATAAATGCCCTAGGGCAGATAGCCTAGTATCAGCCTATGAACCTATGAACCTAGAAAGGCTATCTGAGCCTTCTTGATTAAAATTTGGAATTTCTCTCAACCACATATTTATTGTAGATAACTAAGCTTTATTAAAATGAAAATCTGTAGAAAATTGAAAAATACTTTCAGCAGAAAAGTTGAGTTAAATTATGACATGAGGACTTTAGCAAATTTTATCAAGCATTTGAATGACTCTGAATTACTTTTCTCAATTTTTAACTCAATAAAAGAAAAATAATCAACAATGTATGTACTGTACCTGTGTACTATGTATGTATTCAACCTATGTTCCAAATTTCAGCTGTACACCACAAATCTATTAATTACCTTTATTTTTAAAATTAATATTTTTTTGTTTGTTCTCTCCACTGTAACTGTTTATGTGCCGCATACCACTGTAAAAACATGTCTCCTGTAATTTGTGTGTATACTGATCATGTCTAAATAACTAAATGTGTCTGTAATTTTTCTTTGTGGAGCTTTTCTCCCTGGGCCTCTGCTGAAAAAGGACCTTTTCGGCTCTGTCAGACACCCCCGGTTAACAAATGTAAAATAAAAATAATAAATAATAAATATGCTGCAAAATCTTTTCTTATACTCTTCATGTTCAGATATATTCACACCACTGACAGTTAGTTCAATGGCATGTTTGTGTTTATTCTTTTAATTTGGGTTGTTAATTTCATTCTAGACCCTCTGATGTTACTTAGTAGAGCTGCCTGTCTTTGCCTCAAGAATGTTATTTGTCTGTCTTTAGAAATATTTCTGAAGTTGCTTTAAAAGAAATATTTCTAAAGTTGTTATATCGGTAAAATTCTAATTGCAAATATTTGTTTTTTTTCACTTTTATCAGGCTGATTTTAGTGGTACACTGAGTGTACCCTGGGTTCTGGACATTTTTCAAACCATGGGCTCCCAACCACACCCAGTCCTCAACTGTTGTGGGGCCAAGCAAAATTGCAAATTTTTTGGATTCACTTTCTTCAGTTAAGACCATTCAAATTGCTGTTCATATAACCCACAAATGTCTGTACCTATCAATTACGATGACTTGACTGTGTACATGTCAAAAATCCAATCATGGTAAAAAAAAAAAAAGAAAGGTCACAATAAAGTACACAATCGGTGCAAAGCCAGAATCATGACTGCTTCACTTCATCATGACAGCAGTGTCAGCACTTTCATCTATAGACAGTCCCTGCATGCAGCAATTATAGACCTGTTGCTGACTGTACAAATCAGCTGTTAAAATAAATAAATAAAACCCTGGTACAATAATCCATTTCAAGTATGCGTCACACAAACACACAGAAGTTCAATATTCTACAAATGCACAATAGGCCTGCAAAGCAAGGTTGTTGATACTTAAACGATAAGAGCCTAGGTTACTTTCATCTGCAGACAACCCCCTGCCCCAGCCAGCAGTTATAGCCCCTCTGCTGTGTGTTGCTCTTCATATAATACCACTCAACCACTCAGTAAAAGAATTGAGGGGCAAAGGCCATGTTTTGCTCCTATACACTTAGAAAGTTTATATAACAGTTTAGTATTTTCGGAAGTGTGTGAAGTCTGAAAACTCAAAAGTCTGCCATTACTTTGTGACTGAAGTCCTCAATGATTTGCCAGAAAACCACACATTTTATGTGAAAAAGACAGTAAAATATGTGACAAAATCAGGGGCATTCTGCAAAGCTGAGAGCTATATAATTTCAACTTTGTGTCACATAAACAGTAGTCACAAGTATTCCAATGTATTTCACAGAAATGCCCATTATTCTTCTGAGCCCAGATTGTTTCTTGAGGAAAGGATAGGACAATAAGTTTCTTTTATCCAAAAGCATATCGTTATTTTATCCACAAGCAGCTCCCACCCCTATCCAGATATCATAGCCACTTTGTTGTGTACGCATTATCTGACTGCAATAAAATAATTACCTCTCATCCCCTTAGAAAATGAATCAGGGACAAAGCCGAAAGATAAAGGAGGTCAAAAGCATAACATTAAGAACAAATTTTAAACAGTGTTCTTATATACTTATAAAGTTGTTAGTATAACAGTTTTTGCATTTGTATGCATTTTCAGGAGAATATGAAGTCTGAAATCTTAAATGTCTGTCATTATTAAGTGACTTAAATCCTCAGTTGTTTACCAGAAAACCAAATATACATATATATATATATATATATATATATATATATATATATATATATATATATATATAAATAAGTAGGGTTCCTATTATATGATCGAAGACGCATTCCTTTGAATGCATCTTGATTGAACTTGAAAGCATGAAATGGCAAAATAGCATAACAGTATATAAGCGATTTATTTCCCCGGGAAAGAAATCACTTGGCCACCTCTGTTACTTTGCCGTTTTCATCACTGTAATGCGATCTTGGAGTTGGTATATTTAAGTAGGGGGGGTGTGGGGGGCCGTTTGGCATTGTAAGCTTTTGCTTACATGGGGTTGATAAATCAATGTTCGCTTTTTTTAATTTAATTTGATTTAATATAGACCCCAAAAGTAGACTTCAATTCTTAACTAATCAATTATTGAAAATGGCATTGGATTTCAATGAAAAAACATGTGCAAACCCATGTACTAACTTCATAGCTGTCTTGCAGTCTGTGTAGCACTCAGGTTCTTGGGCTAGAAGTTATTCTTTAATGGGGGAGTGGTGAGCCAAGTTGCTGTTTACTCCATAGAGAAGGTAAACCTCTTTTTCTCTTGAAAATAACTTTCCCTTGGTGAGGGGGGGGGGACTTTGCTTCAAAGCTGACCACAGAAATTTCCCACTGTTGAAAGACCAGCTTGTTTTTGTATTCTGGAAAGCTGTTTTGTTACCTGGGTTATTTAAAGACAGTTTGTATAACACAGCAGTCAACCAAGTATCAGAGTGATGTTGGTCCCACCTCAGGTTTTTATTAGCTGCCTTTAATTTCCTGAACCTCTGATTGCAACCTAACCATCTCATATCCTTTCTTACTTGGCAAGCTTCCTTAATGATCAACAAGCAGAAAAGGAAAGGCAACTTAGTTGGGAGTCATTTTCTATAAGAATGTCTATGTATATTAAAAAACCCTGCTGCCAATGAATCCCATTTCTTTGAGAACTGTTTGTCATTAGCCAGTTTTCCTAGAGCAGCCAAGGCTGACATTAAATATTTGGAGCTAGACCTTTCAGCTTCCAATAACCTTTGTAACCTATCAGCATCCAGCAAGTAAAATACATCTATGT
The DNA here is from genome assembly GCF_019279795.1 of Protopterus annectens. Lineage (NCBI taxonomy): Eukaryota > Metazoa > Chordata > Ceratodontiformes > Protopteridae > Protopterus > Protopterus annectens. The sequence goes on along the minus strand of NC_056732.1, from coordinate 281,138,717 downwards.
ATTTGCTGAATTTTATCCTCGAAGGACTTTGGAATGTGAGTCATTATGTGTGACGCAGGGGTGCTTTTATTGGATATGAAAGTGTCAAAGATGCTGACCACTGGAGGTATTGGTGACAACATATTTGGAAGCATTTAATCTGTGAGGTTATTAATACTTTGAGTGGATATTGACTGACCTACAACCCTTTGTCCAGGCTGACCTGTTTTGGATGAGGATTAGCTGCGTATTAGAAGAGGGTTACCCGCATCTGCTTCCCTTAGACCATCTGGAGAATCAAACCCTCTTTCTATAACAAAATCAAATCATCTCTGCACTGCTCTCTGAAAGGAAACTAGAAATTCTTGGAAATATTCATCTTTTGTCCGATTTTCTATAACTTTCCCTTCTCTCACTCTTCCTCCCCACTGTGGCCTTTAGTACTGGGCTACTCAGGAACAGATGCAGCCAGGGCAACCTTGGTTTTCTAACTCAGGTACAACTTTGGCTGATTTATGGGAGTTCCTTCTGGACTTCCTGGCTGGGGCTTCTGCTGGTTGAGATGTACATAGTTTCACAGTTGATCTTCCTGTCTTGGACCCGGCTGGGAAAGAGCTGTCATCTGATTTAAGTTAGGGAAAATGGTCTTTTGCCTCCACAATTATTTTTGCCCGTCAAGACGTTAATGGTTGCAGCTTACTGAACCTTTTAAAGAGAGTGAATAATTAGTTGTTTGACATAATTTCAAAACCATAAGGAATGAGCTAAACCTATATGAATCCACTAGCTGTTACAAAGCTATCTCTGCATTGTTTTTTGTCTCCTATTTGCTTGCAAACTAAAATACTTGATATATTTATATTGTGGTGACCTTGCTGGGGGGGGTTAAATCAAAGACATCCATAGAGGCTAGAAGCATACCTCTTAACTGTCCAGATTTTCCCAGAATATCCCAATTTTACCTCATATTTTCAGCCTGTTCCTCATAAAATTTGTTATTTTCTGGCAAATGACTGAGGACTGAAGTCATTAAATAATAACAAACAGTTAATTTTGAATGTATATCCTTCTAAAAAGGCATGCAAAAAAATCTGTTATTTTAGCAACTGTCTAAGTTTATAAGGGCAATATTTAAAATCTATCCCTATTTTTGAGTCTTTGACCCCTGCCATTATCTTAGGGTTTATTCAGTTATTTTTGCACTAAGGGGTTGAGGGGTATGGCAAAACAACAAAACTACCTTTTGTTTGGTAATGTTTGGCATATGTATTTACACTATAAATAATATTGCAGATATGAATAAAACTAAAAACTATCCATTGCAGTAACAGAGTTTTATACATTCCTTTCATTTCTTCAGTATGATTTTTAGATCCCCATGCTTACCTGAAGTAGTAGTGTGGCAAATTGTTTACCCTTTTTCAAAACTGTTGGTAGCACAATCATTACCTTGAAAAAGAAGCAATATACATTTATTAGTGAAATGGGCAGTGCAATGTCTACAGCAATGTAAAGGGATTTGCCAGATGTTTTGCCTCATCTAAAAGTTGCAACCCTATGAGAGGTCACAGTCTTGCTGTTTTGGTTTCTCTTTGTTTTAAATATATACATACACACACACACACACACACACACACACACACATATATATATATATATATATATATATATATATATATATATATATATATATATATATATATATATATATCTTAAGAATACACAGAAGAACTTCTGTGCTGTGTTCAGCTTGTGGCTCTTAGCCTGGCCCTGTCATTCCACATGATCGTGGGTGCCCTTGCAGCCTAAGTCAAGAAACTAATTTACCATAAACCATTGGGAACATTTTGATGCTAATCACCTTAAGTGCTAAATCTTCCTAAGGAAAGAATTTTCTCTCCAAACAGAGATGAACGGGTGCCTCTATTCCCAAACCTTAAGCACATCCAAAACATTATCAATGGACCTAAACAGTCAGCAACTGATTATACTCACTGCTTCGGTCATACCATTAAAAACTCAATGTATTCCTTGAGTAACTAGTTATAAAGTTATTGGCAAAAGTGTTTATGTACACAACAGTAGGTGCTCTGCTCTGCTTACATGCCCAGCACAGTAGTGACATAAAATCCACAGCAAAGTAACCCATGACTAGCATTATATCCTTCGTATATTAACTCCAGTCCTAACTAAAACATCAAAGAGAGAAGACCTTACCACACTTTGCTAGACTAGACTAATTAATTAACCTTTCTTGACTACCAACCATTTGTAAACAGCACATAATGTACCAGAGCAAACAGCCATCCCTTTACCATTTTGGTCATTACCTTTTTTTTTTTCTATTTATTTATTTATTTATTTTATTAAATTAATTCCTAAAGGCTCGATAACTTAAATGGAAGCTTACAATTGGCTGAAGCGACATTGCTTTATTTGTCAGAATCTAGGAACAGAAAACACTAAAACCTACATGTTCCAGTATTGTAAGAGACCAAAGGAGACTGAATGTAAGCTGATCACTACATCGTCCCACTTGGTCACATCAGTCAGGTCTTGTTGACAACTGCATTGTACTTAAAATAATGTTCCATCTGTGTTGTCCATTTCCATTCTTCTTCAACCATTGGGTTTGGATCCTATCCTCAGATCTGAATCTGCTGCTATTATAGTTTGTGGCTAACTGAAACTCTCAAGCTCCTCCCTACCCACAATGCACCAACCCCTAACATACCTCAGACCTTGTTTGATAGATGACATAAATACTCACTATTTGAATAATGTACCTAACAAAGGAAACCAGTTTCTGGAGCGCCATACAAGACACAATGGTGTATTAATAGCATCTCATTCATCAGAAGTCCAATATGACAAAGGTTGGGGGTTGGTGGGTGAGAAGTTGAGGAAGAATGAAAATGGACAACACAGATGAAATGTTATGGTAAGTACATAACTTCTTTATCTGATATTGTCAAGTTTCATTCATTCTTCAACCACTAGGACAGATTCCCCAGCTACCTTACATCCCGGTTGGACTCTAAGGAAGGATATTCCTGACCATGGTTGAACCAAAGGCTAATCTTCCTCTTGAGACCAGATCCAATTTGTAGCGAGTAATAAAAGTAGGAGGATTAGCCCAAGTAGCAGCTGCACATATGTCATCCATTGGATAGCTAGATAAAAATACTGACAAAGTTGCCATAGATCTTGTAGATTGAGCATTTAATGGTTTTGGTAATGAAATGCCTGATTTATTATAGACAAAGGCTATGCAGTCTGTAATCCATCTTGTCAGTGTCACTTTTGTTACACACTTGCGCAATTTGTTATCTGCAAAGGATATAAATAATTGATCAGATTTTCGAATGTCTTTTGCTCTGTGTGAATAGAAATGAAGCTGTCTATGAATATGAAGTAAATGCAACATGTACTCACCTTTATTTGTGAAATATGGGAAGAAAACATGCAATTTAATAGAATGATTGATACTGAATTCTGACTCCTCATTAGGAAGGAAGGAAGGAAGGGTTCTTCATGTCACCCTATTCTTATGGAAAATCAAGTAAGGAGGTTTAGAGGACAATGCCTGGAGTTCTGAACTTCTCCTGGCAGAGGTAATAACCACTAAAGATAAGATCTTCCAGGTTAAACATTTTACATCATATTTTGCAGCTAGTTCAAACAGGGAATGGACTAAGGAAAGCAGAATAAGGTTCAAATTCGATGGAGAAGTATGATCTTTATAAGGTGGTCTAAGTAAAGTAGTACCTCTTAGAAAGGCCTTGCATATCTTCACAGAAGCTAAAGAAGAATTGTCAACTTCTATATGAAAGTTAGAGATTGCTGCTAATTGAACTTTCATGGCAGAGGAGTTAGGTCCCTCATTAAAAATTTCTGCCAAAAATTCTAGTACACTTCGTGTAGGGTCTGAAAAAGGGTTGATACTTTTTTGATGCACCCAACAACCAAACCTCTTCCACTTACTCTTGTAGATTTTTTTAGTGGAAGCTTTATGGGAAGACAAAAGTATATGATGGACAGGGGACAAGATCATAGATTGTCTGTGTATTAATAGAAGTGGAGAAACCATACTGTCAGCTTTAGGTTTGAGACATCTGTGTGAACCATGCCTGTCAGGTGAGATATGAGGTCTGGAATTGGATCCAGAATCCAAGGTGGGTAAATTAGATGAGGCCAAAGGAAAGGGAACCAAACTTGCTGAGGCCAGTAAGGTGCAATGAGGACAACTTTGCTCTTCAATCATGCAGCATTCTGAAGGAATTTGGGAATCAGGGGGTTGGTGGATAAGCATAGAGAAGACTGGAGGGTCAATTGTGGAGTAAACTGTCCATCTCGGATTCCCCTCTTGGGAGATTAGGGCAAAGAAGCAGCTGCATTTGTTGTTTAGGAGAGACACAAAAAGATCACAGCAAGGCTGGCCCCATTAACAGAAAATTACCTCTGTCACTTTTTTGTTGGGAGATCACTCATGAGGTAGAAGAATAGACCTGCTCAATTTGTCTGCAATTACATTGGATTTCCCTAAAATGTGCATTGTGATCAGAAAGTAATTGGATGAGCTCACCCATTGCCACACTCTGATGGCTTCTACACACAAGGGATAAGACCTGGTTCCTCCTTGTTTGCTGATATAACAAATTCCTGACATATTATCTGTTTGGATCACAATTGTTGCTAGAGGTAGAACATCCTGAAAAGCTTACAATGCTTAAAGCACTGCTCTCAAATCCAGGACATTTATATGCAAATTGGCATATTTGGGAGACCGAGTGCCTTGGACTCTATTCCCCAGAAAGAAGGAAGGAAGAGCCCCCACCCCCACCCAATTTGGGAAGCATCCATGTTTACTATGCCTTTGGGTTGAGGGAGAATGAATGGACAGCCTTGTAAAAGCTGGTCTGAACTTATCCACCACCAAAGGTATCTCTTGCATGTCTATGTGATCCTTACTTCAACTGACATCTTCTGATAAGACTTGACCATTGGGATGCTAGCATCCACTGAAGAATTCTCATATGATATCTCACTAGAGAGACAAGAATTATGGCTGCTGACATTGACCCCAAGGGTGGAAGAATTAGTCGAGCTGAAATCTTGGTGTTGTGAATAATTTTTACGGTTTGGAATCTTAAAGTTTGAACTTTGATCAAGAGAAGGCAAGCTGTCACAGATACTGTACTGAAATGCGCACCTATGAATTTCAGTATTTGTGATGGACGCAGCTGAGATTTATTGTAGTTTACTATGATCCCTAAAAGGGAGCAAGTTTGGAGTACCTGGTTTCTCGCTGTTATGAGTAGATGCCTGTTCAGGATGGTAATGATTTCATGAACCACAGCACTGGTCAGGGTGGTAATGAGCCAGTTGTCTAAATATAGAAACACCCAGAATCCTTGCAGTCTCATGTGAGCTGCTACCACTGTCATGCATTTGGGGAGCACCCTGGGAGATGTGGTGAGGCCAAAGGGCAGTGTTCTGAACTGATAATGATTGAGAATCAGAAGATAGTTTTGGGGAAAGAAGGGAAGAAGACTTGGTCCTTTGGCATATTTGGCATAGGGACTCAAGATAAAAGATAATAAAGGGAAGAACAGAATTTATGACGAAAGCATGGTGATGAAAGGATGATTTCAGTAGAAATATGGGAACATAAAGATGTAATGAACTACATAGTGAAGGAATGGTTATGCCTTCTAAAGATAGATCATTTGACAGATATGGAAAGCAGAAGGTTGATTCAAGAGAAGGAAGAGTTGAATGTGATAGAATCAAATATAACAGCAGCATTGGAATAAAACAGAAAAAGGATAGATTTATCATATATATAGGACAGATATGATTTCAAATAGGTAAAAAGGAAGGGTAATAAAATATGAGAAGGGAGGATGAGAAAAGTAGCCTTACATTAAAATGTGATATAAAATGATGTACTACCGAGGAATTGCAGTTTTTACAATATGTTTATAGTGTGAAATTAAAGGATGATTTAAAATTTTAATGTGAAAAACTAATACAAATTATGTAGATAATACAATAATGCTTCAGATAGGAAGATTTATACAAAGCTATTTTAGCCATGCACAGATCCCCAATAATTTATTTAATATTAAAATAATGAGATGGTGTGCAGCCTGCAATATGCTTTGGATCCCCAGCAGCAGTGAGCTATGTAAGCCAGGTGTCGGAGAACAAATAAAGGAAAGAAGGACATGAAGAAAAAAGGAAAGGGAGGATGAAAAGAAAGAAAGATAGAGAGAGAGGTGTAGAAAGAAAGAAAGAGAAAGAAAGAAAAAGGAAGAAAGGAAGGAAGGAAGGGAAGGATGAAGTGAGGATGGCTAATAATACAGATTAGGAGAGATACAGCATAGAAATTTCAAACTATTTCTTGATTTATAGTGGATATATTAGAAGTTCTTATTCGAATGTGTACCTAGTTCATTAGTTAAGCATTATTAATTTTACATATAATAGATCAGCCTGCTCAAATTTAATCTTACAAATCACAAGAACCAGAAAGCATGAGAAGTGGAAACCTATGGAACCACCACAGTAGTGTGTCAAGATTAACTTGGATTTTGATGTCGTTAGTTGTGAATTTTTAAATGAGATAATGACCTGCAGGAGTAATCAGTGCAATGCTCTGTAAAAGAGAACTGACAAATAATACTAACATGGGGAAAAGTACTTAAGAAAAAAGTACTTTTAGCATTATGCAGTCCTTTGCTATAACAAGCATGCATTAGTAACATCATAATTTAACATATCACACTACTAAAAGCTATGTCTGGTTCTTGGGATTTTCCTTCCAGTACTTTTCTTTATCTTGTGATGAGTACATACATTGTCTTTCGGCTTTTCCCGGTTAGGGGTCGCCACAGCAGAACTCCAGACCGCTAATGATTGGCAGTAGATTAAAGAAGTATAAATGTGTTTCCCAAGAAAGTCTGTTTTTGCCTTTATGCAGACATAATAAAAAGGTTGGGCAAAACTTTCTTTGGCTCATTTGCTATAGATCATAACCCTGTCCAGTTTAGCTGTAAACTGTTTTCTCTGACATGTTAAAGTCTTGTCCAAGAATGTCCTACAGTAGATTTATAGGTGAACCCATTCTCCACATGGTGTTTCTATAGATAATTTTTGTATTTAATCCTAACATTCCCAGTCTTCATTCAGGTAAACATATAGCACATTTGAATGCCTCCTCCATTCAACCTCCTTTCCATTCATAAGTCAACATTTATTTGAAGAATTCTAGTATGCATTATACAACATTCAGAGTAATCTGAAAACAAAACACTAAAAAGGCACACCTTTATCCACTGAGGCTAATGTACAGGGTACTTAAAGCCACACTAAATGAAGACTTTCTGTAGCATTTAAAAGTACTTTGCAATACAAAGAATAAATGGATGTCACATTCATGTCAGGCCAGTTTCTCACAATATTAAGAACTTCAAATTTTACAGCTAAAGATAAGCTGGCAAAGTCTTTTGTTATACTGGAAATTCTGGTTGCTTATTGTAATAGTGATTCAGGTTTATATTTCAGCAAGAAAGCACAATCAATATTCCTGACCAAAGGCAGAAATGCATGCAAATGTTTTCTTCTGGTCTAGTGTGTGTATAATGAACAGGGCTGCAGAATATTTAAAAATGTAGGTCAATGTACTTTGATTTTTTTATTTTATTTTAGCCTTCAGCAGGCTGGATAGAAAGAGTACGCTGGATGATTTTCTAGAAATGTGTTTCATGTGAATGACTACATACTTGCCATTTTCAGGTTATTGATATGAAGACCCACTCTGATCTCATGTGCATTGAGTTGCGGTCTAATAGATTAAACATAACACGATAAGTATGCTATTTGCTTGACAAACTGAAGACGTACATGCCGTATAGTAAACAAAGACCTAGTGCCTCCCTCTGACTAGTGTGACATTTATATAGTCATACTAAAAAAGGAGACTCCAAGTTTGAAATACTAAATTCAAACCAGTTGTATGATTATAAATACTAAGACTAAACCAGTTAATCTGCTACTCATCTGAAATATTGCAGGTTTTTTGTATGTGTTGAAAGAGAGGTGGTAAGCTAAAAGCCTTCAGGACACTGGAGAATTTCAGTTGCATGTTTCACATTTTAATATCCTCTAAAAAAGTTCTGCATTGTGATAACAAATAAGCTGCAAAAATATACTAGCACACTTTAATGAGCTGAATCTGCCCTGGTCTCATGTTTCTCTTAAATCCATATGGAATATTCAACTATTCAACAGCAGTTCCTTAAAAACATTAAAAAGGGCATTGAATTAATTAGCATAATTTCCTGTGTAGTTCATGAAGTAGTGAAACAAAGAATAGCAACAAAATCTGCAAGGCCACTAAACATGTTAAATAAACACATCACTACATTCTATCACAGACTTTGCCTCTGTATTTTAGTCATCATGATAACCTTTACTTTCCAATAAGTAAGTAGGAGATTTTTAAGTATTACTCAGACCAATTATCATGTTTGCACTTATGAAAGTATTTTTTATCTTTCTTATTCCATAATAGAATGCTTTCAGGGAGTGTGTGAGAGAAGAAGCTCTCATGCTAACTAAAGCGTGGAAGAAAAACAGCTGGGTCCAAAGCCCTAATTTCTTAACACTCACTTCTTTCCAAAGTCTAACTATGCTACCCCTCCTGCAGTAATTGTTATTGTGTCTTTCGGCTTATCCCAGTTAGGGGTTGCCACAGCGGAACTCCGGTCCACTAATGTTTGGTAGTGGATTTTTACGTGCCGCGTTACCAGCCCTGATGCACAACCTTCAACGAAGGCACGCCCATTCACGCATGCCTCCACACAGAAGACGCTCTAGCTGAGAATCGAATGTGACAACGTCTTGCTGTGAGGCGACAATGCTACCACAGCACTCCTACAGTAATTAAATGTTTTTATTTATTTATTTTACATTTGTTGACTGGGATAGTCTGACTGGATGTATGTCCATTTTCAGCAGAGGCCTGGGGAGAAAAGCTCCACATTAAGACAATTTTCAAGACAGAAATCTTGACCATATACGATATAGATAATGTCAGACAGGTGAAACATTTCAAATACAGCAACATTTATATAGTACTGTTACAGTAACATACCAACATACCCGACTAAATAAGTTAAAAATTTTGAGTGAAAGGATTAATAAAACATTTTTTTTTTCTTTTTTGTGGGTAGCATTGTTTATAAAGTTTACCAAACTTTAGGAGGTGAGCTACTACAGTAGGAATTGAGAGAATATCAGAGCACCTGAAGTAGCATGTTAACGAGAGATAGTAAAGAATGGTCCTGCTGGGGGAGTATCAGTCAGGATTTGTGCATGGACAAAGCCATTGGGCTTTAAGGAAGATTCTTAATTGCTTCTTGAAAAGTGGGGTAGAAGAAAGGGCTGTTAGTTCAGTTGGAAGAGTGTTCCAAGAGTTACCAATAGAGTTTGAGAACAAGCTATCTCCAGATTTCTTGTTGGACTTTAGGATAGCTAGTAGTACCTTATTAGCTGATCGAAGGGTTGTTAGATTTTTATATGGGCAGATAAGGGTAGAGAGTATGGGTGTATCTGTGGGATGGTGTAAGATCTTGTGTATAGTAGTAAGTTGCTGGAAAAGAATCTGGCTTTGCAATTCCAGCCATCCTAGCAATTTAAGATTTTGGCAGTGGTGGGTTCAAAAAGGGGCACCAGTGGCAAATCTAGCTATGTTATTATAGGCTGTTTCCAACTTATGAAGATTATTTTTGGATAAGTTGGTTTAGATTGGGGATGTATAGGGAAGGGTGGAGATTAAGTGAGCTCAGGCAATAGCAATCCTAGCTAGAGGTGTGAGATAGGGTTTAAGTCTGTAGAGGAAACCAAGTTTTTTATTAACTGATTTAATGGCTAGGTTGATATGTGTGTCAAAGTTTAGATTATGATCAATTGTTACACCTAAAAGTTTGGTAGTTGTGCCCGGAGTTATTACAGTACCATTATTAGATGTAATTGTGAAGTTGATAGCAGGAGACTTCTGAGTGGGAGAGAATAGTACCAATTTAGTTTTTTTGGGGTTAAGGAGGAGACAGCATCGATGGAACCAGTTTTCAACTAAGGTAAATACTGCTTGGGTACTCAAATGAAGTCCAGCAGGTGAGGAGGCTGAACATATTAATGTCAAGTTGTCGGCATATTGTATGCAGGTGGTTTGTGGAATGGAAATTTTCAGATCATTTATGAAATAGTGAAGAGGAGGGGTCCCAGAATAGAGCCTTGTGGGACTCCAAGAGTTATAGGGAGAAGAGTAGATAGTTTATTTTCCCAGAGGACTGCTTGTTGTCTATTTCCTAGATAGGACTTGAACCAATTAACTGCCTGGGTATCTAGTGAAAGTGATTTGAGTGAGTTTAACGGTAATTGATGATTAACCATATCAAATGTTTTTGAGAGGTCAATAAAGAGGGCTGAGGACAGTAAGCTGTTGTTACAATTTTTATTAATGCAGTCAGAAAATGATAGTAGAGCAGTTGTAGTACTATGGAAAGGCCTAAAACATTGCTGGCAGTCAACTAGCAGGTGGTTTTGGAGGAGATGATCAAGTAGCTGACAGTGAATACATCTCTCCATAATTTTTGCTAAGGGGGAAAGTAGAGCTATGGGGCAGAAGTTTGAGAGTTCATTTGAGTTCCCACCCTTATGCAGTGGGATAATATATGAGACTTTCCAGAGGGATGGGATGGAACTTTCTGTAATGGTTCTCTTAATTAAGATGGAAACAGGGTAGGCAAGCACTCCAGCTGCCATTTGAAGGTATTCAGCTGGGAGGAGGTCAGCTGATGGAGTGCATGGTTTAAGCTTAAGACGTAGGGAGTGTATGAGAGATGTTGGGACAGGCTGCAGTTGTAATACTTGGGGTAGGATGGTTGGCAAGGATGATTCAGTGGTTGCCATGGATGAGTCAGTGGTGGTAACAGGTGGTAAGGTATTTGCTAAAGATTGAACAGTTTCTGAAAAAAATTGTTAAAAATATCAGCAATTTCATTGCGAGAATTATGAGACAAGTTAGAGGGGGTAGGTGTTTTGGCTTGTCCAGGATGGAGTAATTTATTTAATCCTGACCAGAGTTTTTGTGGGTGTACATACTGGGTTTGTTGGAATTTAAGGTAATATTTTTTTTATCGAGGAATATTGATTTTTAGTGGCATTCCTGAGCTGTCTAAAGTTTAAATGATCAATAGGGTCTTTGGTACTTCTCCATATATTCCAGATTTTATTTCTCAGTCTCATTTTTTGCCTTGTCTCATTTGAGAGCCAGGGAACAGGTTTGCTCCTAATTTTAATAGTATGAAAGGGGGCGTGGTGCTCAAAGATTTTTAGGAATGTATTGTTAAAAAAGAGACTGCTTCATTGAGAGGTAGATATGTTAGGGGTGACCAATTGCAGGCTTTTATATCTGCTTGAAAGTTACCTAGGTTCAGGTTCTTTTTGTTCCGGGTGGTTCTAAAGTTTAGTTGAGTGGGAATGGTGACCTTTTGTCTAGTTATAAAGGTAAGAGAGTGGTCACTAATATCATCAGAAAGTATGCCTATTTTATAAGATTGGGAGTTATTGACTAGTATCCAGTCTAAGGTAGTTTGTTTGTTGCTGGGTTTATGGGTCCTGATAGGGTCAGTGATAGTTTGATAGAAGCCATAGAGATTAATGTGAGATGTAGGTTTGTCAGAAATGCAACAGTTCCAGTCAATATTAAAGTCTCCAAGGAGAATGGTTTCTTGTGGGAATGATGTGGAATGCCAGTTAAGGATATTTTGAAGTGTACTTATGTTGTTGCCTAGGGCAATGTAAGAACAAATGATGTATATAGATTTATTAGCATTAATTTGGAGCTTAGATATTAAGATTTCAGCATTGCTAGGTGAGGGAGGTTGAGTGTTTAGTGAGGTTACCTGTAGTTCAGATTTAAACAATATCGCTACCCCCCCAGCCTTTTTGTTAGGACGGTCAATTCTAAGGATGTTATAACCTGGAGGGATGATATCATTGTCTTTAGTAACTGGTTGAGCCAGGTTTCTGTGAGACATAGAATGTCAAAGGAATTTAAGTCTAGTAGGGCATGAAGTTGGGTAATTTTGTTATTTAAACTATGGATATTGAGGTGGGCAATGAGAAGAGAGTTCAAGGAGGAAGAGGGGGTATGGGAAATAGAGATGAAGGAAGAATGGGAGTCAGGGAAGGTATTACCAGGCCCTGGGTTTGGGTGAATGTCACCGTGTAGTAGTAGGTACTGAGGATTGTGTGGAAGTTTTGCTAGTTTACATAAAATAGGGTCTATTTTTCTGGTTTGGAAATACTTAATATGGTTTAATCTGTAAAGCTTTGGGAGAAGGTAGGCTGATGAGGATGTAATGTTACTGTGGGTTTGTGAGGCTGATAGATAGAAAGGGGAAGTTTGTTTAAAGGAGTGTTGAAATTGAAAGGAGCTTAGGAATTCATAGCCTGTGAGGCTGTGAGATAGAAGTAGAGTGGAAAGAATTATGGGCAAGAGGAGGAAATTAGTGAGTTTTAGTAAGCCAGGGGTTGACATAATGAGAATGTGGGAATGTAAGTAATGAGAAAATAAGGGGTTATAAAAGGGCAAATATGAGGTGGGTTTGTTTAATGAGGAAAGTATAGATAGTGGAAGGTGTGAGTAAATTAGTAACAGATGGTTGAGTATGTAATGAGATATGTCAGGCTATTGGTTGATGTGGGGTAGGGGTGTGGCTACTAGCAGTATAAGGATAGGTGCCCTGGGGGTGGGTGGGAATTGGGGGTAGGGTAGGGGAGCAGAGTGAGCCTGCAGGGTGAACGTTGCGGGCAAGAGCAGTAAGGTAAGTTCAGCCAAAAGACAATCAGTTGTCTTTCATGTTTGGCATAACACAGAAGTAACTAAAGTGAAAACTGGGGAGCAGAGTATATAAGCTTATAAGATATGTGTAGATGATTTAGTAAAGCAAGAGTGAGGTTCTCATGTGCAGAGAGGGGGATTAGAATTGTACTGAAATGCCAAAGAATGGGTGTAAGACCTAAGGGATAGTTAGTTTTAATGCTAGAATATAGTGTAGGTAAAAACTGCCACCTAGTGGTCAGGGGAGTAATAGCAGCTAGGGGAGGTAGGCAAGAAGCTACTCAAAAGGGATAAGATATAGGATGAGGGGACAAAAGGGTGGAGGGAGGAAGTGGCTTTGGGTCTGCAGTAGGCTACTAAATCTCACACCGGAGGGTTAACAAGCAGTTATAGGCACTACAGAAAGGTAGTAAAAAGGTATTTTGCAACATACAAGTACAAAAACTTTAGGAGTACAAGCTTTATGAAGCCAGGCAAGGAGTCAGCTTCAGGGGCATCTTCAGGTTAGCAGTAGGTTATTCTTTAACTTTGCAGCAAGGAGGGAAACACCCAGATGCACTTAAATGTACAAACATTTAAGGAGTATGATGGTGTCTTTCTACATCAGGATTTTTGATACCTCTGTAATTAAGCAGAAGTGGGTGGGGAGGTGTGCAGGTTCAAGATGGGAGAAGGGACAGACACAAAGTAATGCAATGTTGAGAGTCAGAAAAACTGGACTAAGCCAGCTACTAAAAAGAAAACAGGAAAAACAAGCCAAGTTAATTGCAGGTCAGTGTGGTGCAGTGTTTACCTAATAACTACAAATGTTATACTACTAATCTAGTACAGAGTGGTGGAAAGGACCACCACTTCTGCAGGGAAAAACAAAAGAAGTATGGGATGCAGGTACATAGGTAAACTTTTTCCAAGAGAAAGTAGTTATAAGTAATTGACCTAGGAGTGATATAGGAAAAGAACAATGGGGGGGACAGTAGTGTGCACGCGTACAGTGAAAGGGGAAACAGTCTTCAGTTTGGAGGACAGATTAAATGCAACTCTAACATACACTAGTGTAGCTGAAAGCACTTTAGTGTTCCACCGATGCAGGGTCTCACAGTGCAGGGCAACGAGACAGCCTTCGGTTGATTGGACGTTGGCCAAGACACAGGATGTAACTTTTGCTAAGGGGAACTAGTGTAGTTGAAAGCACTTTAGTGTCCCACCGATGCAGGATCTCACAGTGCAGGGCAACGAGACAACCTTGGGTTGATTGGAGGCTGGCCAAGACACAGGATGTAACTTTTGCTGTGGGGAATGCGAGCACACTACTGGGGATTCCTATGAAGCAAGGCAGAAAAGCTAAGTCAAAAGATGGTGTCTTTCTGATGTTCTGATGTTCCTGTTTGAGCTACTGTTATTACAGCTGAGTGTTATACAATTCCAGTGCTACGTCTGTAATGGCATGCACACCTGCTAAGGAATACTGTTATTACTGGAAGGCTGATATGACGCAGATTACTAATCTCATATCTGCATGTATAGCTACATGTATGCAAACATACATGTGTACATGAATGCACACATGCTTATGCTTACATATGCTCATTCTGAAGGTGTTGGAGGTGCAAGTTGATGCATATCTCTTAGCCTTTCTTGACCAAAAAATGTAACATAGTATGTTGGAAGTGAGCAAAATGTTTGAAAAGCCATCAGGTATGAGATTAGTAACCTGAATAAGACCTCCAGTGAGAACAGTATGCCTTAATGGAATTACAAGTCACCATTAATGCAAGTATAAAAATGTTTTTAAAGATTGCAGACAACTGAGTGTTATAAATTGTTATGAATCAATGTTTCTAAAGTTAATTGGTCAGTATGAAAATAAACCGTTTGGCAGACCATTGTATTTTGTGGAAGAAAATGAGTGGCCTGCTTCCTAATGTCAGTTAGAACAGAATTACAGGGCAAGACATAAGTGAAGTATGACAAATGATATACTCCACCCTAGCCATGAAGAGTGGGTTGCACAATGCACAATAGTACATTTACAAAGGTGTTGACAGTCTGAAGGCTACTCACACAAGCTTGTGGATGGGAGGCAAAGAGTGGGGAACTGTTGATTTAGTACATTCTCTAGACAGCAGAGCTACATCTCATAGATAGTTGTGTTGGGATCTGGCATATCTGGGTGCTGTAGTATGGTTTTAGTGTCCACATAAGAACAGCGAACAGTTTAAACTTAAATAAATACAACTAAACTCCAGTAGTTTTAAAGTGCAAAGTGAAAAACAAATGGGTCAGTAATATAATTCCAGTAGTAAATTCTTCTAAGATTTCTCAAAGTATGTGATGATTTTGCTTTTGAGGTAGGAGGTATAAGGTATTACATCTGTCTTTTTTGTGTCTCATCTCCCATTAATAATACAGTTCTCACAATAGTGACTCCTAGGTGTCTTCTACTAAATGAGTTGAGAATAAATGTATCTGGTCATGTGTCCCACCACTTTATACACTGAGATTATATGAATAAACTACAGACATAATACTTGCAACTGCATGCTAAATTGTTGTCATTATTTTATTATACAGGTCACATTTAGTGTTTCTCCAGACATATGACACTAGTGAAATTTGACATTAATTTCATCATTTGCCTTCTGTCTATCTATCTATCTATCTATCTATCTATCTATCTATCTATCTATCTATCTATCTATCTATCTATCTATCATCTATATATCCATTTGGCTATCTATCTGTCCACCTAACTAAATATCTATATATTCATCTACCTAGCTACTTAAGCAGCTACCTATCTACCAGCATTCCCTTCTGGGTTGGGTGCACAATGCATTGGTGACCCTCCTATAAATTTTGTAGGTAAAGTTGTTAACCAATACTCAGGGTAAAGAAAATTAAACCAGTCCATAGTTGTGCCAATACAACCTATCACACAATTCACACCACAAATTCACCCCAAGGGTTCCACCTGTGGCCCTTTTGGACAAAGGCAACATCCACCCATGTCCCTCTTAGATAAAGCAGCATGTGCTGCACTTGGAAATAAGGAACCATACCTACCTGAACTTGGCTTGGTTGTTAAAAACCTTACACTCATTAGCCTAGTAACTAACTATGATCCTGTAATTGGTGTGACTTCACCCCACCAGTGGGATTCCCACACTCCCCATAAACAATCTCCAACCCTGCTATACCTTGCAGCTAACATACCACTTCCTCCCTTGCCCCTACACTACCCAACTGCACTAACCTTGATGTGCCTTATTGAGTACAGAATGAAGTCAGGTAACCTGCTACAATATTGTTCACTACTCCAGCAACCCAACCTCCACCCCAGCTTTTCCAGCTGGCGTTTGATTGCATGGAGCAGACTGAGTACAGACATTAGGTGAGAGTCTGTACTGTGTTTACACTAGACTGCCATCACAACTTGAAGCTTGTCAAGTACAGGAGCTTAAACAAAGCATCAATTCGACAATGTTGAAATCCAACCTCTCTTCCCCCTGCAATCTACATCCTGAAAAAATCAAGCATATTTGTAACTACCAAGACAGGCCAGAACTGGAGGTAGAATGCTCCCAGGTACAGCAGCGACTCAGACGTGACTGTTTAGGAGAAGTTGATGGCAAAATATAGATAACAAAGGAGAGAGGAGTGGCTCTTCCTGTGTTATGTACATGCACCCTGGCAATTCTGATCGAACTTTATGGTGACAAATAGGATTATCTAGCTAAGAGTACCTATAAATAATTTTTTGCTTCTTACAATGACCTCCAGTCATAGCACAACTCTGCCCCATATTCGATCTGTCTCACTTCCCACGCCAATCTGGGCCATGATTCCAATGCTAAGCATGCCTCCCCTTCCCCTCTGCCAGTAGCCATGCTATGCACATGCGTGACTAAGGCCATCACTCACTGGCCTCACAAAGCCTGCAGATAAGCTCTGATAAAGTTTTTATGACCTTCAGTAACTGGATGAAGTTGTAATGAAAATTGTTGCTAGCGAATGTTATTAAGACAATTTGTGGCCAGTGAAATGGTATATGTGGGTGACCTGCAATTTAAGAATATGCTCTGCTACACAACTTTCATACTCAAGTCTGTTTCCAAGTCCCCAAGCAGCTAGGGGCACTGACAAACCATGCGAGCCATACCTTTTTCAAACTCTTAGAGTAAGAAATTTGGACCTGCCCTGACACACTCTACCGCCATGCGAGGCAAAGGTTGAAAATGGAAACAATTTTTTATTATTGCTGTGTCAACTTAGAAAGTGGATAAAATAACAGAAAAATCAGCGTAGCTGAGAAGTATGTTTCTAAGTACACACCCCATACAACTGTTCATACACGGCAACAACCACTGCATGCAGCTGCTTCCCAAACCATGAAACAGCCCGGGAAACTGTCGCTCTCATCAAAACACACACCACCAATGCAAAGGAAGAAAAATAAAAATAATTATCTCATGGAACCTATTACCCACCAGGTAAACCAAAAACCATGCCCACCACATGCAAAACCTTCTTTCACTCTATACAAACACTCCCCCACTTTCAATTCCTACTTGCAGTAGCAAGTTCACGCCAAGATGTGATATCTTACCCAGTTAGACTCTCACAAAACTTATTAAGCCCCTCCCTACACTTAAAACACTTCCTCCCAATCATCCTATTTTCCTGTTTAATCCTCCCTCCCCCACATAGCTTCTTTCTTTACCCTCCTAAAACCCATTATTATTTCTGTCTAACCCCCCCCCCCCCCACATCTGAAGATGTCCCTGGACAAATTGCTCTGTTAACAAACTTCATTTGGAATAATCATAGGATCAAATACAGGAGATCTGTAATTGTGGTATATAAAGCAATGCCTGATCGTGTTTTGCTTGAAGGTCTGTGCTTGAAATGCACCACTGGTGCAGTGGGGGTGGGGACTATCACCAGATATGAATCTCTAACATTAAAAACAAAGCAAAACAGAAAAGAAATATGAGACAACCATTGCTCAATGCTTTTCAAATCTTCCTCTTGTAATCAGAACAAGTCTATTCAATCATTCAACAAAAATAATCTTGATTTGAATATGGGAATCTAGAAATATCCAAATGGGTTTCAGCACTCAAACTTCATGAAAGCCAGTAGGTGATATACAAAACTATGAATCTCTTAAAGCAATAAGGAAAGACTGTGAGAGTCTATGGAAACTAAATGGCTTTAATTGAAAAAAAAAAAAAACAAAGCAAAACAAAGAAACAAAGAAAAAAGATGAATGCAATCCATGCCTTATCCCTAAATTAAAGTGAACACTGTGTACATAGTAACCCAAGAGAAACCATTTGCATTTTTTCTTGTATCTCTATTTCTTACTGGATAATTCAAATCTGCCCTTTTGAGTGTCTTACTATAGCAGTAACTACATTTGGGTACGTCTTATGTTACATTTACTCACGACTGACATGGTTTGGTCATAATACTTAAGCCAGAATGACCAACTTTTCAAAGTCACATCTGAGATAATTTAGCAGTAACTCATGTATGATTCTGGATAATGCAGGCTTCTTGTATGACTGGTGTGGCTTAATCATGAGGCAATGATGGAGTGATCAAACAAAGCTACCTGTGAATAAACCTGCATTACCTACATCTAAATGTGAGTTACTATTGTTATAAAATGGGATTATTTAGAAAAGAAACTTTAGAAAAAAAAGTTTTAAAATACCGGTCACTGTATGAAGGCCCTTTTTTTCCCTTCCATCTCTTTTCACATGTAGGGGTCCCCACAGTGACGTGATCAGATATTGCCAACACTTGCACAATAAGTACATCACGTAACTGCATTTACTGTTACTTTTCAGAGTCAGACACGTGTACGAATGTTTTCTTTAAAAAAAAAAAAAAACACACACACACACACACACACATATATATATATATATATATATATATATATATATATCTATACACACCTATACATATGTGTGTGTGTGTGTGTGTGTGTGTGTGTGTGTGTGTGTGTGTTATTTTGCTCTGATGAGTAGCATTGTGGTGCATTAGAAGGGAAAATGGTTTATTAGATGTTTCTACTTGAGCTTTGGTTTTCCATTTTGAAAACGGTGACTGAAGATTTTTAGCGGCAGCAGTTATTGCAATTTTTGTGCCTTTACTCTTTGATTTTAGTCCTCTGAGAGATGCTGGGTTTATCACTGGCAAGCTGCTTGCTCAGTTCAATCAGAATGCAAATTACTGAATACAAATCACTAACCAGTGTGTAATCTAACGTAATACATACACATCATGCATATGCATGCAGGATTTATTGCTGTTAAGTAATGTTGAGCAGATGAAAATTGAATTTCAAAAATGGATTAGTTGAAATGCAGAAACATTTATTTTGAAATTCTTGAGTTCTACTGAATTTTGAAAGTACCATTTTTTTCTCAGAGCAGATCATCATTTAATATGTGATCATAACATTTGAACAAACAAATACATTACTTTTTACAAGTTTTTGTTACAAACAAATTATGTGTGAAACACATACACACACACACACACACACACACACACACACACACACACACACACACACACACACACACACACACACACACAAAGACTAACACACTTTCACAGATAAAGTTTATTTTTTGTGCTACATCAATATAGTGGCACTTCATCATTTCAACAGCAGTCAGTATAGTAATGCACTGGAATGCTTCATCCAGATGAGAATTATATACTTAACCTATCTCCGTGAAAAAAAAAAGTATGCTCACTCGCACACTATATGTGTGTGTGTGTGTGTGTGTGTGTGTGTGTGTGTGTGTGTGTGTGTGTGTGTGTGTGAGCGCATGCGGGCATGCGTGTGTGTGTATGTGTATTATTTATATGCATCTTGATCAATTAATAAGTTGACAGAAAAATGAAAGAATGTAACATCTGGTTGTTGTCCTGCCACAGATGTGACTTGAACATGCTATTAATGCAGAGGAGAGTAAGTAAATGTGGTTTAGAAAATTCTGCTAGACATTTCTTCTGCACTCACATTAGAACAGTTAATTGTTCTACACTTAACAAGGTTTCAAGGTGGTAGTCATTTGCTTATATTTATTTCCCAATTGACAATGATTTTTTCCAAATGCTGGATCTTTTCTATGTGAATAGTACTACAATTTACTCACACAGAAAAGTAATTTTTGGCATCTAGATTTTTCTTTTCTTAAGGTTTACTCTTTCTTTCTGCTATCTGGAGGCCTTATAAGTACAGGGGACTCTTTTTAAGGATCCACAGAAACACTATCTAGTTAATGAATTTGCTCAGAATCAAGCTACAGACAAGCGGATGCTGTGAGTCTGACCATAATAATTCTAAGAAGATGCTTGTTAGTCACCTCTGCCCTTAATTATCTGCACTAATTTGCCACACATCATTCTAGTGAAAAATCATATAGTGATATACATCATGCCCTAGCTGAAATGAAGACATCTGGCCAAGAACACTTCTCTGTTCTTGTATTTTTGTCAAGCATTGAGAAAAGTATATTTCAGAAGAGCAGCTGACAGAATTTTAATTTTATGCATACTGTGACTTTGCCCAGCAATGGTCATTTTATATTTTGACAGTGCCAACTAAAGCAAAACAAAACAGGAAGTGGATGTGTGCTTGGTGGGGATGAAGGAAATATAGGCACGGCCCAGTCTGATAAATAAAAAGGAGAGCTTTAAACACAGCTGCATAGACATGTAGTAAAGCAAACATGATTCCAAATAGACATGCATAATGTAAACGCATATGCATGATTTACAGATTGACTTTGATGTACAGATTATCAGATGGAATTTTAAAGATGGATCTCCACAAACACAGATCCATTTTATTGAAAATTAATGCTCCATTGCTGTTGAGGGGGACAAGATTATTTCACATTTCATTAGCTCAAGAAACCCATGTTTAACCAGCATACCTAGTCTTATTTAACATCATCTGTTTCTGACATTATAAAGCCTTTAAAAAGGTGACTACATTTTACAAGAGTCATGAAGATTTTGGTCGTGACAAGAACATTTTAACTCATCACTGAAAGGCAATGTTAGACAATCTAATTTACATGATGAACTTATGCCTTACAAGACTTTCAGATGTTGCATGAAATATATTTCATAACTACCTCATCATACCTTATTAATTTCCTACTGATTATAGATCTAGTGGTCCAAATGACTAAGGATTATACAATCTGAATTGGTAGTTTGCATGCTACTTCAGTGAAGCATATTATTCCGAAGATAGATGTTGCATTTCTTCTTTTAAACTGCTTGATCATACTGTGAGGCACATCTGTGGATGTGCTCTGACATCCATCTATCCTCAGACCCTTTTTTCCATTTTGCACATGGGGTCATGTCCACAGTGACAATCAACTCAAGTTAAGGTTTACACCACGAGGTGGCTAGCCATCCATCCATCCATCCATCCATCCATCCATCCATCCATCCATCCATCCATCCATCCATCCACAACTCCTTTTCTCATTTTGCACATGGGGTCGAGGTGTCATTTCAGCAGTTAACAATCATCTCGAGCCACAGTTACACTGTCGGGTGGCTAGCCCTCCCACGGTTGTTCATTCGTACCACACACTTACACACACACTCTCACCTATAGCAAATTTAGAGTGCCCAATCCACCTACTGCATGTCTTTGGAATGTGGGAGGAAACTGAAGCATCCAGAGGAAACCCACATGACTGCATGGAGGGCATGCAGACTGTGAACAAAAGGTACCCCAGCCAAGAATAGAACCAGAGAATCTCTTGCTGTGAGATGACAATGCAAACCGCTGTACCACCATGGCCACAAATATCATGGCTAATACTGATATACAGTGTTACAACAAAGTAGTTGCCAAAGCATTCTCTGCTACACTGTAAATGTTTGCCTGGAAGTAAGCATAATTCCTCTCAGCCCTGTTGTTAGCCTTAAACATGTGCAGTAGAGGAAACAAACAGCTGCAAGCTACTAAATTGAAAAAGCTTCTGAACTGTATCTGTTAAATCTGCATTTATTAAACTGATTTCCATAGATTGTAAGGTATTGTTTCTGTGCCATAAGTCCTGCTTTGTAAATTGTGCTCAGAGCACGTACGCATATACTTGTATTTGTTAAGTGAAGTTATATTAAATTAAAAGAGCACCAATCAGTTGACATGCAGAACACCAGTAATCAGTTATAGCACTGAATATTGTAAGCCAGTTATGTTAAATCACAGTCCAAAGGAATGCAATTATAAATTACATATTTGGAAGATATTTAACTAAATAACCCTTAGCATATGGGTGAAGCAAAACAAATTGGGTTATTCAATGTCCCCAGGAGCAAAAATTCAAGCTGAATGTGTAACCGTATTTTAAAGACAAAAAATAAAGGCTTTAATAATTGTCTCTTCCTGCTTTTGTTCTCAAACCATACACCAGTCAAAGAAATGAACTTGCACCCTTTTTTGATTTAAAAATCAGTGGCGCTACTGGTTATCCCCAATACCTTTTTATGCAAGACTGCAGCACCTCAGGCCTGTCTATAGGTACTAGGCTATCTGCCCAAGGGCATTTATAAGCCTAGCCAGAATGTGTCAGCTTTCGTCGCCCCATTGATTAATTAACTGATCCTCTGTCAAGCAGAATAAACAGCCTCTGCAAGGATCAAACCCAGAGCCCTACACACCATAGCCAAAGTGATTTACCACTAAGCCATGTGAGATATACATATACAATTAACTGTGTGATTATTCTACTGTCCAGTCTACTGTAAGCCCAGAGGTATTAATTCACTGAATATGGCAAGGGATATGAAACAGGGATAGAGCACTGGCAAAAGGTTTTCCATGCCACTCAAGAAGGTCAGCAGTGGACCAGGAATGCAAGCAGAAAGAGAATCACAACCAGGGGCCCCAATGTACCTGTAGGTCTTAAAATAAACTGCCATTAGAGCTGCAAAATTCCAGAAAGACCAGGACTTCTACAAAGGAACCATATGAGCCCTTCACTTCCAGTAGAGGCTAACAAACCTACTTCTATTACATCTGTTTGTATAATGACAATGAAGGTGTTATCCCTTTTACTTGTAAAGCAGTCATTAATCTAACAATGAACATAGATGGCATCCATACATGAACTAAAAGAGTAAGCAGGTAAAGTGAGCAATGGAACAGAAAAGTGATTCAGTACATTTTATTAGACCAACATAAGTTTAACGATATAGCTACCTGAGTGTTTGTATTAAAATGGGCCCTTTATCAGGAGTTTAAAAGTTATCGATGGCATTATATGCAGCACTTTAATAAACCCTTGTGTATAGAAATGGAGGAAAATTACATCATTTATTTTCCACTGGCTAAAAGAGACATTTTTAAAAATGTAGCATAAGAAAAAAATCAGCGTGCAGCTTTGATGCTTTGGCCTATATCACAGATCACTGACAGATACAAAGATAGTGAAAAAGTGCACTTGTGTATGGTGAGAGACATCATGTATGTATATATATGTGTGTGTGTGTGTGTGTGTGTGTGTGTGTGTGTGTGTGTGTGTGTGTGTGTGTGTGTGTGTGTTTGTGTGCGCGTGTGCATGCATAGTCACATATGCTGACCTGAAAATGTAGATGGAAGGCTCATGATATACCATAAAACTGACTGTTTATTCTTCCTGGCTGATATATTAGAAGCAATGCCTGGCTAGGAGAAACAAAGCACGCAAAACAAATATGCAAGTGCTGCAACATGACACAATGGAAAAATAAATCACAATAAATGCAGATCTGCTAACCACTGCTTAAATTAAAAGAAAACAAAAGAAAGCACTCTAAAATAACAGAGGTTGTAGTTCTGTTATAGAAAAAGTACTGTCAAGCAAAGGAATAGGATGTAAGCTTAAATTTTGTAGATTAGTGAATCAGCTTTCAGCAAAGGACATTGAAGTAGACAAGTGCAGATAATAAATCAGGTTGCTGCAAGTAGGTCACTTAAAGGATGCCTATACATGAAACACAGCATTTCCATTTCCCAGAACACATTGTACTTCCTCAAAAATGATGTTTACACTAGCCAAATTAAAATTAACAATCTAGCTATTTATTCCCTTCTATCACATTTCTAGGCTATTCAACTTCCTCATTGCTCAACACATTGGGTTTCTGTAGTATTTCACGATAATGTCCTTAGGAATTTGATGCTTTGGACTTTTCACCATCTTATCCATTACATTTTCAGTTCTTTCCAGCAGAAAAATATCAGCAAGAACATATTTGGATCCCCATTTTTCCCTACAGCTAGTATTCTAAACCAACGGTATCTCAAAGACCTGACAGCTCTTTTACTGTATATCAGTCTGTAATAGTAGATGCTTCCTATCCCTCCCTTGGGGAACATAACATTGCTGAGACTGGGAATTCAGTGCTGTTTTACTGTACAGATTCAAATGGAAGAAATCTGATACCACTGAAAAGAGCAGAAGCTGACTGAGGACTAATGCTATGCTCTTTAAATGTAAAATAATCCATGTTTTGCCAAATGAAGAAGAAAAGGCTTATCACAGTGTGTATAAAACTTGACAATGGGCACAAACTGGATAGGGTCATTGAAAAAGGTCTCTTTCGAGAATCTTAAGGTAAGGAGTAAATCAATGATATGCAATTATATATAACCTCATCCTCTGTGAACAAAATATGCACTGTGGAATGAGAAAGGTTAGCCAAAAGACAAAAATCATATGAGTATGTTCACTGACCCTATCATGTCACTTCAGATGAGGGGAAAAAATAGAAATTACTGCTTCCAGCATTGCAGGATATGTTTTTCGTTGGTAACCATAGAGATCCTTTAAGTAAACAAAGTCACCAAGGTGCTTCTGTTAATCTTATGCTATCTAATTATTCTCTGCAGGTATAATGTACTAAATTCCTAGGCAGAAAGTCAGATTGCTGACATCTATTTAGAGGAAATACTCACACTTGTGAGCTTTAAAAAACAGTAAAGTGTGTCAGGTACTGCAGAGAATAATGTGGTATACAAGTTATTTTAAGAAGAAAAGTGGGAGAATGTAATTACTTAGAGTGTGTTTGACTTGTTATTATCTCCTGCTTCTGTGCTTTTTCTGAGATTGGTGTGATGGCTGCCTCGCTTAATCACATACCCATAATGTCTTAGTGCAGTCCTATGAAACCATCATTTGCACAAAGAAGCAATCAGAGTCCAAACTAGTGGATAAAATCCAAAGGAGAAGAAAAAAAAATCAAAATGAAACTGAAATGTTCAACTATTTTAATTAAAGCAATTTAAATTTTGAAAACACACTTGCATTCCAGTATTCAGACTAGAACTTCTTTAAACAATGAAATGGGTTAAAATGTCACAAGTTTAATCTGAACCATGTGATTCTAAATCAACTAACAGTACTTTGTATTAATTAAGGATCTCTTACAGAAAACAAGTTGTAATGAAATAATGATTAAAATCATATGCATGATGACTTACGTACAACATAAATATGTATACATCCACGTTTTATATACAATACAGCTAGAAAAACTCAATGAAATTTCTTAAGTATTCAATAAAATGCATGCCTACAAAACATCTCTGTTTAACCACAGTGATTTTTGCTTAATTCTATAAAGGGTCAGTCGTCAAGACACACATTAGATTTAAATTGTAGTCTACACTACAAAACATAATGCTTTAATCTGTTCTTTCAAACCATTTCCCATTTATCCAGAAGGGTGTTCAACAAACCATTTCCCATATATCCAGAAGTGTGTTCATCACCCCTGCACCCATCAAAAGACACAATTTGCAAAATGTGAAATTAAAATAATTTACAATTTGTGCTAACAGTAATATGTTTATACAATGCATTGCACGCATTTTTAAATTTAACAGAACAAATATATTCTTAAATCCAAACTCTTAGAAGTGTTTCTCATTTTTGTATGCTCTTATTTCCTTTGTGCCTGATAACTGTCACGCCTCCTTCAACTGGGCATGGACTGTTTGTTCGTGCATGATGAGTATTCACAGAAGCGCTGTAGAGAGAGCAATCAGACGGGCTTTCATTTAGTCAGCTTTGAGGTTTGTTTGTGTCCTCACCAGCGTCAATAATATGAAGACATTCTTGAATAGTCTAACCCCATCTGCATGGTGGGGGGTGAGCTATCCATATCACTGCATGGACCCACAATGCCATCCATCTGTGAGTGCATGCCACAGTGTACTCACTAATGAGGGCTACTGTCAAACAGTGGCTTAGTCCCTCAGGATATACATGTAATTCAGCCCCTCCTCCAAGGGATTGCAGGAATTTGGGTGCTTCTTTGGCTACTTAACCTCCCCACAGATGGTCACAGTAATAGTGCAATTAAGCACCCATGCCACACATAGAACTTAGGATACCTGGAGCATAGTCTTTATCCTTCTATGCCATTGGGATAGCAAGTCTGTAGAAATCTTCATATGTTAGCTCTTTCCCAGCATGATCCACATACTGAAAAGTACATGAATGTTAGTGAGCTGATCCCAAGTTTTTGTCAGGCAAAGTATCTAAAAAGCAAGGACTTTAC
The DNA here is from genome assembly GCF_019279795.1 of Protopterus annectens. Classification (NCBI taxonomy): domain Eukaryota; kingdom Metazoa; phylum Chordata; order Ceratodontiformes; family Protopteridae; genus Protopterus; species Protopterus annectens. Next base: position 281,112,217 of record NC_056732.1, on the reverse strand, counting down.
AAAAACACAGACATGTGTACCTTTGCTCCTCTGTGTAACCTTACCTCCTTGTTTCTGTCATTGTTCTTGCTCTTAATTATCCATTTAGATTTTTAGTTCTCCTGCTGGTAAGTACTGGTGTGGGCCCTAAGAGAGTGCTTCATTGCTCCAGAAATTTTCCAGTTATAACTGATAATTTATTTTGTGGGTCATCTGCTGTGAAAGTAATACTCATGGCCATTTTATATTTTTCCTGTTTAATGGCCATCGTATCTGTTTTATTATTTAGCCTAGGAACTCTCAATACATCTTCCACAAAAATGTAACTATTTACTCAAATTAACTGTGTTCAGTATTGGTTTACGTAGTGAGCTATTCTTCACATCTTCAAACTTTTGTCTTGGCACAAAAGACAAGGATCCTATGTGCATCACATCTGGAATGGTATCATAATCTAACTCAATCATTCCAGTTTCATCAATGATACCACTGGTGTCATTTATAATAAGGGGTGTGTTTCTTACTAGTGCCTTAAGAATGTATTCCTCAACTAGCGTCAGAGATTTAGTCTAAACAGGAGTTACAGTAGGTCCTTGTGTACCCTAGAAATACCAAACAGTGTGCTACATGTAGTGCCTTACTTCCAAACATTGAAAAATATTAACTGCCATGATGTGATTATTCAATGTTTCATCTAATAATATAGCAGTTTCCAATATGCATTGCTGCCATATTGTAAATCAATGAGTTTAGAACTATTAACATCTAATACTTTAGAGAACTGTGGTGAATAATGTCATATTAACTAATGGACCTCCCTTGTCTATAATCATAACCCCAGTATTATCATCTTTAATAAAGGATATTAAGGTTTTATGAACGCCAACATGCAAATTATGAAATTTATAGTTACTTGGTGCAGACAGTGAGGACCTTATGTCCCTTTTACAATTCTGTCAAAAGGTAGCCAAGGTAAGACCCAGAGGCTGGGTAAATCCATTCAGCTTACAGTTTACACTGATACTGGTACAGTGTACTGAAGTGTCTGTAAAGAGCCAATTCAAATTTAGAGCCATTATGAACAGTTTTAATGAAAAAATAGCGTTGAGTGCAATTGTTCTACTGCTCAGTATAAAAGACAAACCATTTTGTATTATTTTAGTTCAAACTCATAAATATCCAAGACCTCAAACTGACTCTGTGATGCTTTCTAAATGAAGTCAATAATTTCATTGTCTTGCTTTATGTATATACTTATGTTACTGTACCTATTTAAACTGCTGGCCTGACTGTGGATTGAGAACATTCTTGCTGCATTCTTTTGGCATTGGCCTTAAAGTTTCAAGCACCCATGTGTTGGCTAATTCTGGTTGATGGTTTCGGTTTTCTGAATCTAAGTGAACATTGTTTTGTGTTTTTTGAGCCAGTTGTAAGGACTTGCATGGCATGGTGAGTCTTTTCTATGGGTAGGCAAGGTTGATAAGTTGTTCCTCAGCTATCTGACACCCAATTTCTTCACAAGATTCATCACTTTGTTCATTATTCTATTTTGACTCCTTTGGAAACTTTTTGGTTTTGAGATTGTTAATTAACATATTTTTTTACAGACCCAACTACAAATGTCTTTGATGGAATCTGTACCTAACCTGAACTCCAAAAGCTAAAAATGAAGCAGATCATTTCCTTTTGTACATCATTCATTTCCCTTTCAGCACTCTTCAAAATAGTAAAATTATGTTTGCCACATCAACAGGCTCTAATGAAAGGGTCATTCCATCTGGCACCTGGAAAGATGTCTTATAATAGGTTCTCAGATGTAGCCGTACCTTAACCACCATCTGAGGACCTATTACAAGACATCAGATGGAAGCATACAATAACCACCATCTGAGGACCTATTACAAGACATAAGATGGAGGCATACAATAACCACCATCTGAAGACCTATTACAAGACATCAGATAGAGGCATACAATAACCACCATCTGAGGACCTATTACAAGACATCAGATGGAGGCATACAATAACCACTGTCTGAGGACCTATTACAAGATATCAGATGGAGACATACAATAAACACCATCTGAGGACCTATTACAAGACATTAGATAGAGGTATACCTTAGCCACCATTCTTTCAGACCCTTAGGTTCATAGGTTCATAGATAAGTAGTAGGCTAACTGCCCTTGTGAGCCATTTTAAGCCTAGCCAGTTATCTCTTGTGAGACTCAAACCCTGTACTTTGTGTTTGTAAGGCAAACACCTTAACCATTAGGCCAACCTCCCAACCCCCCTCTCTTGTCAGTGAACCATAGTCCATGTTAATTTCTGGAGGCTTTTCATTAGGTAATATTCTGGAAAAAACAGTTATATCTTATTTTATTTAATATGTCTGCTTTTCTCCATCTGGTTGACAATCTCCAGAAAGGAACAAAAGATGTGCAGAATTACAGTTCCATGGCAATTATATCCTATCTGCCCTTCCTCCAAAACAAAGATCACGAAGTCTTTTATTTACATTTTTATGGCTTTTAACTCCAGCATGACCATGAACAGTATCAGATCTTGTGGCCACATAGAAAAACAATTATATTTTAAATTGTACATAACCGCTTCTCATTTTATATTTTATTTGCTATGCTTTCCCAGATGAACATGGATGTAATCTTCAAGTTATTCTCATGTATTATATAGAAAAGCTATCAAAAGTTTAATATATCCTTCTTACTTAAAAATCCTATTAAATATTCAGTTCCATATTTGCAGTTTATGTCTATTTCGAAGTATCCCTAACAGAAGAGAGACAGCTTTATATTGTCCTTTACAAAGCTTGATAACTATGTGACATGCTAATATCTATATTGCACAAATATGTTCCAAGACAATTTTCAATGTTAGTAAATATTTAGACCTTATTTTAGTAAACAATTAATATGTAGAACAGGAAGTCTTTAAGTAATGTACCTATTATATGTGTTTCATTTGTTTATTTTAATAAAACATTTCCAAATTTAGTGCTTTTTTCCCACCCAGAGTATGTACAAACTAATGATTTTCAAAGAAAATCAATTGGACTTGGCTTTATGTACGAGACAAGTGTCACATGCATGAATTTTTTTTGTGACACATGGAAAATAATGATAACTCTAGGATTGTTTCAGAGGAATTTATGTTTTCAAGTCTCAGTATTTTTCCAGTTGAGTGCCTAGTCTGGAGATTACAGAATGTTGTTTTATATTCAGCAATGGAGTTAGTGCTTATGTAAGGGGATGAGATTTCTAAGAAAAATATATATACATTTAGTACTCAGTGTAAAAGTAAAAAAACCTCTTTAAATTTATTTTTATCAAGTGAGTCAAAATGTAGCTTATTGGGTACTGTTATTCTCAGATCATTAATTTGACTGTTTGTAATGCTTGATTAACAATTTCATCATCAGACTAAATATAATTTTCCAAGTTTAGGAGGACCATATTTACTAAATGTTCAGTTCATTTTGCAGACTTTTTGCATCTCTTCTTTGTATAATAATATCCCCTGCTTTATATCTAGCCATATAGTTTGTTAACAGTAGTAGTTTATTGTAATATATCTATGAAAAGAAGGCTAAATATAGGGGGTCCCAGCAGGTACTCCTTTGGCACACATGTATCCATATTAGCAACACTTAATTAATAATTTGTCACTCTGGCTTACCATCTTTAATCCTTTTCACCTTTTACTCAATCCTATCTCCTACATGTTGTTAAGTGGGTTAGATGTGTGTAACGCATTAGTAGTATGAAAAACTGAAAGCTTTGGCAAGGTCTAAATATGCTGCATGTATAGTTAATCCTTCATTAAGAGCAGAGGTCGACTCCCTTGATTGCCACTAGGTTTTGGATGGAGGATCTAACCTTCATGCATGTATATATTGTTTCATGTTTATTAGTAGCAGATCAACTGTATGTTTTAGGGCAAGTGTCATTAAACTTTGTTTCATGATTTTCATTCAGCACAACTGAAACTGATGTGTCTGTAGTTGCTTGGACAATAATTGACTACACCCTTTGAACTGGCATGACTATAACAAGAAACTAAAGTAGAAGAACTGATTTGTTAGGAGAAATTTGTTGAATAAAATGTATAATAGCTTAGTTAGGTTGGATTTATCCTGTGGATGTAACAGCTTATGATATTATCTGGACACCTAGAGCTTTTTTCCTAATGTTGCTTTTTGCACAAATATATGTCATGCAGTTTCAAAAATCCCTTCCTACCATTAATAGAGCTACAGATGAGTGCATATGCTTTATAAATTAGTAAAGAACTTATCTCAGTGTATAAATGCATTACACTGCAGGCAAGATATTGTTTTGTTATAAACAGTAGACTCCATTCACAATAGTTACCATTTAGTATTTTCACACAAGTGAAAAACTTATCTCAATATGTGATATCCCGTTCTTTTTATAACTGGATACCATTGACTTGATAAGCTTGCTCTGGATTCTATGTACCATCTTTACCCTGTATTTCTCTCCAGTTTTTTTCATTTTAGTATATTTTCCCTTCATATTTCCAATTTTGCTGCTCTTAAACATAATCAAATGATCTTGTTTTTTATAATTGAAGGTGCATATGCTGGTATAAAGTGTTGATTGCTTTTAATAATGATGTATACATTTTATCAGATTCTTGAACTTTTTCAGATCATGATTAATGGCTTCTCACTCCATGATCAAAGTAGAGCATTTAATGCAGCACAGTTTCCAATGGTGTAGTTTAAGAGGGTTGCTACAATATCCAATATGGTAGTTCAAATTCTTGAGTGATATATCGCCACAATGTGGGTCCAGTAAATAAAGGATAACCACAAACAGAGAGACAATATTTGCTAATATTATATAGCATATATAACATAACATATATATAACATAATAGGTTGATAGGTAAGTAGTAGGTGATCAGTCTGCAGACTATTTCAAGCCTAGCCAAAAACTCATCGACAATTTCCCTCTAGCCTCAAGGAGGGCAAGACAAGATAGATCAGGAGAGAGTTTGAGGATGCACATCCAATTATCCTTGAAGGTAACGAGGGTGCTCTTCTGCTTAACATGTAGAGGAAGTTTGTTCCTGGGGTGAGGGATACATTGGGACATGAGTCTATCAATCCAATGTGTCTTATTTATCTGCTGATAAAGGTTTAGTTCTTTTAACTGATTATTTGATGTACCATTAGTTCTGCAAAGGAATATGAGAGCCAATGTTTATGATGTTCTTGCTTATAAATATTTCTATAAGTATTCTTGGTTTTCACAGTTTAATAATAATTCAGAGTACCTTGATGTTACGCATAATTTTTACAGGCAACATTTGGCTAAATATAAAGTTTTCCTTAAGTATTATTTGCAAATTTTAGCACTTGTAAGCAACTGATGAAATTTAGATAATCTATTGCCAACAACAATCTAGACCAAAAAATAAACAAGACTAGATTAGAAAGCAAACATTTACACCATGGTTATCAAACACATCCTTACTCAGTTTAGGAGATGAGCACTATTAAATATTTGAAAAAGTGACTAAGAACTTTAAAGTGCATGCAGGTGAAGGTGCACATGTTAATGTGCATGCAGGTGAAGGTGCACATGTCAATGTGCATTCAGGTGAAGGTACATATGTTAATATGCATGCAGGTGAAGGTGCATATGTTAATGTGCATGCAGGTGAAGGTGCACATGCTAATGTGTATGCAGGTGAAGGTGCATATGGCTAGGCATCTTATGGTCTCTGTAATCTCTGGCTTAGTATTTTTCCTGTTGTTTGTAATGCCTAGGATTTTATTTGCAGAGTTGATTGCAGTCATGTTTAATTTTGCTTTCTATAAGCCTAGCATTCAAGCATTACACAGAAAATATTGTGTCACTGCTCCTTGCTTTGTTGCACCTGCACCAATGACAGGAGGTAAAAGTTGGGATTTCTGGGGTAAAAACTTAACTTAGAAAGCTGTCATGTTTGTATAGATTTAAATATTGCCTCAGCAAAAGAATGAGATAAGATTTCCCACCTTACTATTTAGAGTTACTGCATTTAGTCAGACTTTTACCTCTGATCTTGTGTTCTTTCTTTTTCTCAGGTTTTCTTTATTTGCAATTTGCCTAAAAATACTATTGCATGAAAATGTCCTCTTTGGTATTTGTACCACTTGACATAAAGTGATACACTTTAATAGCTGAGAACCTGTCTAATTAGCTGCATGCCTTGTACAAGGTCAGTATGCTCTGATTTCCCCATCTGTGAACCATGTCCTGACCAAAAGGTCAGAGGTCTGGATTTTAGTTACCTGACAAATTAAACTTCTGTTTTGCACTATTTTTTTCTCTTCAAATCATTCCTTAGCATATAGGAGCCAATAAGCAAAATACGTAGGTCAGTCATCGAAGAATAACTTAGCCAAAAGTACACATGGCCAAAGTATATAACTAACAGCAAAATGAGTGATGACATTTTTGTTTGAGAAGTAAAGCTACCCTAATTCCATGCAGGTGATTATGTCCCATGCAACCACTGAATATGACAAAATCTGAGTTTGTTCCATTTTGGCAGAATTGTAAAACCTCTCCTTTAAAGCTTTTGCAGGTGGACTTGTCTTTTTTGAGCAGAGGTACACATTTTACCAGACTACATTCAGTGTTCAACTAGCTTCTCAAAATGGTATGTCTGAAAACATAATTATTGAGGCAAACCATTATCAACAAATTGCAGAATGGCCACAGTGGCAATACACCAATATAGTGGTTAAATTCCACAACTACAGTGCTTACATTTCACAAGTATAGTGCTTAAATTTCACAAGTATATCATGCTCGCTTCTGGCTGTACAATGCTATCTGGCAATGGCTTATTTACTGACCCATTGTCATTTACTGTTAGTCATTTTCAGTTTTGTCCAAGCCAGATTTAAAGATAGCACAGCCTATTCAATTAATGTAGCATACAGTTAGAATATGTTGGTATATGTGTCCTATAGATGTACAGCCTAATCAATTAATGTAGCATACAGTTAGAATATGTTGGTATATGTGTCCTATAGACGTACAGCATAATCAATTAATGTAGCATACAGTTAGAATATGTTGGTATATGTGTCCTATAGACGTACAGCATAATCAATTAATGTAGCATACAGTTAGAATATGTTGGTATATGTGTCCTATAGACATACAGCTTAATCAATTAATGTAGCATACAGTTAGAATATGTTGGTATATGTGTCCTATAGACGTACAGCATAATCAATTAATGTAGCATACAGTTAGAATATGTTGGTATATGTGTCCTATAGACGAGTCTTTGAGTCTTTTCATCATCACTTTTGCTTTATTGATTCTTTCTTATTAAATATACCTACATTAATCAGAAAGATCACCAAACAATAGGGATAATTCCTTTTCTACTTAAACCCATGGTTGTATTATCTTGAAACAAACTTATTAATAGATGTAGGGGTGTGGGGTGCAGAGTGCTTCTCCTTTTGTCAAAAAGCTCTTTTTGTTGTTGTTCTTATTTTGACTTTATTACTGTTTGATGAAAAGTGAGCAGCATTTTATGTGACAATAAAAGTTAAGTTAATGATCCAATAGAGACCCATTCTGTAGCTGGTCAGTTATTTTGCATTACTTTAACATTTGAGGTTAGTGTGATAGCTCTGTTTTATTGGCATGAAACCCAACAAAATATAAGATGTTTTTATGCAGAGTTCTTCTGCTGTTGTCAAAGTATGTTGTTTCCAATAATGTCTTATTTTTAATATTTAAGTGTGTTATCCACAAATGATGAGGCAGCAATGTGGCTAGTTTTGACTCCACTTATGCTGTACTCCCAATGGGATATTTGGAGGTTCTTTGCACCCTTAAAGCCAGGTAGACCATCAAGAAGCTTAGCTATCTTGTCTGATGCTGGTGGGATGTTAATAGTGTCAATCAATGAAAATGCACACAAGATCTGTAATTCACTGCTGCCATGATCCACAAAAAATCCAGCAAAGACACACTCCAGCACAGTGATACAATGTACAAATGCCTTAAAAGTTATTACCACAATGACCCCAGGAAAATTGACCAGTTTTACCCAACAGTGCCTTTAATACAGTTACTTGATCAGTAGATTTTCTCTGCATATCTCAGGTGAAAAGTTAAGATAATTCATCCTGTTATCCAGACTGGCTTTAAGGATTGCCAGGGAACTACTTCTTCTGGTATGTAAGCATGACTATTTTAAAATTGGGGATATGTTGGGTTAGGTGCCTGTCACACCACTGGTATAGTTAATGTTACAGTGTAGATTCAGACCTCTCAAACAGATATTTGCTTTACCACTGGCTCTGTTTAGGTGAAAGAGTTCAAACAATTCCTGGCCATTAGTAGCATGGAATGCTAAACAGAGAAAATACATCAGTAATCTGTACAAGCATGAAAAGATGAATAGGTCTTTGTGTTTATCGCAGTGAATAAGGACGTAAGCCCTGAAATCTTTTTGATGAGGAAACACTGAGCTTTCTGGAGCTGGTTTATTTGTATAGAGAAGTAAATTATGAAATGAACTGAACATTGTATACATTTTATAATAAGGAATAAGTAAAGTGTGACCATAAATACTCTGGAAGTTGAGAAGACACAATAGAGTATAAATTCTGCAAATGAAACGTATTTTCTAATCATGGAACTCTTGATGGTCAAAGGACCTTTCATTCTCAGCATAAGTAAAACATCTCTGATGATTGGGTGTAAGTGCAATATTGTCTATATGGTATGTGGTGGTCACATTAGATGTTCCAAAGTAAAATTTCACTGCATTTCATAGTGAGGATGATTAGCTAGGCTAATGGATGAAGAATTAGTCCACTGTAGCCCTTGATGGAGAATTTGACTTGCAGAATAGGATGTCATAACTGCCCCAGTGTGCAGTCATCAGAAAATCTAGTTAGTCATAGTCCCTTGACATCACTTTTCACATCAGAGAAGCAGATACCAAAGAAGGAGAAGCCCAGGACAGAACACATTGGGATACCATTTCTGACTTATCTATGTAGAGCAAACCCCTCCGACCTTAAATGCATGAGTTCTACCCAAGAACCTATTAGTTATTTAGTTAACTACATACCGGTTATTGTTGAGATGGGTGGATTCTTCAGTAATCTCAATATGAGGAATAATGCTAAAGGCCATGACTAGATCCAGGATAGCAGTGTGTACTGTATACCCTTTGTCCATGGCCTCAACCCTCTCAAAGAACTTGACTATATTGAACAGGGATGATCTGCATTCTAAAATGCCATATTGCTATGAATTGAGGGATATCACTCTGTAATAGCTCAGTTGCAATATGCGCCACAGTCTTGCAAATAATACTAGTAAAACTAATAGATATGTAATTCCCAATATAAATAAAGGGATCATGATTACATAAGTGCACCACCGCCATAATTCTTCACTACCCAGGGATTTGACCTGTGGAAAGATTCAGGATGAAAAGCTAATGGAGGGGATTTGCTAGATGAGACTTGGAATGTCTTAGGAGATATTGCCAAGATCTATGTAACTATTGTTTTTGTTTTGAAAGTGCTAAAATAATCTAATCCATAGTGATTTCAGGATAAAAAATTTGAGCTGGAGTATGGAGAAAGGGAATATTGTGTGTGTGTGTGTGTGTGTGTGTGTGTGTGTGTGTGTGTGTGTGTGTGTGTGTGTGTGTCATGAAGCTGGAAAGGAATTTGACCTCAGGAATGTTATAACGATCCATGGAGTCAGCGATAACTGTACCATTTAAGATAAGATCAACACAAAACTCTGAGTTATGTCTAAACTTAATGAAGCACTTACAGCAATATTTTGAGCTGGTTGCAATCCTAAATTCATGGTGAGCCTTGCATTTTGTAATGGTATGACTAATGGTAATACTTACTGCTTTTAAACCCCTTTTATAATGATGAGAGAGACTTTTATAAATGGCAAGGAGCTTTATCGTTTTATTAGAAAGTTTGCTGATGTGTTCATTGCAGCATATGGGTTTTGTTTTAAGCTTCCATTATGTTTCCATTGGATAGGTATTGACAGCTCAGTAACTCTAACAGGAGGGAATAAAATTTAGAAGAGTAGGCACCATTCTCGGGTATAAGCTTTCTAGGGAAATACACAATTAAAATTTAACAATATGAGCAAAGTAAGAAGTTGATTTTTGAATAATCCCTGAATGTGGAGTAATTGTTTTGGACCGTGAAGTAAGTAACAGGAGAAGGTCATACCCAGATGGTCAGAATTTACTGTGGAGGGCATGAAAAGTGAGGTGGTGCCCTTAAGGAGTTACAATAATGAAAAGGAGTAGGGAACGTCTTATTAGAATTCATCATATAAGAAAACTCTGGGCATAGGTTTTATTTTCTGTACATCTTATATTGATTTCTAAATGTGTAGTTGAAGTTGCCCATAAGAAAAGTACTTTGTTCAAGGTTACCTTTAGTAACTGGTCAAGATATTGTGCATTCTCTGCAGAGCATAGATGAGCTGCTACAATTGGCTATAAAGGCCTAATTAATTTTATGTGCTGTAAGGAATTCATCCAGTTCTTGGTTTATATCATGTAAAATCAGTATAACTATCTACTATTATGGGCTTTGGGAAAGAATTTTAAGATTAGAGTGACAAACTGAAGTCAAGAATCAAGTTCCCGTGCCATGAATACCAGACATCTTTATTATACTCCAAAATCCCATAATCTGCATTTACCTTTTTTGGCATACCTGTTTGCATTAATTCAATGGATGTGGCTTTGAATTTTTTTGTCATTGACGTACAGCTGTAATGCTTTTTGGATTTCTGAATTGAAGGGGTGTAATAATGCCAGCTTACATTAGCTCATATTTGACTTTCATTCATCTTCAGTATACCTGCCAAGAGAGTCTTGGGATATTTTATGTTATTTTTTAAATTACTGCCATTTTTATGTATTGTACTATATTTCACTATTATATTGTAATATTAATTTTGCTTTATGTTTATGGCTTATCTGTCTCTATATCTATCTATCTCTCTATCTAAATATTGACTCACCAATTTCCAAAAAATAAAAATTGAAACTGAGTCAAAAACAGTGTCAAAATAGCAACACCTCTGTACCTCCTAAATTATGTATGGCAATTCCACAGTCATACCACAGTGGAGAAAAAGGGAAAAATCGTTGAAAATTATGTGTGTGTGTGCGTGTGTGTATGTGTATATATATATATATATATATATATATATATATATATATATATATATATATATATATATATATATATATTTATATATATATATGGATCACCTACAGAGCACCGACAGCCCAAAACACCGTCACCTATATGGCTAACGCCATATGGTCAACATGCACAATATCGACAGCACCAGAACGTCACAAAAATGGAAAATAAAATTTTGTTTTTTGTGCTAGCAGGGGGCTACACCCTCCACACCCCCGTACCTTTTTATACCAACTGTGAGATAGCACTACAGTGCAAGAATGGACATTTTTCCATTCTGCACTATTGCGAGATAGCGTTTCCCCATTGTCGATATTTGGAATGTCGACCATATGGCATCGGCCATGTGGGTGTCGGCGTTGTGAGCTGTCGATGTTCTGTATGGGACCCATATATATATATATATATATATATATATATATATATATATATATATATATATATATATGTACACACACACACACACACACACACACACACACACACACACACACATACACACACACACACACACACACACACACACACACACACACACACACACACACACACACACACATGCACACACACATATGCATATACTTCTTTTAACTGTGTTATGATTCGTTTACTTTTAATCATCATCATTGCTTCTTTTCTTATTATTTTGGTGTTATTATTGAGATATTTATGTTAATTGTGTTTAAGTGTGACATACTATGGTCTTTAATTTGGGTTCTTGCATGTCTAAATAGTTAATTTATTTGTTTGTTTGATTGTTTATTCATTCAACCATTTATTCTACTGCAATAAACAGAAGAGATTACCTGATATTTTTATACTTTATAAATTACATTAATTTGTATTGTAGCATTTAAGTTGGAATTAGGGTTGTGGAGTATTACATGCTGCTTTATAATTTGGAAGGTTGCTTTATGTAAAGTTTGAAGGCTTTTATTGTCCCTTTTTCTCTTTATCATCCCTGGGGAAGAAGATCTAGCTTTGTTTATTTATGTTTGCTGGGAAGATGCAACCAATATATAGATATTTGTGTGGATGGTATCTTCAAACTATGGATATTTTTTGCTATTTACACTTAGTACTAGGATTCTATAGATATTTTTTCCTATTTACACTTAGTACTAGGATTCTGAAAAAAACTGAACATCAAGGTTAACCGTACACTAAATCTGTACATCTTACTTTCTTCATCTAGTTGTCACATGACCGCTAGCACTCAAACTCATATATTAACTTGTTGCTTGTTGACAATCTTATCCCTTCTCAATTCAAACATGCTTTTGTAGTGCCAATTCCTAATGTTTCCTCAGCCTCTTTTATCACAGAGCCATAGGTCTATATCCATTCTTTGCTCCTTAAACTACTGGAAACAAATTTCTGTAACCAACTCTTCAAACATATCAGCAAATATAACACCTTAATCGACAATCAGCATTGGCTCAGACCTGACCACGGCACTCTCTCTGCTGTAGACATCTTCATGGATAAAATTTAATTATCATTGAAAAGAAACCATCAGGTGGGTGTCATTTTCCTACACTTAAAATGAGCCTCTGAAAGTGTTAACCAAAACATTATCCCAAGTAAACTCCAAACTGTAGGCTTTAGCTTTCTCACATTTACCTGTTTCTCAGTCTAGATCAGCCAAAGGCCATTTTTTCATTTCTGGTTCTTCCAATCAGTGAGCTACAGGAACTTTAAATACAGGAATTCCTAAAGGCTCTATATGATGCCGATTTCTCATGTTTTTCCATTAATGACACAAACTCCTCGGTATTCTTATCCAATATCACCCTATATGCTGGTTACATTGTAATGAACAATTCAGCTCTTGATTTTCCTACACTGCTAAACAACCTTCAATATGAATTTAACTGACTCTGTGATTGGCCAGTAACAAACTCCACAAAAACATTTAAGCAGCTGCTATAGTCATTGGCTCTAAACCCAAACATCTAAGCTCCTCCCAACTTATTACCCTCAACATAGGTGGAATAAGTATATAGCAAAATCAGTCTCTACAACAAACCTGTCCTTCTTCTACAACCCTCCATAACCTTTAACCTTTAAAGCAATATGGAAATGATATGCAATAAAGTCTCCCAGTGTAAGGTCTCCTATCAATTTATAATTATCTGACTGTCCAAGTCCACAGTCCCATAACTAAGAATGTTTTCATTCCTAGACTGGAATATGTTCTCTCTCTCTCTCTGTTACCACTGTCAACTCCTGCAAGAACACATGCGCACCTTACACATCACAGTCAGTGTTCTTTGCAGATTCATTCCCCCTCATCCTAAGAAATAACCATCATTGCATTGTAGTAAAAAAAAGACACCTGGCTCCTGATCACTCCACATACCACCCTCCTACTCACTTCATTATCCTTCCAAATGCCCTGTATCAGCTACTACATTACACTGTGGCAGTCTCATGCCCAGGTTATAACAGTTTGACATATGTGGTGTAAATTACATATTTATTTTACCCACTATCGATATAATTTACATAAAACAATTGCCTCAGTCCCCTTCAATAAATCCACCACACCAGATGACATTTGCTGACCTTTATTAAATTTCTATAGATATAACTTTATTGACCAACATTTTAATTTATTAATCACAACACGAACATACATATAACTGTTTACTAGGACAGTGTGGCCTCGCTCACCCTGAACAAATAAGCAGCTTTCTTACCTCCACTCGCTTATTTTTACTTATCCAACAGCATCCCATTGGTCACTTTCATTTCCCACTCATTGAATTAAACATCCAACCCCCTTTTACTAGGGCAGCCAGACCTTGCTCACCCTAACCAAATAAGCAGTGTCCTAACCTCCGCTCACTTACTTTTAGTTATCAAGCAGCATCCAATCACTCATTTTCACTTCCCAACTCATTGAATTAAACATTCAACACCAGACGGGGAACAGAACAGGGATAAGCTTACCTCTCTTCTCTGACTACCCAAACCTATAAAATAACCACATAATTCCAAAAATAAGGAAGGAGGGCAGATAGCAAGTATGCGCCAAAATCGAATCCCTTACCCTGTCACACTCACATAAAACCTATTAATCCCCTCCCTACACTTACCTCATTTCCTCCCAAGTCTCCTACATTCCCACTTTAACCATTTCTTTCCATCAACTAACTTTCTTCCATGACCCTCTTAATTCCATTATTATTTCTATCTGACCTTCACCTTAAAATGTCCCTGGACAATTTGGTTTGTTACCAAACCTCATTTGTTGAATTTTTTTTTTTTTCAAAAGAAATCTCTGCATATGGGAACCTCTTTAAAAATAGATGAGAAACTCAGCTCCAGCCTTAAAGGGAAAAGCTAAGCGGATATCTCCACAAAACCTAATTCTGCACGTGTTTTATTGATAAGGGCTGACATTATCTCTTCCAGCTTCAGTTGTGCAGCTACAGTCCAGCAAATGTTCAGGTTCCACACCTATGATAACAAACCACATTCAACTAATTACTGGACTTAGGCCTTTGCAAAGGCAAATTCTCCCTAAACTTGTTTTCAAACATTATTTACATGGATATTTTGTATTGCATCCTTATTCTGGCAGAAAATAATGCTTCCACTGGGCATACATTAAATGAAAATGCTTCCAGTTGTGTAGAACATATCTCTAAAATTTGTGATCCATAATGTTTATCTAAATTATTGTTGTCTTTCTCGTACAGTCAGTGTAAGGTCAACTGTTACTCAAAGTGTAACATTTTGACTTATAATGGTGTGCTCTGGCACTCTTATCCATGTACTTGTATCTGTTTACCCAGTTATCCTGGGGCATGTCTAAAAAGGGTCCCAGGACCAAATTACTCACCATAGTTAAAATAAATAAATAAATAAGGCATACTTTTTCCATAGAAGGCATAGTAAATAACTGAAACAGCCTTCTTGAATGGGTCAAAGAGTTCAAAACAATGCCAAGAGGATAAGAATGCAGATATAAGGTATTGTGTATGTTACATGGAAGAAATTAAGTAAAAGCAAGTGCAGCTTAAGAAGAAGGTAGGCAGATCAGCAGGTCAGATGAGCTAAGTGGTCCTTAACCTGCTAAAGGTAAATAAGGTGTCTTTTCATTAGAATGGTCTGTCCCTTATTTTACAATTCTGCAGTTTACTTGGCAATCATATAGAATGCAATAGTACCATCATTCTTGAAAGTTCTGCATGGGGAAACCTGTCACTGCCAGTTTTCTGCTGACTGAAACCTTTCTGCAGTCTGCCATTTACAGAGTAAGCATATGGCAGTCTCCCAGAATTATAGCTTTTTGCATAATTATGGCAAAACCTCTAGTAGGAAATGTATGCCAGCAAATCGTTTCTGTTTCAAAGGTCATACAGAGTTAAGGTGAGGGCTTTTCAAGATGGATTTTAATGCACTGCAATCTGGATAAAAGCCAGTATTTCTACTTAGCAAGTCACATGTATCTGTAACAGCAGTCAAGGCATATGTAAGAAATGGAATAGATGATTACATGTTAGAAGTCTGCTATTGTAATTTTGACTGACACTTTATTATAAGCTAGACATTTGACAAGACAATGTCAGGGAAACACAGAGGATTTTATTTTGTTCTACCTTTTTTTAAAGCCTTTTTAAATGCGCTTTTTTGTGGAAAAATGTGTGTTATACTGTAGTAGTATGCCTAAATCACATCATTCAATCCATACTGTCTATTGCAAAAACTGCAAAAAGACAATGCACTTGAAATTAATATAAGATGCACTTTTTTATGTAGTTGTTCTTAATTGTCTGAAACCTTGAAGCACGTATGTCAATATGGTTGCACACTGCTGAATTTGAAGGCATCTTCAGCTATATGAGCTGAGTAAAGCTTTTCTTTTGAGATGAAATCACTGATATGACGTTTGCCTAAACATATTTCCTGTAGGTTCTAAGTTAGTTATTGAACAATGCCATTCACAAGTTTCATTAGCAAAGAATTTCATGCTGCTGCTGCTGCAGATGAAATGTATATTGTAAGCGTTTGGGGTTCGCAGATACATTTTTTTCATTCCTTTTTTTTAAAATTTTGGTGATTTTATTATTTTTTTAAATTACTGAAACAAGCAAAACAAAAAAGCTGCTGCCGTTAGGAATATAATAATCTTTCATTGTGCGATTCCCTGTTGATAGGTTCATAGGTTCATAGGTTGGTACTGGGCTATCTGCATGGGCATATATTAGCCCAGCCACGTTGTGTGGTATTCACCGCCCCTTTAGTAGTTCCCTAGACCCTTGTACTAGCAGCTAGTACCCTTTGCCCCTATCTAGTAGTGCTGTTGGTGTGATCCCCGGTGTGAACTTTCTGTTACCCATCCACTCATCAAGGTTCCTCTTGAAGAGTGATAGTGAGGGGCTCTGTCTTATGTAGATCGGGACCCTGTTCCATAGTAAGGGAAGTCTCTGCGAAGGGAATCTATCCCTCCAGCATGTTCTATTCATTGTTGTGTTGAGGTTTATATCCCTAGAGCATGTAGCTTGAGTAGATTTGGTTTTGCTAAGATGGAGCATGTTCAACAATTCTGGGTTGGACATGGCTCTGTACGTTAGACAGAGATCGCCTCTGAGAAAGCGGTATGAAACAGAGAACAGTCTTAGCTTTTTCAATCGTGCTGCATAGGGCAACTGTTTGAGGCCAGTAATCCTCTTGGTTAGGTACCTCTGTGGTCTTTCCAGCTGCTGGAGATGTCTAGCCAGGTACATTCCGATTGGTGCATTGTACTCAATAATGGGTCTGATGAGGGAAGAGTAGAGGGGCACCATTATATCCTTAGATCTTGATGCGAACCCTTTCGTGATCAGATGGGTCACAGAGAAGGATTTTCTAACCACTTTGGCAACATGGTTATGAAAGGAAAGCTGACTATCTACTTGGGTCCCTAGATCCCTTATTTCTTCTTCAGATTTCAGGGGATGGGGATTTGATGATATATATATATATATATATATATATATATATATATATATATATATATATATATATAGGTTCATAGGTAGGTACTAGGCTATCTGCCCAAGGGCATTTATAAGCCTAGCCAGAGTGTGTCAGCTTTCACCACCCCATTGATTAATTAACTGAGCCTCTGTCAAGAAGAGCCAATGAAGTGATCCCAGGGGTGTATTTTCTGTTACCCATCCACTCATCAAGGTTTCTCTTGAAGAGTGTAAGTGAGGGACTCTGCCTAATGTAGTTAGGAATTTTGTTCCAAAGCATGGGGAGTCTCTGTGACAGGAATCTATCCCTCCAGCATGTTCTGTTTATTGCTATGGCGAGGTTTAGCTCACTAGAGCGAGTGGCTCGCAGTGACTTGGATTTCTTTAGGTGGAGCATGTCCATCAATTCTGAGTTGGACATGGCTTTGTAAGTCAGGCAGAGATCACCTCTGAGTAAGCTATATGCCACTGAGTACAGCTGGAGTTTTTCCAGTTGGGTTGCATAGGACATATGTTTGAGGCCATTAATCTTCTTGGTGAGGTACTTTTGTGATCTTGCAGCTGTTGGAAGTGTCTTGTGAGGTACATCCTAAATGGAGCATTGTACTCTATGATGGGTCTGATGAGTGACGAGTAGAGGGGCACCATAACCTCTTTATTTCTAGATGTGAACCCTTTAGTAATTAGATGGGCTGCATAGAAGGATTTCCTAACTACTTTGGCAATATGATTGTCAAAGGAGAAATTACTATCTACCTGGGTCCCCAGATCTCTTATTACCTCTTCTGGATTAAGGGGGCTGCCACCTATGTGGTAATTCATGGGTGTTTTGTTTTTCCCAAATGGGATGACGATGCATTTTTTGGCATTTAGCTTGAGACCATGACTTTGACATCAGGTGTCCGTCTCAGTAAGGCCCCTTTGGAGAATGTCCGTTTCAGCCGGAGAGTCAATTATGACTCCCAGTTTGTAGACATCAGCGAACTTGGTTAGCCATAGTCCTCCTGTGTTTGCCTTCTAAAAAGTATATGTTGAACAGTAGGGGCCCCAGGACCAAGCCTTGTGGGACACCACTTGTGACTGGTTTAGAGTCGGACCTGGATCCTGCTATTCTTACCGTTTGAGTTCAGTCTGTAAGCCAGTTGACAACCCATCTTGTGACATAGGGGTTTATATTCAGGTTGGTGAGTTTTTCTATAATTCCCGAGTGGGGAATGGTATCAAAAGCATTGGCGAGGTCAAGGCAGGTTGTGTGAACCACTTTCCCCTCATCTATGGCCTTGTTGACTGTCTCGAAGAAGTCAACCAGGTTTAGTAGGCATGATCTGCCCTTAACAAAGCCAAACTGAGTCGGGTCAAGTGTTTGGAGGTTCCCAATGTCTTTGTTAAGGAGTTCCATGATGATACGCTCCATAGCCTTGCAGACCAGGATAGTCAGGCTTATGGGGCGATAGTTACCAGGGTCAGTTTTGGCCCCTCCTTTGTGGAGTGGAATAACCGTTGCTGTGTGCCATTCTATGGGCACGTAGCCTGTGGAGAGGCTGAGGTTGAACAGTGTGTTTAGGTGGGGGATTAGTCCGTTCTGTAGTTCGTGCAAGACGCAGCCTGGGACACCATCTGGCCCCATTGATGCTGTGCTTTTTGCTTTTGAAAGGGCTGTTTTCACCTGTGCGTCTGTGATTTCTGGGACACTACACTTTTCCGGTATTGTTGTGGGTCCTTTTGGGGGGTTTGCAATGAATCTATCTGCCAGGATGTTGGCAATATCAGTAGGCTCAGTATATTTTGTGCTATTTTGCACTAGCTCAGAGCATATCTGTGAGTTGCCACTTAGATTCTTGACATAGCTAAAGAAGGCTTTGTGGTTATCTTTCGAATCCTTGGCTATTTTTCTTTCGAGGTTAGCCTTGGATGATTTTATGAGGGACCTTAGTTTCTTACTGATACTGATCAGGGATGTCTTTCCTTCTTCGGATTTGCTTTTTTTCTGAACTAGTTTCCTCCTTCTATTGTATAGCCTGCTTATGGCAGGGGTCCACTGGACTGGTTTCCTTCTCTTAGGGGAGTGAGTCTTGGTTTTGCTAGGGATGGCATGATCCATGCATCCTTGTAGGTGCTCACAGAGTGCATTTGTAAAGGTTCCTGCATCTTGGACACTGTTATTCTTTAGCATGGGGGCTGTGAAACTTACCACCTCTGTCTTAAGTAAGGTGATGTTTGCTATAGAAAAGTTTTTCACTGTGGTTTCCTTGCTTGGGGGTGTAGGTGTGGTGTGGACATCCAGAGTGATTAGTTTATGGTCTGATCAAACCAGTGATGGGCTGACCTCCGGTGCGGAACACCTGTCGCCCATGTTGGTGATGACCAAGTCCAATATGTTTTCACCTCTGGTAGGGGAGTTTACCATCTGATCCAGAGCATTTGAGTTGATAAATTGTGTTGGGCAACTAGCCTGGTGGTGTGAATATCCTTGGTGAATATGGACACTCCTCCACCTTTAGTGTTTCGGTCCAGGTTTGGTGGCTGAAAAGTGTGGTAAGAGTTGTAGCCTGGTATTGCAGGGGTGCTTTCTGGAGCCTTGAACCAGGTCTCAGTTACTACACAGATATCAATGTTCTCCATTTTTAGGAGTGAATCGAGAGAGTGCATTTTGAGGTTTAGACTTCTAGCATTGAGTAGCATTACCTTCAGATTTTGCAAGCTTGTGCCTGTTACGGTGGTGGTTTTGTCCTTTGAACTTTGCCTAAAAAAGGGACTATAGGGGTGGCAAGAGCCTTAGCCAGCAGCCTGAATCCCAGTGAACCAAGATGAGATGGAGATGGTACTCACTGCGTCACTGCGTTAGCAATTAGTTGCTGTCACACACATCCTGCCCAACCACAGCCAGCCAGCTATGCTGATGTCTAACTATGATGAAAAGTGAAAGAAATTATGGACAAATTATTACTTTTACATATACTGCAACCTCTTCCCCAGACAAATTCTTACATTCTTACCCACAGTCAGCCCTAAAACCCATCAAAACGAGGCACTTAACTGACTCTTTATGTATTTATTTATTTATTGGCATTTGATTACCGGCAAAGTCTAACTGGGTAGGAGCCCATTTTTAGTGGAAGCCTGAGGAGAAAGGCTTTAAAGTATTCCAAAAACAATTTAAGAATAATGATTTTACAATCTTTAAAATAATACAAACAATAACATCTACAGTTTAATTAATTATACCAGATTAGACCTAATATGAACACTTTGGTTAAGAATAGATACAAGTTATATGACAATGATTTAATATTTAGGGAAATGTTAGCCAGTTTATACAGAAACTGAAGGGAAATTTGTATAATACAAACAGGAATTACAATATGAAGTGAGAGAAAAATAGGCTTATGGTATATTTAGAGAAAAGGATAGAGAGATAAATTGATAGAAGTAAGGAAGTGAGTGAAGAAGGGAGAGTAAGTAGGTATAAGGCATGAAAAGGTACTTGTTCACATTTAGGGATACAGTTTATCCTGGTGTTGAGCAAGAACAGAGACAGCTTTTGGCTAGAATATCTTTCAGAACAGATTTGAAGGTTCTGAAGGAGGATATTGATCAGATGGATGCAGGCAAGGAGTTCCAGGCCTTAGCAATATGGTACGAGTATACACAATGCCCAGCAGATATGACAGGTTTATAGACAGATAGGAGTTTCTGGTCATTGGCTTGTAATGACCAACTGGGAAGCTAGTTGAGTAGAATGTTATTAAGTGCTGGACAAGCAGATGGATGCTGGATAATTTTACTGGTGACAAGAAGCTTTGTATATGCTAGTTGATGAGGTAGTTCTAACCAGTTTAGGCTTTTTAGTGTTATACAGTGGTAGGTTCTGAAAGGGTTATTTGTTGCAAATTTAGCAACTTTATTATAGCATTGTTCAACTTTTGATTTTTGTGATGCCTAGAGGTCATTAAGGATGGGAGCGCCATAAAGAAGTGTGGAGAGGAGATAAGTAGTGGCAAGAGTATTTTAAGTAGCATTGGGGAGAATGTTTTTGGCTCTATAAAGCAGCCCTAGTTTTTTATCAGTTTTTCTTATGCAATGCTGTGTATTCAAGCTGAATTAAAGATTATCACCCCCTATCATTCCTAATAATTTGCTATGAGAAGTGACTTCAATGGCTGTAATCAAAAGAGAGAGAGGAATTTATTTATGTTTTTCATTATAGAGGGATTTGGGGGAAAAGTAGTTATTTTTAGGGCTGTGCATGAGTTGTGAGTTACAAAGTCATGTTTCAGTGGCTGTTAAAGCTTCCTGTGTAATGTTTTGTAGGTGTGCCATGTTGTTATTTGTGCAAATGAATATGGAGTCATCTATCTGAATAGTGCATTAGGGAGGCATGTTCTGTGGATGTGTGGAGGGTGTTGGTAAGAATGTTAAAGAGGGGGACCAAGGATAGAGTCTTGTGGTACACTGGTGGTAACTGAGAGGTTTGGAGAGAGGGTGGAGTGCCATTTTACTGATTGTTCACATTTCATATGTCTGATTCTAATAAAAATAGCCACTGTAAAATATTCCAGCTGACTTCACAAAAATGACCACTACTTCTGAAAAGCCAGACTAATAACTGCTTAACCTTTGCAAACAACAACACTCTCAGCTCCTTTCATCCACAGAAAGCTCTAGTAAGCAGCAAAAAATTCACATTTGTTGACTGTGAATTCCTCAACTATCAGATTTTAATAACATAAAAATAATTGGCCATAGTAATTTATTTAATCCCCCCACACACAAGCACACTATGGCAATGTACACCTCAGATATCAGACTGGATGCAAATAAATGAGCAAATACTAACATAATGGCCACATTTATTTTATCTAAATGCTGTCAGAATAATACACTGTGCAACCCATTGCTAACAGCATGCATATACATATATACAAGTGCATATACACATTCACTTCACTTGAATAAATAAATAAAAAATGCCTACCTTTCTATATACTGGCAGTGACAGGCATAGTGCTTAGAAAAATAAGTAAGTAAATAAATAATTACTAGGGGAAAATTTGTTTATACACTCATGCCTATTCAGCCACCAATTACTTTCTTTCCTTTTCAATCTCAAGCTGTCATCATCACCTGAAACAGCATAAGCTATTAAGAAATCAGCTTGTTGAATGACTTGTAATAAGTTGTAATCACCTTATTCAGCATCTGGAATAAGAATGATGCCATTCTGCTGTGAAAACAACCAGATGAATACAGTAAACTGAGTTCCTTCCTTTTTTTTATTAAAGGAAAACACCACTCTAGAACATAAAAAATCTGTTTCTTCACTCTATCGTTGTTTCCTGGCCTATTTTAACACATCAGAAATCACTCTGAGTGCTTTATTTGTAATTTTAGCATGTTTTCCACAACATGGCTGTCAATGGGGCTGGATGTATCAATGTGATATTGTTCTCTCTCAACTCTTTTTTTTTCCCATAATGCTTTGTATGACTCATGCCAGACATAAGGAAGTAAGTGTGAATTCCCACGCCATTGACATATAATGGGATTTGTGTGAGTCACTGTTATCTTCTTTACCTTCTGTAAAATAACTGCTTCTTTTTCTGTCTCTAATCACCCTTATTTATGTTTGGCTCAGACCTTGTTTTACACTATACTTAGAAGTTGTCCAGTTACAGCCAGAAAAATAGCTACATTTCTGGCCTTTGTTCAGGATTTTCTTTTGTAGTTCAAGAGGAATTGACAGCCCCCCCCCCCAAACACACTATTACAGAGGTGTTAAAACTGTCAATGCACTGAGAGATCCTTGCAGAATCAATTCCTCTTGGACTACATATAGAGTGGAGTTTTCCTTTAATAACTTGGAACCTTTTGATTACATGCATGTGCACCTCTGAATAACAGCAACAAAACAGAAAGTCAGTTATCTATTTTAGGATATAAATAAAGAACAATTTCATTTTCCCCTATTAGAGGGGTGTAGTCATGCAGCCAGTACCACAAGACAACCCTGTTGTTCGTTATCATCTTCCTGTTTTCATTGATGTAATTACCTTCCCCTTAGGCTTATGGGTAGAATTTAGTTGAAGTGAAGGGAGTAGAGATTCTGCAGCAAGACTTCTCACTGTTATTCATTATTTCAGTCATATTATCCTGACTGCAGAATATGCACTGGACTTGCTGGCACTGTTGTTTCTAACATGTGGGCATTGACTTTCCTAGCCCTAAACAGAAGGATTTGCTGTATTTTAAATGCTCCTGGTTCCCTATTCCACAGAAAGTTTCCCAGAGTTTCAGTTATGTGATTGTTAGCTGCTTCCAGGACCAGTTTCAATACTGTCAACATGCAATTTTTTGTCTATCTGGATGCAATTCTATGGACTCAATTGTCTTAACTATTATGAATTTGCATCGCTGAATATCTTAGCAAAAATACTTAAATATCATTTGTGCGGAATAGTGCTTGAACATTCTCAAAAAATGTCTTTTTAGCATACATCTTTTAAAAACTGTTATTATATTGTTGACACACTAAGTTGTTTTTCTTTTTTATTGTTGTTAGAAGCCTAGGCTTAAACATTTAAACAATAAATAAAGAAGCCAATGGGTAAGAAAGCAATAAATATGTATAAGAATAAATATTGGTAGCAAGTATTTCTTAAAAATTAGGTACTACAGGCTTGATTTATTGTAAATATAGTTTACATTACTTATAAATAGCTCTTTAGATGTTTTACGTGGTCCAAAAGTCATCTGGTGTGTTTTCTATAATGAAGTAAAGACATGAGCATTGAGACCTAGTATTGTTTCATGATATGAGTACCTTTACTCAGAACTGGAGATGATAGTGTTCATACTCTATTGTTTCAATGAGAAGTTAGTCATTGTGTTGCAAATGAGAATGACAGAATTATTCATGCTTAAAATTAACTGTTTTATAAGGATATGTACAGTCTATTCATTTTAGAAGAGGTTAGAATATTATGCATAATTAGCAAGAATGTGTAACAGTACTTCACTTTTTCATACAATATAAAGCCTTTCATTTCCTATTAATGTTCTTGTTTTAAAAAAGAGAATACATTTTATAATTGGTTGATGGCTTCTAGAATGCACTAATAAAATAAAGGTCTGAAGGTTTGCAAAGTCATGCTCTAGTCCATACTTGCCTATAAGTACGTTTATTAAACATTTACATATTAAGCTAGTAATCATAAGAAATTATGTAGATAAAGACCATTAATTAATTTTGCAGCTGTTATACAGTCTGCTAAAAGGAGAATTGAAGTATATTATTTTAGTGTGGAACTGAAATATGCTGACACATTTAATTGCCTTCAGCATTTTAGTAACTTGCTTGTGTTTTTGTGCTTATAAGCATGAGTAATTTGCTTTACAGTTTATTTTCCGGTTACAACAAATTTTCAGTTATGTCAGCATAGCAGTCTTGCTGTGAAATAAAACAAAGCTTTAAGAAAATATGTTTAGGGGCAAGCAAGATCTGTGAGTGAGTATAAAGACAAGCTATCTCACTACTGAGCAGATTTGTTCATATTACTTTCTTCTGATTACAGGTAACATATAGTACTAAAATTTACTTTCAGCCCTCATTACAAAAATAAATAAAAATAAATAAATAAATAGATAAAAATAAAAATAAAGTGTGAAAGACATGGATGATTGAGGACCTTTAGAGTACTGACTTATACACTAGAAATTAAAATGGCTAAGAAAACAGATCATGACACACACTTTTCAAATTGTGCACTGACAATGTTCATCCTATTTCTTGTGAAGAATTATACTGCCTAGATTTTATTTTTCAGTAAAATTAGAACCTGATATTATTTGTACTTTTTAAACCTAGTGCCATATGCTTTTGTCTTTCTTTAATAAACATCACCCATAAAATATGCATTGTAGATTATATTTACAGTTATTGATGTTTTCTCTCATGATGCATTTCTTCATCATGTGCTGGTAACATGTTTTTCAACAATTTGTCAAGTCTTCTAGATATCACTTTGTTTAAGATATGAGAAATGAAAGAAAGGCATTGCTCTGTTTCACTCCAGTTCTTCCATATAATACAGACACCAGCTGTTCTCATCATTTGCTGCATGCAAAAAATATAACAATTCATCTTTTTTATGAATGATTGTCAAATTTCTCAGAATTCCGTGCCAGAGAGGTATACCTACAGTAAAATATAATCTAAAAGTGATGTGTATCATATACTAATTATGCTAAAAACAAAAAGTAGGTACAGGCTAGTCTCCAGGTTAAAAACTGAAACTTTTGAATGTAGCACAAGCGCTTTCATAATTGCTTCTTCAGGTGCATTAATCACAAAAACACAAGTCTCACATTTAAATACAACAGATATCATCACATGATCACTAAAAAGTCACATGATCGAGTGACTGAAACATTTAATAAACAGTATAAAAACATATATATTTAAAAATATAATAACATTAATAAGTAACTACTTTATATAACTTTTAAAACACTTTGTACTTAAAAGTTTTGAGCTGAGCTTGTGCAAAAATTATTTATCTTTGTAGGGATCTAGACTTTAACTTTGGTCTTAATGGTATCTGCTCATAAAGACCATGCCCAGTGTCAGCCATGAGGGTCACTATCCATTTGGCCTCTAACTCTTTTGTCTTATTACGTACATCCCCTCCCCTCAAGCTTTCAAAATTTCTAGCTATAACTAGGAATCTAAACATGTGCAGAGAATTGGTATTCATAATGTGCTTAGCTAAGGCATTAAATTTACTCTGTTTGCTGATATGGTAAATATGTTCTCTAATCCTCTCCTTCAAGGCTCGATTGGTTTTTCCAATATAACATTTCCTGCATTCTAGTCAAGTGTGCCAAATATACAACATACTAATTATGCACAAGATCCTTCTGTGGTCCGACATATTCTTATTCTATAATATCTTGTTGCAAAGTTTAATGTAAATGGAGGATAATCGGATAATTGTTTACATCTGGCTTTATTTGAAATACCACCCATCCCGAGTTTTGTTGTCAAACAGTAATACTTTCACACTGTTATATTTAATTAGGTGTTACACCTTTTTAGCAAAATGCATAAGGGTATTTCAACAAATGGCTCCACTGCACTGCTGAAATGCCAAATAAGACCATGGTGCTGAATTACATTAATGTAAATGGTAATGCATCACATGTTCTTAACACTACTGACAGTTCCTCGATCTTCTCTCCACATTTCTAATTATTTAAAAAGCAGTTACAGGGAAAATTAATCAAATGCAAAATACAGAAGCAAACATTAATAAAACACTTATGGTAGTAAATTGCCAATTATCAAGCAGTTACCACTTGCTGAAAG